>NW_028126807.1:0-432007 GCF_965231255.1 Vanellus vanellus | reverse complement strand
TTTTGCTCCGGTGGCTGCCGACCAGCCGAAAACAGGTGCTGGTTCTCACTGCCTCCTGGAACCCTTTCAAATGCCACAGTCAATTTGGCTCTCTCTGCTTTCCTGCGGACTCCATCCTCAAAAGCACCTTTTTTCGCTTTCGGCAGCCTCCGGAGCAAAAAAGACAAACGTCCAGCTTTTGCTGCCACAGCAAAGGTGCCAGCGGGGAAAAGTGATGCTGGTTCTCACTGCCTCCTGGAACCCTTTCAAATGCACCACACAATTTGGCCCTCTCTGCTTTCCTGCGGACTCCATCCTCAAAAGCACCTGTTTTCGCTTTCGGCAGCCTCCGGAGCAAAAAAGACAAACGTCCAGCTTTTGCTGCCACAGCAAAGGTGCCAGCGGGGAAAAGTAATGCTGGTTCTCACTTCCTCCTGGAACCCTTTCAAATGACACAGTCAATTTGGCTCTCTCTGCTTTCCTGCGGACTCCATCCTCAAAAGCACCTGTTTTCGCTTTCGGCAGCCTCCGGAGCAAAAAAGACAAACGTCCAGCTTTTGCTGCCACAGCAAAGGTGCCAGCGGGGAAAAGTAATGCTGGTTCTCACTGCCTCCTGGAACCCTTTCAAATGCCACAGTCAATTTGGCACTCTCTGCTTTCCTGCGGACTCCATCCTCAAAAGCACCTGTTTTTGCTTTCGGCAGCCTCCGGAGCAAAAAAGACAAACGTCCAGCTTTTGCTGCCACAGCAAAGGTGCCAGCGGGGAAAAGTGATGCTGGTTCTCACTGCCTCCTGGAACCCTTTCAAATGCCCCAGACAATTTGGCCCTCTCTGCTTTCCTGCGGACTCCATCCTCAAAAGCACCTGTTTTCGCTTTCGGCAGCCTCCGGAGCAAAAAAGACAAACGTCCAGCTTTTGCTGCCACAGCAAAGGTGCCAGCGGAGAAAAGTAATGCTGGTTCTCACTGCCTCCTGGAACCCTTTCAAATGCCACAGTCAATTTGGCTCTTTCTGCTTTCCTGCGGACTCCATCCTCAAAAGCACCTTTTTTCGCTTTCGGCAGCTTCCGGAGCAAAAAAGACAAACGTCCAGCTTTTGCTGCCACAGCAAAGGTGCCAGCGGGGAAAAGTAATGCTGGTTCTCACTGCCTCCTGGAACTCTGTCAAATGCCACAGAGAATTTGGCCCTATCTGCTTTCCTGCGGACTCCATCCTCAAAAGCACCTGTTTTCGCTTTCAGCGGTGTTTAGAGCAAAAAAGACAAACGTCCAGCTTTTGCTGCCACAGCAAAGGTGCCAGCGGGGAAAAGTAATGCTGGTCCTCATTGCCTCCTGGAACCTCTTCAAATGCCACAGAAAATTTGGCCCTCTCTGCTTTCCTGCGGACTCCATCCTCAAAAGCACCTGTTTTCGCTTTCGGCATCCTCAGGAGCAAAAAAGACAAACGTCAGGCTTTTGCTGCCACAGCAAAGGTGCCAGCGGGGAAAACTAATGCTGGTTCTCACTGCCTCCTGGAACCCTTTCAAATGCCCCAGACAATTTGGCCCTCTCTGCTTTCCTGCGGACTCCATCCTCAAAAGCACCTGTTTTCGCTTTCGGCAGCCTCCGGAGCAAAAAAGACAAACGTCCAGCTTTTGCTGCCACAGCAAAGGTGCCAGCGGGGAAAAGTAATGCTGGTTCTCACTTCCTCCTGGAACCCTTTCAAATGACACAGTCAATTTGGCTCTCTCTGCTTTCCTGCGGACTCCATCCTCAAAAGCACCTGTTTTCGCTTTCGGCAGCCTCCGGAGCAAAAAAGACAAACGTCCAGCTTTTGCTGCCACAGCAAAGGTGCCAGCGGGGAAAAGTAATGCTGGTTCTCACTGCCTCCTGGAACTCTTTCAAATGCCACAGACAATTTTGCACTCTCTGCTTTCCTGCGGACTCCATCCTCAAAAGCACCTGTTTTTGCTTTCGGCAGCCTCCGGAGCAAAAAAGACAAACGTCCAGCTTTTGCTGCCACAGCAAAGGTGCCAGCGGGGAAAAGTGATGCTGGTTCTCACTGCCTCCTGGAACCCTTTCAAATGCCCCAGACAATTTGGCCCTCTCTGCTTTCCTGCGGACTCCATCCTCAAAAGCACCTGTTTTCGCTTTCGGCAGCCTCCGGAGCAAAAAAGACAAACGTCCAGCTTTTGCTGCCACAGCAAAGGTGCCAGCGGAGAAAAGTAATGCTGGTTCTCACTGCCTCCTGGAACCCTTTCAAATGCCACAGTCAATTTGGCTCTCTCTGCTTTCCTGCGGACTCCATCCTCAAAAGCACCTTTTTTCGCTTTCGGCAGCCTCCGGAGCAAAAAAGACAAACGTCCAGCTTTTGCTGCCACAGCAAAGGTGCCAGCGGGGAAAAGTAATGCTGGTTCTCACTGCCTCCTGGAACTCTGTCAAATGCTACAGACAATTTGGCCCCATCTGCTTTCCTGCAGACTCCATCCTCAAAAGCACCTGTTTTCGCTTTCGGCAACCTCCGGAGCAAAAAAGACAAACGTCCAGCTTTTGCTGCCACAGCAAAGGTGCCAGCGGGGAAAAGTAATGCTGGTTCTCACTGCCTCCTGGAACTCTTTCAAATGCCACAGTCAATTTGGCTCTCTCTGCTTTCCTGCGGACTCCATCCTCAAAAGCACCTTTTTTCGCTTTCGGCAGCCTCCGGAGCAAAAAAGACAAACGTCCAGCTTTTGCTGCCACAGCAAAGGTGCCAGCGGGGAAAAGTAATGCTGGTTCTCACTGCCTCCTGGAACTCTGTCAAATGCCACAGACAATTTTGCACTCTCTGCTTTCCTGCGGACTCCATCCTCAAAAGCACCTTTTTTCGCTTTCGGCAACCTCCGGAGCAAAAAAGACAAACGTCCAGCTTTTGCTGCCACAGCAAAGGTGCCAGCGGGGAAAAGTAATGCTGGTTCTCACTGCCTCCTGGAACCCCTTCAAATGCCCCAGATAATTTGGCTCTCTCTGCTTTCCTGCGGACTCCATCCTCAAAAGCATCTGTTTTTGCTTTCGGCATCCTCAGGAGCAAAAAAGACAAACGTCCAGCTTTTGCTGCCACAGCAAAGGTGCCAGCGGGGGAAAGTGATGCTGGTTCTCACTGCCTCCTGGAACTCTTTCAAATGCCCCAGAAAATTTGGCCCTCTCTGCTTTCCTGCGGACTCCATCCTCAAAAGCATCTCTTTTCGCTTTCGGCAGCCTCCGGAGGAAAAAAGACAAACGTCCAGCTTTTGCTGCCACAGCAAAGGTGCCAGCGGGGAAAAGTAATGCTGGTTCTCACTTCCTCCTGGAACTCTTTGAAATGCCCCAGACAATTTTGCACTCTCTGCTTTCCTGCGGACTCCATCCTCAAAAGCACCTGTTTTTGCTTTCGGCAGCCTCCGGAGCAAAAAAGACAAACGTCCAGCTTTTGCTGCCGCAGCAAAGGTGCCAGCGGGGGAAAGTGAAGCTGGTTCTCACTGCCTCCTGGAACTCTTTCAAATGCCCCAGACAATTTGGCCCTCTCTGCTTTCCTGCGGACTCCATCCTCAAAAGAACCTGTTTTCGCTTTCGGCAGCCTCCGGAGCAAAAAAGACAAACGTCCAGCTTTTGCTGCCACAGCAAAGGTGCCAGCGGAGAAAAGTAATGCTGGTTCTCACTGCCTCCTGGAACCCTTTCAAATGCCACAGTCAATTTGGCTCTTTCTGCTTTCCTGCGGACTCCATCCTCAAAAGCACCTTTTTTCGCTTTCGGCAGCTTCCGGAGCAAAAAAGACAAACGTCCAGCTTTTGCTGCCACAGCAAAGGTGCCAGCGGGGAAAAGTAATGCTGGTTCTCACTGCCTCCTGGAACTCTGTCAAATGCCACAGAGAATTTGGCCCTATCTGCTTTCCTGCGGACTCCATCCTCAAAAGCACCTGTTTTCGCTTTCAGCGGTGTTTAGAGCAAAAAAGACAAACGTCCAGCTTTTGCTGCCACAGCAAAGGTGCCAGCGGGGAAAAGTAATGCTGGTCCTCATTGCCTCCTGGAACCTCTTCAAATGCCACAGAAAATTTGGCCCTCTCTGCTTTCCTGCGGACTCCATCCTCAAAAGCACCTGTTTTCGCTTTCGGCATCCTCAGGAGCAAAAAAGACAAACGTCAGGCTTTTGCTGCCACAGCAAAGGTGCCAGCGGGGAAAAGTAATGCTGGTTCTCACTGCCTCCTGGAACCCTTTCAAATGCCCCAGACAATTTGGCCCTCTCTGCTTTCCTGCGGACTCCATCCTCAAAAGCACCTGTTTTCGCTTTCGGCAGCCTCCGGAGCAAAAAAGACAAACGTCCAGCTTTTGCTGCCACAGCAAAGGTGCCAGCGGGGAAAAGTGATGCTGGTCCTCATTGCCTCCTGGAACCTCTTCAAATGCCACAGACAATTTTGCACTCTCTGCTTTCCTGCGGACTCCATCCTCAAAAGCACCTGTTTTCGCTTTCGGCAGCCTCCGGAGCAAAAAAGACAAACGTCCAGCTTTTGCTGCCACAGCAAAGGTGCCAGCGGGGAAAAGTAATGCTGGTTCTCACTGCCTCCTGGAACTCTTTCAAATGCCACAGACAATTTTGCACTCTCTGCTTTCCTGCGGACTCCATCCTCAAAAGCACCTGTTTTTGCTTTCGGCAGCCTCCGGAGCAAAAAAGACAAACGTCCAGCTTTTGCTGCCACAGCAAAGGTGCCAGCGGGGAAAAGTGATGCTGGTTCTCACTGCCTCCTGGAACCCTTTCAAATGCCCCAGACAATTTGGCCCTCTCTGCTTTCCTGCGGACTCCATCCTCAAAAGCACCTGTTTTCGCTTTCGGCAGCCTCCGGAGCAAAAAAGACAAACGTCCAGCTTTTGCTGCCACAGCAAAGGTGCCAGCGGGGAAAAGTAATGCTGGTTCTCACTGCCTCCTGGAACTCTGTCAAATGCCACAGACAATTTGGCCCTATCTGCTTTCCTGCAGACTCCATCCTCAAAAGCACCTGTTTTCGCTTTCGGCAACCTCCGGAGCAAAAAAGACAAACGTCCAGCTTTTGCTGCCACAGCAAAGGTGCCAGCGGGGAAAAGTAATGCTGGTTCTCACTGCCTCCTGGAACTCTTTCAAATGCCACAGTCAATTTGGCTCTCTCTGCTTTCCTGCGGACTCCATCCTCAAAAGCACCTTTTTTCGCTTTTGGCAGCCTCCGGAGCAAAAAAGACAAACGTCCAGCTTTTGCTGCCACAGCAAAGGTGCCAGCGGGGAAAAGTAATGCTGGTTCTCACTGCCTCCTGGAACTCTGTCAAATGCCACAGACAATTTTGCACTCTCTGCTTTCCTGCGGACTCCATCCTCAAAAGCACCTGTTTTCGCTTTCGGCATCCTCCGGAGCAAAAAAGACAAACGTCCAGCTTTTGCTGCCACAGCAAAGGTGCCAGCGGGGAAAAGTAATGCTGGTTCTCACTGCCTCCTGGAACCCCTTCAAATGCCCCAGATAATTTGGCTCTCTCTGCTTTCCTGCGGACTCCATCCTCAAAAGCATCTGTTTTTGCTTTCGGCATCCTCAGGAGCAAAAAAGACAAACGTCCAGCTTTTGCTGCCACAGCAAAGGTGCCAGCGGGGGAAAGTGATGCTGGTTCTCACTGCCTCCTGGAACTCTTTCAAATGCCCCAGAAAATTTGGCCCTCTCTGCTTTCCTGCGGACTCCATCCTCAAAAGCATCTCTTTTCGCTTTCGGCAGCCTCCGGAGGAAAAAAGACAAACGTCCAGCTTTTGCTGCCACAGCAAAGGTGCCAGCGGGGAAAAGTAATGCTGGTTCTCACTTCCTCCTGGAACTCTTTGAAATGCCCCAGACAATTTTGCACTCTCTGCTTTCCTGCGGACTCCATCCTCAAAAGCACCTGTTTTTGCTTTCGGCAGCCTCCGGAGCAAAAAAGACAAACGTCCAGCTTTTGCTGCCACAGCAAAGGTGCCAGCGGGGAAAAGTAATGCTGGTTCTCACTGCCTCCTGGAACCCCTTCAAATGCCCCAGATAATTTGGCTCTCTCTGCTTTCCTGCGGACTCCATCCTCAAAAGCATCTGTTTTCACTTTCGGCGCCCTCCGGTGGTTAAAAGACAAACGTCCAGCTTTTGCTGCCGCAGCAAAGGTGCCAGCGGGGGAAAGTGAAGCTGGTTCTCACTGCCTCCTGGAACTCTTTCAAATGCCCCAGACAATTTGGCCCTCTCTGCTTTCCTTCGGACTCCATCCTCAAAAGCATCTGTTTTCGCTTTCGGCAACCTCCGGAGCAAAAAAGACAAACGTCCAGCTTTTGCTGCCACAGCAAAGGTGCCAGCGGGGAAAAGTAATGCTGGTTCTCACTGCCTCCTGGAACCCTTTCAAATGCCACAGACAATTTGGCCCTCTCTGCTTTCCTGCGGACTCCATCCTCAAAAGCACCTGTTTTCGCTTTCGGCAGCCTCCGGAGCAAAAAAGACAAACGTCCAGCTTTTGCTGCCACAGCAAAGGTGCCAGCGGAGAAAAGTAATGCTGGTTCTCACTGCCTCCTGGAACCCTTTCAAATGCCACAGTCAATTTGGCTCTCTCTGCTTTCCTGCGGACTCCATCATCAAAAGCACCTGTTTTCGCTTTCAGCGGTGTTTAGAGCAAAAAAGACAAACGTCCAGCTTTTGCTGCCACAGCAAAGGTGCCAGCGGGGAAAAGTAATGCTGGTCCTCATTGCCTCCTGGAACCTCTTCAAATGCCACAGACAATTTGGCCCTCTCTGCTTTCCTGCGGACTCCATCCTCAAAAGCACCTGTTTTCTCTTTCGGCAACCTCCGGAGCAAAAAAGACAAACGTCCAGCTTTTGCTGTCACAGCAAAGGTGCCAGCGGGGAAAAGTAATGCTGGTTCTCACTGCCTCCTGGAACCCTTTCAAATGCACCACACAATTTGGCCCTCTCTGCTTTCCTGCGGACTCCATCCTCAAAAGCACCTGTTTTCGCTTTCGGCAGCCTCCGGAGCAAAAAAGACAAACGTCCAGCTTTTGCTGCCACAGCAAAGGTGCCAGCGGGGAAAAGTAATGCTGGTTCTCACTTCCTCCTGGAACCCTTTCAAATGACACAGTCAATTTGGCTCTCTCTGCTTTCCTGCGGACTCCATCCTCAAAAGCACCTGTTTTCGCTTTCGGCAGCCTCCGGAGCAAAAAAGACAAACGTCCAGCTTTTGCTGCCACAGCAAAGGTGCCAGCGGGGAAAAGTAATGCTGGTTCTCACTGCCTCCTGGAACTCTTTCAAATGCCACAGACAATTTTGCACTCTCTGCTTTCCTGCGGACTCCATCCTCAAAAGCACCTGTTTTTGCTTTCGGCAGCCTCCGGAGCAAAAAAGACAAACGTCCAGCTTTTGCTGCCACAGCAAAGGTGCCAGCAAGGAAAAGTAATGCTGGTTCTCACTGCCTCCTGGAACCCTTTCAAATGCCCCAGACAATTTGGCCCTCTCTGCTTTCCTGCGGACTCCATCCTCAAAAGCACCTGTTTTCGCTTTCGGCAGCCTCCGGAGCAAAAAAGACAAACGTCCAGCTTTTGCTGCCACAGCAAAGGTGCCAGCGGAGAAAAGTAATGCTGGTTCTCACTGCCTCCTGGAACCCTTTCAAATGCCACAGTCAATTTGGCTCTCTCTGCTTTCCTGCGGACTCCATCCTCAAAAGCACCTTTTTTCGCTTTCGGCAGCCTCCGGAGCAAAAAAGACAAACGTCCAGCTTTTGCTGCCACAGCAAAGGTGCCAGCGGGGAAAAGTAATGCTGGTTCTCACTGCCTCCTGGAACTCTGTCAAATGCCACAGACAATTTGGCCCTATCTGCTTTCCTGCGGACTCCATCCTCAAAAGCACCTGTTTTCGCTTTCGGCAACCTCCGGAGCAAAAAAGACAAACGTCCAGCTTTTGCTGCCACAGCAAAGGTGCCAGCGGGGAAAAGTAATGCTGGTTCTCACTGCCTCCTGGAACTCTTTCAAATGCCACAGTCAATTTGGCTCTCTCTGCTTTCCTGCGGACTCCATCCTCAAAAGCACCTTTTTTCGCTTTCGGCAGCCTCCGGAGCAAAAAAGACAAACGTCCAGCTTTTGCTGCCACAGCAAAGGTGCCAGCGGGGAAAAGTAATGCTGGTTCTCACTGCCTCCTGGAACTCTGTCAAATGCCACAGACAATTTTGCACTCTCTGCTTTCCTGCGGACTCCATCCTCAAAAGCACCTTTTTTCGCTTTCGGCAGCCTCCGGAGCAAAAAAGACAAACGTCCAGCTTTTGATGCCACAGCAAAGGTGCCAGCGGGGAAAAGTAATGCTGGTTCTCACTGCCTCCTGGAACCCCTTCAAATGCCCCAGATAATTTGGCTCTCTCTGCTTTCCTGCGGACTCCATCCTCAAAAGCATCTGTTTTCACTTTCGTCGCCCTCCGGTGGTTAAAAGACAAACGTCCAGCTTTTGCTGCCGCAGCAAAGGTGCCACCGGGGGAAAGTGATGCTGGTTCTCACTGCCTCCTGGAACTCTTTCAAATGCCCCAGACAATTTTGCACTCTCTGCTTTCCTGCGGACTCCATCCTCAAAAGCACCTGTTTTTGCTTTCGGCAGCCTCCGGAGCAAAAAAGACAAACGTCCAGCTTTTGCTGCCACAGCAAAGGTGCCAGCGGAGAAAAGTAATGCTGGTTCTCACTGCCTCCTGGAACCCTTTCAAATGCCACAGTCAATTTGGCTCTCTCTGCTTTCCTGCGGACTCCATCCTCAAAAGCACCTTTTTTCGCTTTCGGCAGCCTCCGGAGCAAAAAAGACAAACGTCCAGCTTTTGCTGCCACAGCAAAGGTGCCAGCGGGGAAAAGTAATGCTGGTTCTCACTGCCTCCTGGAACTCTGTCAAATGCCACAGACAATTTGGCCCTATCTGCTTTCCTGCGGACTCCATCCTCAAAAGCACCTGTTTTCGCTTTCAGCGGTGTTTAGAGCAAAAAAGACAAACGTCCAGCTTTTGCTGCCACAGCAAAGGTGCCAGCGGGGAAAAGTAATGCTGGTTCTCACTGCCTCCTGGAACCCTTTCAAATGACACAGTCAATTTGGCTCTCTCTGCTTTCCTGCGGACTCCATCCTCAAAAGCACCTGTTTTCGCTTTCGGCAGCCTCCGGAGCAAAAAAGACAAACGTCCAGCTTTTGCTGCCACAGCAAAGGTGCCAGCGGGGAAAAGTAATGCTGGTTCTCACTGCCTCCTGGAACTCTTTCAAATGCCACAGTCAATTTGGCTCTCTCTGCTTTCCTGCGGACTCCATCCTCAAAAGCACCTGTTTTCGCTTTCGGCAACCTCCGGAGCAAAAAAGACAAACGTCCAGCTTTTGCTGCCACAGCAAAGGTGCCAGCGGGGAAAAGTAATGCTGGTTCTCACTGCCTCCTGGAACTCTGTCAAATGCCACAGACAATTTGGCCCTATCTGCTTTCCTGCGGACTCCATCCTCAAAAGCACCTGTTTTCGCTTTCAGCGGTGTTTAGAGCAAAAAAGAAAAACGTCCAGCTTTTGCTGCCACAGCAAAGGTGCCAGCGGGGAAAAGTAATGCTGGTCCTCATTGCCTCCTGGAACCTCTTCAAATGCCACAGACAATTTGGCCCTCTCTGCTTTCCTGCGGACTCCATCCTCAAAAGCACCTGTTTTCGCTTTCGGCATCCTCAGGAGCAAAAAACACAAACGTCCAGCTTTTGCTGCCACAGCAAAGGTGCCAGCGGGGAAAAGTAATGCTGGTTCTCACTGCCTCCTGGAACCCTTTCAAATGCCCCAGACAATTTGGCCCTCTCTGCTTTCCTGCGGACTCCATCCTCAAAAGCACCTGTTTTCGCTTTCGGCAGCCTCCGGAGCAAAAAAGACAAACGTCCAGCTTTTGCTGCCACAGCAAAGGTGCCAGCGGGGAAAAGTAATGCTGGTTCTCACTTCCTCCTGGAACCCTTTCAAATGACACAGTCAATTTGGCTCTCTCTGCTTTCCTGCGGACTCCATCCTCAAAAGCACCTGTTTTCGCTTTCGGCAGCCTCCGGAGCAAAAAAGACAAACGTCCAGCTTTTGCTGCCACAGCAAAGGTGCCAGCGGAGAAAAGTAATGCTGGTTCTCACTGCCTCCTGGAACCCTTTCAAATGCCACAGTCAATTTGGCTCTCTCTGCTTTCCTGCGGACTCCATCCTCAAAAGCACCTTTTTTCGCTTTCGGCAGCCTCCGGAGCAAAAAAGACAAACGTCCAGCTTTTGCTGCCACAGCAAAGGTGCCAGCGGGGAAAAGTAATGCTGGTTCTCACTGCCTCCTGGAACTCTGTCAAATGCCACAGACAATTTGGCCCTATCTGCTTTCCTGCGGACTCCATCCTCAAAAGCACCTGTTTTCGCTTTCGGCAACCTCCGGAGCAAAAAAGACAAACGTCCAGCTTTTGCTGCCACAGCAAAGGTGCCAGCGGGGAAAAGTAATGCTGGTTCTCACTGCCTCCTGGAACTCTTTCAAATGCCACAGTCAATTTGGCTCTCTCTGCTTTCCTGCGGACTCCATCCTCAAAAGCACCTTTTTTCGCTTTCGGCAGCCTCCGGAGCAAAAAAGACAAACGTCCAGCTTTTGCTGCCACAGCAAAGGTGCCAGCGGGGAAAAGTAATGCTGGTTCTCACTGCCTCCTGGAACTCTGTGAAATGCCACAGACAATTTTGCACTCTCTGCTTTCCTGCGGACTCCATCCTCAAAAGCACCTGTTTTCGCTTTCGGCAACTTCCGGAGCAAAAAAGACAAACGTCCAGCTTTTGCTGCCACAGCATAGGTGCCAGCGGGGAAAAGTAATGCTGGTTCTCACTGCCTCCTGGAACCCCTTCAAATGCCCCAGATAATTTGGCTCTCTCTGCTTTCCTGCGGACTCCATCCTCAAAAGCATCTGTTTTCACTTTCGGCGCCCTCCGGTGGTTAAAAGACAAACGTCCAGCTTTTGCTGCCACAGCAAAGGTGCCAGCGGGGAAAAGTGATGCTGGTTCTCATTGCCTCCTGGAACCTCTTCAAATGACACAGACAATTTGGCCCTCTCTGCTTTCCTGCGGACTCCATCCTCAAAAGCACCTGTTTTCGCTTTCGACATCCTCAGGAGCAAAAAAGACAAACGTCCAGCTTTTGCTGCCACAGCAAAGGTGCCAGCGGGGAAAAGTGATGCTGGTCCTCATTGCCTCCTGGAACCTCTTCAAATGCCACAGCCAATTTGGCTCTCTCTGCTTTCCTGCGGACTCCATCCTCAAAAGCACCTGTTTTTGCTTTCGGCAGCCTCCGGAGCAAAAAAGACAAACGTCCAGCTTTTGCTGCCACAGCAAAGGTGCCAGCGGAGAAAAGTAATGCTGGTTCTCACTGCCTCCTGGAACCCTTTCAAATGCCACAGTCAATTTGGCTCTCTCTGCTTTCCTGCGGACTCCATCCTCAAAAGCACCTGTTTTCGCTTTCGGCAGCCTCCGGAGCAAAAAAGACAAACATCCAGCTTTTGCTGCCACAGCAAAGGTGCCAGCGGGGAAAAGTAATGCTGGTTCTCACTGCCTCCTGGAACTCTGTCAAATGCCACAGACAATTTGGCCCTATCTGCTTTCCTGCGGACTCCATCCTCAAAAGCACCTGTTTTCGCTTTCAGCGGTGTTTAGAGCAAAAAAGAAAAACGTCCAGCTTTTGCTGCCACAGCAAAGGTGCCAGCGGGGAAAAGTAATGCTGGTCCTCATTGCCTCCTGGAACCTCTTCAAATGCCACAGACAATTTGGCCCTCTCTGCTTTCCTGCGGACTCCATCCTCAAAAGCACCTGTTTTCGCTTTCGGCATCCTCAGGAGCAAAAAAGACAAACGTCCAGCTTTTGCTGCCACAGCAAAGGTGCCAGCGGGGAAAAGTAATGCTGGTTCTCACTGCCTCCTGGAACTCTGTCAAATGCCACAGACAATTTGGCCCTATCTGCTTTCCTGCGGACTCCATCCTCAAAAGCACCTGTTTTCGCTTTCGGCAACCTCCGGAGCAAAAAAGACAAACGTCCAGCTTTTGCTGCCACAGCAAAGGTGCCAGCGGGGAAAAGTAATGCTGGTTCTCACTGCCTCCTGGAACTCTTTCAAATGCCACAGTCAATTTGGCTCTCTCTGCTTTCCTGCGGACTCCATCCTCAAAAGCACCTTTTTTCGCTTTCGTCAGCCTCCGGAGCAAAAAAGACAAACGTCCAGCTTTTGCTGCCACAGCAAAGGTGCCAGCGGGGAAAAGTAATGCTGGTTCTCACTGCCTCCTGGAACTCTGTGAAATGCCACAGACAATTTTGCACTCTCTGCTTTCCTGCGGACTCCATCCTCAAAAGCACCTGTTTTCGCTTTCGGCAACTTCCGGAGCAAAAAAGACAAACGTCCAGCTTTTGCTGCCACAGCAAAGGTGCCAGCGGGGAAAAGTAATGCTGGTTCTCACTGCCTCCTGGAACCCCTTCAAATGCCCCAGATAATTTGGCTCTCTCTGCTTTCCTGCGGACTCCATCCTCAAAAGCATCTGTTTTCACTTTCGGCGCCCTCCGGTGGTTAAAAGACAAACGTCCAGCTTTTGCTGCCACAGCAAAGGTGCCAGCGGGGAAAAGTGATGCTGGTTCTCATTGCCTCCTGGAACCTCTTCAAATGCCACAGACAATTTGGCCCTCTCTGCTTTCCTGCGGACTCCATCCTCAAAAGCACCTGTTTTCGCTTTCGACATCCTCAGGAGCAAAAAAGACAAACGTCCAGCTTTTGCTGCCACAGCAAAGGTGCCAGCGGGGAAAAGTGATGCTGGTCCTCATTGCCTCCTGGAACCTCTTCAAATGCCACAGCCAATTTGGCTCTCTCTGCTTTCCTGCGGACTCCATCCTCAAAAGCACCTGTTTTTGCTTTCGGCAGCCTCCGGAGCAAAAAAGACAAACGTCCAGCTTTTGCTGCCACAGCAAAGGTGCCAGCGGGGAAAAGTAATGCTGGTTCTCACTGCCTCCTGGAACCCTTTCAAATGCCCCAGACAATTTGGCCCTCTCTGCTTTCCTGCGGACTCCATCCTCAAAAGCACTTGTTTTCTCTTTCGGCAACCTCCGGAGCAAAAAAGACAAACGTCCAGCTTTTGCTGCCACAGCAAAGGTGCCAGCGGGGAAAAGTAATGCTGGTTCTCACTTCCTCCTGGAACCCTTTAAAATGACACAGTCAATTTGGCCCTCTCTGCTTTCCTGCGGACTCCATCCTCAAAAGCACCTGTTTTCGCTTTCGGCATCCTCAGGAGCAAAAAACACAAACGTCCAGCTTTTGCTGCCACAGCAAAGGTGCCAGCGGGGAAAAGTAATGCTGGTTCTCACTGCCTCCTGGAACCCTTTCAAATGCCCCAGACAATTTGGCCCTCTCTGCTTTCCTGCGGACTCCATCCTCAAAAGCACTTGTTTTCTCTTTCGGCAACCTCCGGAGCAAAAAAGACAAACGTCCAGCTTTTGCTGCCACAGCAAAGGTGCCAGCGGGGAAAAGTGATGCTGGTTCTCACTGCCTCCTGGAACCCTTTCAAATGCACCACACAATTTGGCCCTCTCTGCTTTCCTGCGGACTCCATCCTCAAAAGCACCTGTTTTCGCTTTCGGCAGCCTCCGGAGCAAAAAAGACAAACGTCCAGCTTTTGCTGCCACAGCAAAGGTGCCAGCGGGGAAAAGTAATGCTGGTTCTCACTTTCTCCTGGAACCCTTTCAAATGACACAGTCAATTTGGCTCTCTCTGCTTTCCTGCGGACTCCATCCTCAAAAGCACCTGTTTTCGCTTTCGGCAGCCTCCGGAGCAAAAAAGACAAACGTCCAGCTTTTGCTGCCACAGCAAAGGTGCCAGCGGGGAAAAGTAATGCTGGTTCTCACTGCCTCCTGGAACTCTTTCAAATGCCACAGACAATTTTGCACTCTCTGCTTTCCTGCGGACTCCATCCTCAAAAGCACCTGTTTTTGCTTTCGGCAGCCTTAGGAGCAAAAAAGACAAACGTCCAGCTTTTGCTGCCACAGCAAAGGTGCCAGCGGGGAGAAGTGATGCTGGTTCTCACTGCCTCCTGGAACCCTTTCAAATGCCGCAGACAGTTTGGCCCTCTCTGCTTTCCTGCGGACTCCATCCTCAAATCACCTGTTTTCGCTTTCGGCAGCCTCCGTAGCAAAAAAGACAAACGTCCAGCTTTTGCTGCCACAGCAAAGGTGCCAGCGGAGAAAAGTAATGCTGGTTCTCACTGCCTCCTGGAACCCTTTCAAATGCCACAGTCAATTTGGCTCTCTCTGCTTTCCTGCGGACTCCATCCTCAAAAGCACCTTTTTTCGCTTTCGGCAGCCTCCGGAGCAAAAAAGACAAACGTCCAGCTTTTGCTGCCACAGCAAAGGTGCCAGCGGGGAAAAGTAATGCTGGTTCTCACTGCCTCCTGGAACTCTGTCAAATGCCACAGACAATTTGGCCCTATCTGCTTTCCTGCGGACTCCATCCTCAAAAGCACCTGTTTTCGCTTTCGGCAACCTCCGGAGCAAAAAAGACAAACGTCCAGCTTTTGCTGCCACAGCAAAGGTGCCAGCGGGGAAAAGTAATGCTGGTTCTCACTGCCTCCTGGAACTCTTTCAAATGCCATAGTCAATTTGGCTCTCTCTGCTTTCCTGCGGACTCCATCCTCAAAAGCACCTTTTTTCGCTTTCGGCAGCCTCCGGAGCAAAAAAGACAAACGTCCAGCTTTTGCTGCCACAGCAAAGGTGCCAGCGGGGAAAAGTAATGCTGGTTCTCACTGCCTCCTGGAACTCTGTCAAATGCCACAGACAATTTTGCACTCTCTGCTTTCCTGCGGACTCCATCCTCAAAAGCACCTGTTTTCGCTTTCGGCAACTTCCGGAGCAAAAAAGACAAACGTCCAGCTTTTGCTGCCACAGCAAAGGTGCCAGCGGGGAAAAGTAATGCTGGTTCTCACTGCCTCCTGGAACCCCTTCAAATGCCCCAGATAATTTGGCCCTCTCTGCTTTCCTGCGGACTCCATCCTCAAAAGCACTTGTTTTCTCTTTCGGCAACCTCCGGAGCAAAAAAGACAAACGTCCAGCTTTTGCTGCCACAGCAAAGGTGCCAGCGGGGAAAAGTGATGCTGGTTCTCACTGCCTCCTGGAACCCTTTCAAATGCACCACACAATTTGGCCCTCTCTGCTTTCCTGCGGACTCCATCCTCAAAAGCACCTGTTTTCTCTTTCGGCAGCCTCCGGAGCAAAAAAGACAAACGTCCAGCTTTTGCTGCCACAGCAAAGGTGCCAGCGGGGAAAAGTAATGCTGGTTCTCACTTCCTCCTGGAACCCTTTCAAATGACACAGTCAATTTGGCCCTCTCTGCTTTCCTGCGGACTCCATCCTCAAAAGCACCTGTTTTCGCTTTCGGCATCCTCAGGAGCAAAAAACACAAACGTCCAGCTTTTGCTGCCACAGCAAAGGTGCCAGCGGGGAAAAGTAATGCTGGTTCTCACTGCCTCCTGGAACCCTTTCAAATGCCCCAGACAATTTGGCTCTCTCTGCTTTCCTGCGGACTCCATCCTCAAAAGCACTTGTTTTCTCTTTCGGCAACCTCCGGAGCAAAAAAGACAAACGTCCAGCTTTTGCTGCCACAGCAAAGGTGCCAGCGGGGAAAAGTGATGCTGGTTCTCACTGCCTCCTGGAACCCTTTCAAATGCCCCAGACAATTTGGCCCTCTCTGCTTTCCTGCGGACTCCATCCTCAAAAGCACCTGTTTTCGCTTTCGGCAGCCTCCGGAGCAAAAAAGACAAACGTCCAGCTTTTGCTGCCACAGCAAAGGTGCCAGCGGGGAAAAGTAATGCTGGTTCTCACCTCCTCCTGGAACCCTTTCAAATGACACAGTCAATTTGGCTCTCTCTGCTTTCCTGCGGACTCCATCCTCAAAAGCACCTGTTTTCGCTTTCGGCAGCCTCCGGAGCAAAAAAGACAAACGTCCAGCTTTTGCTGCCACAGCAAAGGTGCCAGCGGGGAAAAGTAATGCTGGTTCTCACTGCCTCCTGGAACTCTTTCAAATGCCACAGACAATTTTGCACTCTCTGCTTTCCTGCGGACTCCATTCTCAAAAGCACCTGTTTTTGCTTTCGGCATCCTCAGGAGCAAAAAAGACAAACGTCCAGCTTTTGCTGCCACAGCAAAGGTGCCAGCGGGGAAAAGTAATGCTGGTTCTCACTGCCTCCTGGAACTCTGTCAAATGCCACAGACAATTTGGCCCTATCTGCTTTCCTGCGGACTCCATCCTCAAAAGCACCTGTTTTCGCTTTCGGCAACCTCCGGAGCAAAAAAGACAAACGTCCAGCTTTTGCTGCCACAGCAAAGGTGCCAGCGGGGAAAAGTAATGCTGGTTCTCACTGCCTCCTGGAACTCTTTCAAATGCCACAGTCAATTTGGCTCTCTCTGCTTTCCTGCGGACTCCATCCTCAAAAGCACCTGTTTTCGCTTTCGGCAACCTCCGGAGCAAAAAAGACAAACGTCCAGCTTTTGCTGCCACAGCAAAGGTGCCAGCGGGGAAAAGTGATGCTGGTTCTCACTGCCTCCTGGAACCCTTTCAAATGCCCCAGACAATTTGGCCCTCTCTGCTTTCCTGCGGACTCCATCCTCAAAAGCACCTGTTTTCGCTTTCGGCAGCCTCCGGAGCAAAAAAGACAAACGTCCAGCTTTTGCTGCCACAGCAAAGGTGCCAGCGGGGAAAAGTAATGCTGGTTCTCACCTCCTCCTGGAACCCTTTCAAATGACACAGTCAATTTGGCTCTCTCTGCTTTCCTGCGGACTCCATCCTCAAAAGCACCTGTTTTCGCTTTCGGCAGCCTCCGGAGCAAAAAAGACAAACGTCCAGCTTTTGCTGCCACAGCAAAGGTGCCAGCGGGGAAAAGTAATGCTGGTTCTCACTGCCTCCTGGAACTCTTTCAAATGCCACAGACAATTTTGCACTCTCTGCTTTCCTGCGGACTCCATTCTCAAAAGCACCTGTTTTTGCTTTCGGCATCCTCAGGAGCAAAAAAGACAAACGTCCAGCTTTTGCTGCCACAGCAAAGGTGCCAGCGGGGAAAAGTAATGCTGGTTCTCACTGCCTCCTGGAACTCTGTCAAATGCCACAGACAATTTGGCCCTATCTGCTTTCCTGCGGACTCCATCCTCAAAAGCACCTGTTTTCGCTTTCGGCAACCTCCGGAGCAAAAAAGACAAACGTCCAGCTTTTGCTGCCACAGCAAAGGTGCCAGCGGGGAAAAGTAATGCTGGTTCTCACTGCCTCCTGGAACTCTTTCAAATGCCACAGTCAATTTGGCTCTCTCTGCTTTCCTGCGGACTCCATCCTCAAAAGCACCTGTTTTCGCTTTCGGCAACTTCCGGAGCAAAAAAGACAAACGTCCAGCTTTTGCTGCCACAGCAAAGGTGCCAGCGGGGAAAAGTAATGCTGGTTCTCACTGCCTCCTGGAACCCCTTCAAATGCCCCAGATAATTTGGCCCTCTCTGCTTTCCTGCGGACTCCATCCTCAAAAGCACTTGTTTTCTCTTTCGGCAACCTCCGGAGCAAAAAAGACAAACGTCCAGCTTTTGCTGCCACAGCAAAGGTGCCAGCGGGGAAAAGTGATGCTGGTTCTCACTGCCTCCTGGAACCCTTTCAAATGCACCACACAATTTGGCCCTCTCTGCTTTCCTGCGGACTCCATCCTCAAAAGCACCTGTTTTCTCTTTCGGCAGCCTCCGGAGCAAAAAAGACAAACGTCCAGCTTTTGCTGCCACAGCAAAGGTGCCAGCGGGGAAAAGTAATGCTGGTTCTCACTTCCTCCTGGAACCCTTTCAAATGACACAGTCAATTTGGCCCTCTCTGCTTTCCTGCGGACTCCATCCTCAAAAGCACCTGTTTTCGCTTTCGGCATCCTCAGGAGCAAAAAACACAAACGTCCAGCTTTTGCTGCCACAGCAAAGGTGCCAGCGGGGAAAAGTAATGCTGGTTCTCACTGCCTCCTGGAACCCTTTCAAATGCCCCAGACAATTTGGCTCTCTCTGCTTTCCTGCGGACTCCATCCTCAAAAGCACTTGTTTTCTCTTTCGGCAACCTCCGGAGCAAAAAAGACAAACGTCCAGCTTTTGCTGCCACAGCAAAGGTGCCAGCGGGGAAAAGTGATGCTGGTTCTCACTGCCTCCTGGAACCCTTTCAAATGCCACAGACAATTTGGCCCTCTCTGCTTTCCTGCGGACTCCATCCTCAAAAGCACCTGTTTTCGCTTTCGGCAGCCTCCGGAGCAAAAAAGACAAACGTCCAGCTTTTGCTGCCACAGTAAAGGTGCCAGCGGGGAAAAGTAATGCTGGTTCTCACTGCCTCCTGGAACTCTTTCAAATGCCACAGACAATTTTGCACTCTCTGCTTTCCTGCGGACTCCATCCTCAAAAGCACCTGTTTTTGCTTTCGGCAGCCTCAGGAGCAAAAAAGACAAACGTCCAGCTTTTGCTGCCACAGCAAAGGTGCCAGCGGGGAGAAGTGATGCTGGTTCTCACTGCCTCCTGGAACCCTTTCAAATGCCGCAGACAGTTTGGCCCTCTCTGCTTTCCTGCGGACTCCATCCTCAAATCACCTGTTTTCGCTTTCGGCAGCCTCCGGAGCAAAAAAGACAAACGTCCAGCTTTTGCTGCCACAGCAAAGGTGCCAGCGGAGAAAAGTAATGCTGGTTCTCACTGCCTCCTGGAACCCTTTCAAATGCCACAGTCAATTTGGCTCTCTCTGCTTTCCTGCGGACTCCATCCTCAAAAGCACCTGTTTTCGCTTTCGGCAGCCTCCGGAGCAAAAAAGACAAACGTCCAGCTTTTGCTGCCACAGCAAAGGTGCCAGCGGGGAAAAGTAATGCTGGTTCTCACTGCCTCCTGGAACTCTGTCAAATGCCACAGACAATTTGGCCCTATCTGCTTTCCTGCGGACTCCATCCTCAAAAGCACCTGTTTTCGCTTTCGGCAACCTCCGGAGCAAAAAAGACAAACGTCCAGCTTTTGCTGCCACAGCAAAGGTGCCAGCGGGGAAAAGTAATGCTGGTTCTCACTGCCTCCTGGAACTCTTTCAAATGCCACAGTCAATTTGGCTCTCTCTGCTTTCCTGCGGACTCCATCCTCAAAAGCACCTGTTTTCGCTTTCGGCAGCCTCCGGAGCAAAAAAGACAAACGTCCAGCTTTTGCTGCCACAGCAAAGGTGCCAGTGGGGAAAAGTAATGCTGGTTCTCACTGCCTCCATGAACTCTGTCAAATGCCACAGACAATTTTGCACTCTCTGCTTTCCTGCGGACTCCATCCTCAAAAGCACCTGTTTTCGCTTTCGGCAACTTCCGGAGCAAAAAAGACAAACGTCCAGCTTTTGCTGCCACAGCAAAGGTGCCAGCGGGGAAAAGTAATGCTGGTTCTCACTGCCTCCTGGAACCCCTTCAAATGCCCCAGATAATTTGGCCCTCTCTGCTTTCCTGCGGACTCCATCCTCAAAAGCACTTGTTTTCTCTTTCGGCAACCTCCGGAGCAAAAAAGACAAACGTCCAGCTTTTGCTGCCACAGCAAAGGTGCCAGCGGGGAAAAGTGATGCTGGTTCTCACTGCCTCCTGGAACCCTTTCAAATGCACCACACAATTTGGCCCTCTCTGTTTTCCTGCGGACTCCATCCTCAAAAGCACCTGTTTTCGCTTTCGGCAGCCTCCGGAGCAAAAAAGACAAACGTCCAGCTTTTGCTGCCACAGCAAAGGTGCCAGCGGGGAAAAGTAATGCTGGTTCTCACTGCCTCCTGGAACTCTTTCAAATGACACAGTCAATTTGGCTCTCTCTGCTTTCCTGCGGACTCCATCCTCAAAAGCACCTGTTTTCGCTTTCGGCAGCCTCCGGAGCAAAAAAGACAAACGTCCAGCTTTTGCTGCCACAGCAAAGGTGCCAGCGGGGAAAAGTAATGCTGGTTCTCACTGCCTCCATGAACTCTGTCAAATGCCACAGACAATTTTGCACTCTCTGCTTTCCTGCGGACTCCATCCTCAAAAGCACCTGTTTTCGCTTTCGGCAACTTCCGGAGCAAAAAAGACAAACGTCCAGCTTTTGCTGCCACAGCAAAGGTGCCAGCGGGGAAAAGTAATGCTGGTTCTCACTGCCTCCTGGAACCCCTTCAAATGCCCCAGATAATTTGGCCCTCTCTGCTTTCCTGCGGACTCCATCCTCAAAAGCACTTGTTTTCTCTTTCGGCAACCTCCGGAGCAAAAAAGACAAACGTCCAGCTTTTGCTGCCACAGCAAAGGTGCCAGCGGGGAAAAGTGATGCTGGTTCTCACTGCCTCCTGGAACCCTTTCAAATGCACCACACAATTTGGCCCTCTCTGTTTTCCTGCGGACTCCATCCTCAAAAGCACCTGTTTTCGCTTTCGGCAGCCTCCGGAGCAAAAAAGACAAACGTCCAGCTTTTGCTGCCACAGCAAAGGTGCCAGCGGGGAAAAGTAATGCTGGTTCTCACTTCCTCCTGGAACCCTTTCAAATGACACAGTCAATTTGGCTCTCTCTGCTTTCCTGCGGACTCCATCCTCAAAAGCACCTGTTTTCGCTTTCGGCAGCCTCCGGAGCAAAAAAGACAAACGTCCAGCTTTTGCTGCCACAGCAAAGGTGCCAGCGGGGAAAAGTAATGCTGGTTCTCACTGCCTCCTGGAACTCTTTCAAATGCCACAGACAATTTTGCACTCTCTGCTTTCCTGCGGACTCCATCCTCAAAAGCACCTGTTTTTGCTTTCGGCAGCCTCAGGAGCAAAAAAGACAAACGTCCAGCTTTTGCTGCCACAGCAAAGGTGCCAGCGGGGAGAAGTGATGCTGGTTCTCACTGCCTCCTGGAACCCTTTCAAATGCCGCAGACAGTTTGGCCCTCTCTGCTTTCCTGCGGACTCCATCCTCAAATCACCTGTTTTCGCTTTCGGCAGCCTCCGGAGCAAAAAAGACAAACGTCCAGCTTTTGCTGCCACAGCAAAGGTGCCAGCGGAGAAAAGTAATGCTGGTTCTCACTGCCTCCTGGAACCCTTTCAAATGCCCCAGACAATTTGGCTCTCTCTGCTTTCCTGCGGACTCCATCCTCAAAAGCACTTGTTTTCTCTTTCGGCAACCTCCGGAGCAAAAAAGACAAACGTCCAGCTTTTGCTGCCACAGCAAAGGTGCCAGCGGGGAAAAGTGATGCTGGTTCTCACTGCCTCCTGGAACCCTTTCAAATGCACCACACAATTTGGCCCTCTCTGCTTTCCTGCGGACTCCATCCTCAAAAGCACCTGTTTTCGCTTTCGGCAGCCTCCGGAGCAAAAAAGACAAACGTCCAGCTTTTGCTGCCACAGTAAAGGTGCCAGCGGGGAAAAGTAATGCTGGTTCTCACTGCCTCCTGGAACTCTTTCAAATGCCACAGACAATTTTGCACTCTCTGCTTTCCTGCGGACTCCATCCTCAAAAGCACCTGTTTTTGCTTTCGGCAGCCTCAGGAGCAAAAAAGACAAACGTCCAGCTTTTGCTGCCACAGCAAAGGTGCCAGCGGGGAGAAGTGATGCTGGTTCTCACTGCCTCCTGGAACCCTTTCAAATGCCGCAGACAGTTTGGCCCTCTCTGCTTTCCTGCGGACTCCATCCTCAAATCACCTGTTTTCGCTTTCGGCAGCCTCCGGAGCAAAAAAGACAAACGTCCAGCTTTTGCTGCCACAGCAAAGGTGCCAGCGGAGAAAAGTAATGCTGGTTCTCACTGCCTCCTGGAACCCTTTCAAATGCCACAGTCAATTTGGCTCTCTCTGCTTTCCTGCGGACTCCATCCTCAAAAGCACCTGTTTTCGCTTTCGGCAGCCTCCGGAGCAAAAAAGACAAACGTCCAGCTTTTGCTGCCACAGCAAAGGTGCCAGCGGGGAAAAGTAATGCTGGTTCTCACTGCCTCCTGGAACTCTGTCAAATGCCACAGACAATTTGGCCCTATCTGCTTTCCTGCGGACTCCATCCTCAAAAGCACCTGTTTTCGCTTTCGGCAACCTCCGGAGCAAAAAAGACAAACGTCCAGCTTTTGCTGCCACAGCAAAGGTGCCAGCGGGGAAAAGTAATGCTGGTTCTCACTGCCTCCTGGAACTCTTTCAAATGCCACAGTCAATTTGGCTCTCTCTGCTTTCCTGCGGACTCCATCCTCAAAAGCACCTGTTTTCGCTTTCGGCAGCCTCCGGAGCAAAAAAGACAAACGTCCAGCTTTTGCTGCCACAGCAAAGGTGCCAGTGGGGAAAAGTAATGCTGGTTCTCACTGCCTCCATGAACTCTGTCAAATGCCACAGACAATTTTGCACTCTCTGCTTTCCTGCGGACTCCATCCTCAAAAGCACCTGTTTTCGCTTTCGGCAACTTCCGGAGCAAAAAAGACAAACGTCCAGCTTTTGCTGCCACAGCAAAGGTGCCAGCGGGGAAAAGTAATGCTGGTTCTCACTGCCTCCTGGAACCCCTTCAAATGCCCCAGATAATTTGGCCCTCTCTGCTTTCCTGCGGACTCCATCCTCAAAAGCACTTGTTTTCTCTTTCGGCAACCTCCGGAGCAAAAAAGACAAACGTCCAGCTTTTGCTGCCACAGCAAAGGTGCCAGCGGGGAAAAGTGATGCTGGTTCTCACTGCCTCCTGGAACCCTTTCAAATGCACCACACAATTTGGCCCTCTCTGTTTTCCTGCGGACTCCATCCTCAAAAGCACCTGTTTTCGCTTTCGGCAGCCTCCGGAGCAAAAAAGACAAACGTCCAGCTTTTGCTGCCACAGCAAAGGTGCCAGCGGGGAAAAGTAATGCTGGTTCTCACTGCCTCCTGGAACTCTTTCAAATGACACAGTCAATTTGGCTCTCTCTGCTTTCCTGCGGACTCCATCCTCAAAAGCACCTGTTTTCGCTTTCGGCAGCCTCCGGAGCAAAAAAGACAAACGTCCAGCTTTTGCTGCCACAGCAAAGGTGCCAGCGGGGAAAAGTAATGCTGGTTCTCACTGCCTCCATGAACTCTGTCAAATGCCACAGACAATTTTGCACTCTCTGCTTTCCTGCGGACTCCATCCTCAAAAGCACCTGTTTTCGCTTTCGGCAACTTCCGGAGCAAAAAAGACAAACGTCCAGCTTTTGCTGCCACAGCAAAGGTGCCAGCGGGGAAAAGTAATGCTGGTTCTCACTGCCTCCTGGAACCCCTTCAAATGCCCCAGATAATTTGGCCCTCTCTGCTTTCCTGCGGACTCCATCCTCAAAAGCACTTGTTTTCTCTTTCGGCAACCTCCGGAGCAAAAAAGACAAACGTCCAGCTTTTGCTGCCACAGCAAAGGTGCCAGCGGGGAAAAGTGATGCTGGTTCTCACTGCCTCCTGGAACCCTTTCAAATGCACCACACAATTTGGCCCTCTCTGTTTTCCTGCGGACTCCATCCTCAAAAGCACCTGTTTTCGCTTTCGGCAGCCTCCGGAGCAAAAAAGACAAACGTCCAGCTTTTGCTGCCACAGCAAAGGTGCCAGCGGGGAAAAGTAATGCTGGTTCTCACTTCCTCCTGGAACCCTTTCAAATGACACAGTCAATTTGGCTCTCTCTGCTTTCCTGCGGACTCCATCCTCAAAAGCACCTGTTTTCGCTTTCGGCAGCCTCCGGAGCAAAAAAGACAAACGTCCAGCTTTTGCTGCCACAGCAAAGGTGCCAGCGGGGAAAAGTAATGCTGGTTCTCACTGCCTCCTGGAACTCTTTCAAATGCCACAGACAATTTTGCACTCTCTGCTTTCCTGCGGACTCCATCCTCAAAAGCACCTGTTTTTGCTTTCGGCAGCCTCAGGAGCAAAAAAGACAAACGTCCAGCTTTTGCTGCCACAGCAAAGGTGCCAGCGGGGAGAAGTGATGCTGGTTCTCACTGCCTCCTGGAACCCTTTCAAATGCCGCAGACAGTTTGGCCCTCTCTGCTTTCCTGCGGACTCCATCCTCAAATCACCTGTTTTCGCTTTCGGCAGCCTCCGGAGCAAAAAAGACAAACGTCCAGCTTTTGCTGCCACAGCAAAGGTGCCAGCGGAGAAAAGTAATGCTGGTTCTCACTGCCTCCTGGAACCCTTTCAAATGCCACAGTCAATTTGGCTCTCTCTGCTTTCCTGCGGACTCCATCCTCAAAAGCACCTTTTTTCGCTTTCGGCAGCCTCCGGAGCAAAAAAGACAAACGTCCAGCTTTTGCTGCCACAGCAAAGGTGCCAGCGGGGAAAAGTAATGCTGGTTCTCACTGCCTCCTGGAACTCTGTCAAATGCCACAGACAATTTGGCCCTATCTGCTTTCCTGCGGACTCCATCCTCAAAAGCACCTGTTTTCGCTTTCGGCAACCTCCGGAGCAAAAAAGACAAACGTCCAGCTTTTGCTGCCACAGCAAAGGTGCCAGCGGGGAAAAGTAATGCTGGTTCTCACTTCCTCCTGGAACTCTTTCAAATGCCACAGTCAATTTGGCTCTCTCTGCTTTCCTGCGGACTCCATCCTCAAAAGCACCTTTTTTCGCTTTCGGCAGCCTCCGGAGCAAAAAAGACAAACGTCCAGCTTTTGCTGCCACAGCAAAGGTGCCAGCGGGGAAAAGTAATGCTGGTTCTCACTGCCTCCTGGAACTCTGTCAAATGCCACAGACAATTTTGCACTCTCTGCTTTCCTGCGGACTCCATCCTCAAAAGCACCTGTTTTCGCTTTCGGCAACTTCCGGAGCAAAAAAGACAAACGTCCAGCTTTTGCTGCCACAGCAAAGGTGCCAGCGGGGAAAAGTAATGCTGGTTCTCACTGCCTCCTGGAACCCCTGCAAATGCCCCAGATAATTTGGCTCTCTCTGCTTTCCTGCGGACTCCATCCTCAAAAGCATCTGTTTTCACTTTCGGCGCCCTCCGGTGGTTAAAAGACAAACGTCCAGCTTTTGCTGCCACAGCAAAGGTGCCAGCGGGGAAAAGTGATGCTGGTCCTCATTGCCTCCTGGAACCTCTTCAAATGCCACAGACAATTTGGCCCTCTCTGCTTTCCTGCGGACTCCATCCTCAAAAGCATCTGTTTTCACTTTCGGCGCCCTCCGGTGGTTAAAAGACAAACGTCCAGCTTTTGCTGCCACAGCAAAGGTGCCAGCGGGGAAAAGTAATGCTGGTTCTCACTGCCTCCTGGAACTCTGTCAAATGCCACAGACAATTTTGCACTCTCTGCTTTCCTGCGGACTCCATCCTCAAAAGCACCTGTTTTCGCTTTCGGCAACTTCCGGAGCAAAAAAGACAAACGTCCAGCTTTTGCTGCCACAGCAAAGGTGCCAGCGGGGAAAAGTAATGCTGGTTCTCACTGCCTCCTGGAACCCCTTCAAATGCCCCAGATAATTTGGCTCTCTCTGCTTTCCTGCGGACTCCATCCTCAAAAGCATCTGTTTTCACTTTCGGCGCCCTCCGGTGGTTAAAAGACAAACGTCCAGCTTTTGCTGCCACAGCAAAGGTGCCAGCGGGGAAAAGTGATGCTGGTCCTCATTGCCTCCTGGAACCTCTTCAAATGCCACAGACAATTTGGCCCTCTCTGCTTTCCTGCGGACTCCATCCTCAAAAGCACCTGTTTTCGCTTTCGACATCCTCAGGAGCAAAAAAGACAAACGTCCAGCTTTTGCTGCCACAGCAAAGGTGCCAGCGGGGAAAAGTGATGCTGGTCCTCATTGCCTCCTGGAACCTCTTCAAATGCCACAGACAATTTTGCACTCTCTGCTTTCCTGCGGACTCCATCCTCAAAAGCACCTGTTTTTGCTTTCGGCAGCCTCCGGAGCAAAAAAGACAAACGTCCAGCTTTTGCTGCCACAGCAAAGGTGCCAGCGGGGAAAAGTAATGCTGGTTCTCACTGCCTCCTGGAACCCTTTCAAATGCCCCAGACAATTTGGCCCTCTCTGCTTTCCTGCGGACTCCATCCTCAAAAGCACTTGTTTTCTCTTTCGGCAACCTCCGGAGCAAAAAAGACAAACGTCCAGCTTTTGCTGCCACAGCAAAGGTGCCAGCGGGGAAAAGTGATGCTGGTTCTCACTGCCTCCTGGAACTCTTTCAAATGCCACAGTCAATTTGGCTCTCTCTGCTTTCCTGCGGACTCCATCCTCAAAAGCACCTTTTTTCGCTTTCGGCAGCCTCCGGAGCAAAAAAGACAAACGTCCAGCTTTTGCTGCCACAGCAAAGGTGCCAGCGGGGAAAAGTAATGCTGGTTCTCACTGCCTCCTGGAACTCTGTCAAATGCCACAGACAATTTGGCCCTATCTGCTTTCCTGCGGACTCCATCCTCAAAAGCATCTGTTTTCGCTTTCGGCAACTTCCGGAGCAAAAAAGACAAACGTCCAGCTTTTGCTGCCACAGCAAAGGTGCCAGCGGGGAAAAGTAATGCTGGTTCTCACTGCCTCCTGGAACCCCTTCAAATGCCCCAGATAATTTGGCTCTCTCTGCTTTCCTGCGGACTCCATCCTCAAAAGCATCTGTTTTCACTTTCGGCGCCCTCCGGTGGTTAAAAGACAAACGTCCAGCTTTTGCTGCCAAAGCAAAGGTGCCAGCGGGGGAAAGTAATGCTGGTTCTCACTGCCTCCTGGAACTCTTTCAAATGCCCCAGACAATTTTGCACTCTCTGCTTTCCTGCGGACTCCATCCTCAAAAGCATCTGTTTTCGCTTTCGGCAACCTCCGGAGCAAAAAAGACAAACGTCCAGCTTTTGCTGCCACAGCAAAGGTGCCAGCGGGGAAAAGTAATGCTGGTTCTCACTGCCTCCTGGAACTCTGTCAAATGCCACAGACAATTTTGCACTCTCTGCTTTCCTGCGGACTCCATCCTCAAAAGCACCTGTTTTTGCTTTCGGCAGCCTCCGGAGCAAAAAAGACAAACGTCCAGCTTTTGCTGCCACAGCAAAGGTGCCAGCGGAGAAAAGTAATGCTGGTTCTCACTGCCTCCTGGAACCCTTTCAAATGCCACAGTCAATTTGGCTCTCTCTGCTTTCCTGCGGACTCCATTCTCAAAAGCACCTGTTTTCGCTTTCGGCAGCCTCCGGAGCAGAAATGACAAACGTCCAGCTTTTGCTGCCACAGCAAAGGTGCCAGCGGGGAAAAGTAATGCTGGTTCTCACTGCCTCCTGGAACTCTGTCAAATGCCACAGACAATTTTGCACTCTCTGCTTTCCTGCGGACTCCATCCTCAAAAGCACCTGTTTTTGCTTTCGGCAGCCTCCGGAGCAAAAAAGACAAACGTCCAGCTTTTGCTGCCACAGCAAAGGTGCCAGCGGGGAAAAGTAATGCTGGTTCTCACTTCCTCCTGGAACCCTTTCAAATGCCACAGTCAATTTGGCTCTCTCTGCTTTCCTGCGGACTCCATCCTCAAAAGCACCTTTTTTCTCTTTCGGCAGCCTCCGGAGCAAAAAAGACAAACGTCCAGCTTTTGCTGCCACAGCAAAGGTGCCAGCGGGGAAAAGTAATGCTGGTTCTCACTGCCTCCTGGAACCCTTTCAAATGCACCACACAATTTGGCCCTCTCTGCTTTCCTGCGGACTCCATCCTCAAAAGCACCTGTTTTCGCTTTCGGCAGCCTCCGGAGCAAAAAAGACAAACGTCCAGCTTTTGCTGCCACAGCAAAGGTGCCAGCGGGGAAAAGTAATGCTGGTTCTCACTTCCTCCTGGAACCCTTTCAAATGACACAGTCAATTTGGCTCTCTCTGCTTTTCTGCGGACTCCATCCTCAAAAGCACCTTTTTTCGCTTTCGGCAGCCTCCGGAGGAAAAAAGACAAACGTCCAGCTTTTGCTGCCACAGCAAAGGTGCCAGCGGGGAAAAGTAATGCTGGTTCTCACTGCCTCCTGGAACTCTGTCAAATGCCACAGACAATTTTGCACTCTCTGCTTTCCTGCGGACTCCATCCTCAAAAGCACCTGTTTTCGCTTTCGGCAGCCTCCGGAGCAAAAAAGACAAACGTCCAGCTTTTGCTGCCACAGCAAAGGTGCCAGCGGGGAAAAGTAATGCTGGTTCTCACTGCCTCCTGGAACTCTGTCAAATGCCACAGACAATTTTGCACTCTCTGCTTTCCTGCGGACTCCATCCTCAAAAGCACCTGTTTTCGCTTTCGGCAGCCTCCGGATCAAAAAAGACAAACGTCCAGCTTTTGCTGCCACAGCAAAGGTGCCAGCGGGGAAAAGTAATGCTGGTTCTCACTGCCTCCTGGAACTCTGTCAAATGCCACAGACAATTTTGCACTCTCTGCTTTCCTGCGGACTCCATCCTCAAAAGCACCTGTTTTTGCTTTCGGCATCCTCCGGAGCAAAAAAGACAAACGTCCAGCTTTTGCTGCCACAGCAAAGGTGCCAGCGGGGAAAAGTAATGCTGGTTCTCACTGCCTCCTGGAACCCTTTCAAATGCCACAGACAATTTGGCCCTCTCTGCTTTCCTGCGGACTCCATCCTCAAAAGCACCTGTTTTCGCTTTCGGCATCCTCAGGAGCAAAAAAGACAAACGTCCAGCTTTTGCTGCCACAGCAAAGGTGCCAGCGGGGAAAAGTAATGCTGGTTCTCACTTCCTCCTGGAACCCTTTCAAATGACACAGTCAATTTGGCTCTCTCTGCTTTCCTGCGGACTCCATCCTCAAAAGCACCTGTTTTCGCTTTCGGCAGCCTCCGGAGCAAAAAAGACAAACGTCCAGCTTTTGCTGCCACAGCAAAGGTGCCAGCGGGGAAAAGTAATGCTGGTTCTCACTTCCTCCTGGAACCCCTTCAAATGCCCCAGATAATTTGGCTCTCTCTGCTTTCCTGCGGACTCCATCCTCAAAAGCATCTGTTTTCACTTTCGCCGCCCTCCGGTGGTTAAAAGACAAACGTCCAGCTTTTGCTGCCAAAGCAAAGGTGCCAGCGGGGGAAAGTGATGCTGGTTCTCACTGCCTCCTGGAACTCTTTCAAATGCCCCAGACAATTTTGCACTCTCTGCTTTCCTGCGGACTCCATCCTCAAAAGCATCTGTTTTCGCTTTCGGCAACCTCCGGAGCAAAAAAGACAAACGTCCAGCTTTTGCTGCCACAGCAAAGGTGCCAGCGGGGAAAAGTAATGCTGGTTCTCACTGCCTCCTGGAACTCTTTCAAATGCCACAGACAATTTTGCACTCTCTGCTTTCCTGCGGACTCCATCCTCAAAAGCACCTGTTTTTGCTTTCGGCAGCCTCCGGAGCAAAAAAGACAAACGTCCAGCTTTTGCTGCCACAGCAAAGGTGCCAGCGGAGAAAAGTAATGCTGGTTCTCACTGCCTCCTGGAACCCTTTCAAATGCCACAGTCAATTTGGCTCTCTCTGCTTTCCTGCGGACTCCATTCTCAAAAGCACCTGTTTTCGCTTTCGGCAGCCTCCGGAGCAGAAATGACAAACGTCCAGCTTTTGCTGCCACAGCAAAGGTGCCAGCGGGGAAAAGTAATGCTGGTTCTCACTGCCTCCTGGAACTCTGTCAAATGCCACAGACAATTTTGCACTCTCTGCTTTCCTGCGGACTCCATCCTCAAAAGCACCTGTTTTTGCTTTCGGCATCCTCCGGAGCAAAAAAGACAAACGTCCAGCTTTTGCTGCCACAGCAAAGGTGCCAGCGGAGAAAAGTAATGCTGGTTCTCACTGCCTCCTGGAACCCTTTCAAATGCCACAGTCAATTTGGCTCTCTCTGCTTTCCTGCGGACTCCATTCTCAAAAGCACCTGTTTTCGCTTTCGGCAGCCTCCGGAGCAGAAATGACAAACGTCCAGCTTTTGCTGCCACAGCAAAGGTGCCAGCGGGGAAAAGTAATGCTGGTTCTCACTGCCTCCTGGAACTCTGTCAAATGCCCCAGACAATTTGGCCCTCTCTGCTTTCCTGCGGACTCCATCCTCAAAAGCACCTTTTTTCTCTTTCGGCAGCCTCCGGAGCAAAAAAGACAAACGTCCAGCTTTTGCTGCCACAGCAAAGGTGCCAGCGGGGAAAAGTAATGCTGGTTCTCACTGCCTCCTGGAACCCTTTCAAATGCACCACACAATTTGGCCCTCTCTGCTTTCCTGCGGACTCCATCCTCAAAAGCACCTGTTTTCGCTTTCGGCAGCCTCCGGAGCAAAAAAGACAAACGTCCAGCTTTTGCTGCCACAGCAAAGGTGCCAGCGGGGAAAAGTAATGCTGGTTCTCACTTCCTCCTGGAACCCTTTCAAATGACACAGTCAATTTGGCTCTCTCTGCTTTTCTGCGGACTCCATCCTCAAAAGCACCTTTTTTCGCTTTCGGCAGCCTCCGGAGCAAAAAAGACAAACGTCCAGCTTTTGCTGCCACAGCAAAGGTGCCAGCGGGGAAAAGTAATGCTGGTTCTCACTGCCTCCTGGAACTCTGTCAAATGCCACAGACAATTTTGCACTCTCTGCTTTCCTGCGGACTCCATCCTCAAAAGCATCTTTTTTCGCTTTCGGCAGCCTCCGGAGCAAAAAAGACAAACGTCCAGCTTTTGCTGCCACAGCAAAGGTGCCAGCGGGGAAAAGTAATGCTGGTTCTCACTGCCTCCTGGAACTCTTTCAAATGCCCCAGACAATTTTGCACTCTCTGCTTTCCTGCGGACTCCATCCTCAAAAGCACCTGTTTTCGCTTTCGGCAACCTCCGGAGCAAAAAAGACAAACGTCCAGCTTTTGCTGCCACAGCAAAGGTGCCAGCGGGGAAAAGTAATGCTGGTTCTCACTGCCTCCTGGAACCCCTTCAAATGCCCCAGATAATTTGGCTCTCTCTGCTTTCCTGCGGACTCCATCCTCAAAAGCATCTGTTTTCACTTTCGGCGCCCTCCGGTGGTTAAAAGACAAACGTCCAGCTTTTGCTGCCGCAGCAAAGGTGCCAGCGGGGGAAAGTGATGCTGGTTCTCACTGCCTCCTGGAACTCTTTCAAATGCCCCAGACAATTTGGCCCTCTCTGCTTTCCTTCGGACTTCATCCTCAAAAGCATCTGTTTTCGCTTTCGGCAACCTCCGGAGCAAAAAAGACAAACGTCCAGCTTTTGCTGCCACAGCAAAGGTGCCAGCGGGGAAAAGTAATGCTGGTTCTCACTGCCTCCTGGAACCCTTTCAAATGCCACAGACAATTTGGCTCTCTCTGCTTTCCTGCGGACTCCATCCTCAAAAGCACCTTTTTTCGCTTTCGGCAACCTCCGGAGCAAAAAAGACAAACGTCCAGCTTTTGCTGCCACAGCAAAGGTGCCAGCGGGGAAAAGTGATGCTGGTTCTCACTGCCTCCTGGAACCCTTTCAAATGCACCACACAATTTGGCCCTCTCTGCTTTCCTGCGGACTCCATCCTCAAAAGCACCTGTTTTCGCTTTCGGCAGCCTCCGGAGAAAAAAAGACAAACGTCCAGCTTTTGCTGCCACAGCAAAGGTGCCAGCGGGGAAAAGTAATGCTGGTTCTCACTTCCTCCTGGAACCCTTTCAAATGACACAGTCAATTTGGCTCTCTCTGCTTTCCTGCGGACTCCATCCTCAAAAGCACCTGTTTTCGCTTTCGGCAACCTCCGGAGCAAAAAAGACAAACGTCCAGCTTTTGCTGCCACAGCAAAGGTGCCAGCGGGGAAAAGTAATGCTGGTTCTCACTGCCTCCTGGAACTCTGTCAAATGCCACAGACAATTTTGCACTCTCTGCTTTCCTGCGGACTCCATCCTCAAAAGCACCTGTTTTTGCTTTCGGCATCCTCCGGAGCAAAAAAGACAAACGTCCAGCTTTTGCTGCCACAGCAAAGGTGCCAGCGGAGAAAAGTAATGCTGGTTCTCACTGCCTCCTGGAACCCTTTCAAATGCCACAGTCAATTTGGCTCTCTCTGCTTTCCTGCGGACTCCATTCTCAAAAGCACCTGTTTTCGCTTTCGGCAGCCTCCGGAGCAGAAATGACAAACGTCCAGCTTTTGCTGCCACAGCAAAGGTGCCAGCGGGGAAAAGTAATGCTGGTTCTCACTGCCTCCTGGAACTCTGTCAAATGCCCCAGACAATTTGGCCCTCTCTGCTTTCCTGCGGACTCCATCCTCAAAAGCACCTGTTTTTGCTTTCGGCAGCCTCCAGAGCAAAAAAGACAAACGTCCAGCTTTTGCTGCCACAGCAAAGGTGCCAGCGGGGAAAAGTAATGCTGGTTCTCACTTCCTCCTGGAACCCTTTCAAATGACACAGTCAATTTGGCTCTCTCTGCTTTCCTGCGGACTCCATCCTCAAAAGCACCTTTTTTCTCTTTCGGCAGCCTCCGGAGCAAAAAAGACAAACGTCCAGCTTTTGCTGCCACAGCAAAGGTGCCAGCGGGGAAAAGTAATGCTGGTTCTCACTGCCTCCTGGAACCCTTTCAAATGCACCACACAATTTGGCCCTCTCTGCTTTCCTGCGGACTCCATCCTCAAAAGCACCTGTTTTCGCTTTCGGCAGCCTCCGGAGCAAAAAAGACAAACGTCCAGCTTTTGCTGCCACAGCAAAGGTGCCAGCGGGGAAAAGTAATGCTGGTTCTCACTTCCTCCTGGAACCCTTTCAAATGACACAGTCAATTTGGCTCTCTCTGCTTTTCTGCGGACTCCATCCTCAAAAGCACCTTTTTTCGCTTTCGGCAGCCTCCGGAGCAAAAAAGACAAACGTCCAGCTTTTGCTGCCACAGCAAAGGTGCCAGCGGGGAAAAGTAATGCTGGTTCTCACTGCCTCCTGGAACTCTGTCAAATGCCACAGACAATTTTGCACTCTCTGCTTTCCTGCGGACTCCATCCTCAAAAGCATCTTTTTTCGCTTTCGGCAGCCTCCGGAGCAAAAAAGACAAACGTCCAGCTTTTGCTGCCACAGCAAAGGTGCCAGCGGGGAAAAGTAATGCTGGTTCTCACTGCCTCCTGGAACTCTTTCAAATGCCACAGACAATTTTGCACTCTCTGCTTTCCTGCGGACTCCATCCTCAAAAGCACCTGTTTTCGCTTTCGGCAACCTCCGGAGCAAAAAAGACAAACGTCCAGCTTTTGCTGCCACAGCAAAGGTGCCAGCGGGGAAAAGTAATGCTGGTTCTCACTGCCTCCTGGAACCCCTTCAAATGCCCCAGATAATTTGGCTCTCTCTGCTTTCCTGCGGACTCCATCCTCAAAAGCATCTGTTTTCACTTTCGGCGCCCTCCGGTGGTTAAAAGACAAACGTCCAGCTTTTGCTGCCGCAGCAAAGGTGCCAGCGGGGGAAAGTGATGCTGGTTCTCACTGCCTCCTGGAACTCTTTCAAATGCCCCAGACAATTTGGCCCTCTCTGCTTTCCTTCGGACTCCATCCTCAAAAGCATCTGTTTTCGCTTTCGGCAACCTCCGGAGCAAAAAAGACAAACGTCCAGCTTTTGCTGCCACAGCAAAGGTGCCAGCGGGGAAAAGTGATGCTGGTTCTCACTGCCTCCTGGAACCCTTTCAAATGCACCACACAATTTGGCCCTCTCTGCTTTCCTGCGGACTCCATCCTCAAAAGCACCTGTTTTCGCTTTCGGCAGCCTCCGGAGAAAAAAAGACAAACGTCCAGCTTTTGCTGCCACAGCAAAGGTGCCAGCGGGGAAAAGTAATGCTGGTTCTCACTTCCTCCTGGAACCCTTTCAAATGACACAGTCAATTTGGCTCTCTCTGCTTTCCTGCGGACTCCATCCTCAAAAGCACCTGTTTTCGCTTTCGGCAGCCTCCGGAGCAAAAAAGACAAACGTCCAGCTTTTGCTGCCACAGCAAAGGTGCCAGCGGGGAAAAGTAATGCTGGTTCTCACTGCCTCCTGGAACTCTTTCAAATGCCACAGACAATTTTGCACTCTCTGCTTTCCTGCGGACTCCATCCTCAAAAGCACCTGTTTTTGCTTTCGGCAGCCTCCGGAGCAAAAAAGACAAACGTCCAGCTTTTGCTGCCACAGCAAAGGTGCCAGCGGGGAAAAGTGATGCTGGTTCTCACTGCCTCCTGGAACCCTTTCAAATGCCCCAGACAATTTGGCCCTCTCTGCTTTCCTGCGGACTCCATCCTCAAAAGCACCTGTTTTCGCTTTCGGCAGCCTCCGGAGCAAAAAAGACAAACGTCCAGCTTTTGCTGCCACAGCAAAGGTGCCAGCGGAGAAAAGTAATGCTGGTTCTCACTGCCTCCTGGAACCCTTTCAAATGCCACAGTCAATTTGGCTCTCTCTGCTTTCCTGCGGACTCCATCCTCAAAAGCACCTTTTTTCGCTTTCGGCAGCTTCCGGAGCAAAAAAGACAAACGTCCAGCTTTTGCTGCCACAGCAAAGGTGCCAGCGGGGAAAAGTAATGCTGGTTCTCACTGCCTCCTGGAACTCTGTCAAATGCCACAGACAATTTGGCCCTATCTGCTTTCCTGCGGACTCCATCCTCAAAAGCACCTGTTTTCGCTTTCAGCGGTGTTTAGAGCAAAAAAGACAAACGTCCAGCTTTTGCTGCCACAGCAAAGGTGCCAGCGGGGAAAAGTAATGCTGGTTCTCACTGCCTCCTGGAACTCTGTCAAATGCCACAGACAATTTTGCACTCTCTGCTTTCCTGCGGACTCCATCCTCAAAAGCACCTTTTTTCGCTTTCGGCAGCCTCCGGAGCAAAAAAGACAAACGTCCAGCTTTTGCTGCCACAGCAAAGGTGCCAGCGGGGAAAAGTAATGCTGGTTCTCACTGCCTCCTGGAACTCTTTCAAATGCCACAGACAATTTTGCACTCTCTGCTTTCCTGCGGACTCCATCCTCAAAAGCACCTGTTTTCGCTTTCGGCAACCTCCGGAGCAAAAAAGACAAACGTCCAGCTTTTGCTGCCACAGCAAAGGTGCCAGCGGGGAAAAGTAATGCTGGTTCTCACTGCCTCCTGGAACCCCTTCAAATGCCCCAGATAATTTGGCTCTCTCTGCTTTCCTGCGGACTCCATCCTCAAAAGCATTTGTTTTCACTTTCGCCGCCCTCCGGTGGTTAAAAGACAAACGTCCAGCTTTTGCTGCCGCAGCAAAGGTGCCAGCGGGGGAAAGTGATGCTGGTTCTCACTGCCTCCTGGAACTCTTTCAAATGCCCCAGACAATTTGGCCCTCTCTGCTTTCCTTCGGACTCCATCCTCAAAAGCACCTGTTTTCGCTTTCGGCAGCCTCCGGAGCAAAAAAGACAAACGTCCAGCTTTTGCTGCCACAGCAAAGGTGCCAGCGGGGAAAAGTAATGCTGGTTCTCACTGCCTCCTGGAACTCTTTCAAATGCCACAGACAATTTTGCACTCTCTGCTTTCCTGCGGACTCCATCCTCAAAAGCACCTGTTTTTGCTTTCGGCAGCCTCCGGAGCAAAAAAGACAAACGTCCAGCTTTTGCTGCCACAGCAAAGGTGCCAGCGGGGAAAAGTGATGCTGGTTCTCACTGCCTCCTGGAACCCTTTCAAATGCCCCAGACAATTTGGCCCTCTCTGCTTTCCTGCGGACTCCATCCTCAAAAGCACCTGTTTTCGCTTTCGGCAGCCTCCGGAGCAAAAAAGACAAACGTCCAGCTTTTGCTGCCACAGCAAAGGTGCCAGCGGAGAAAAGTAATGCTGGTTCTCACTGCCTCCTGGAACCCTTTCAAATGCCACAGTCAATTTGGCTCTCTCTGCTTTCCTGCGGACTCCATCCTCAAAAAGCACCTTTTTTCGCTTTCGGCAGCCTCCGGAGCAAAAAAGACAAACGTCCAGCTTTTGCTGCCACAGCAAAGGTGCCAGCGGGGAAAAGTGATGCTGGTTCTCACTGCCTCCTGGAACCCTTTCAAATGCCCCAGACAATTTGGCCCTCTCTGCTTTCCTGCGGACTCCATCCTCAAAAGCACCTGTTTTCGCTTTCGGCAGCCTCCGGAGCAAAAAAGACAAACGTCCAGCTTTTGCTGCCACAGCAAAGGTGCCAGCGGGGAAAAGTAATGCTGGTTCTCACTTCCTCCTGGAACCCTTTCAAATGACACAGTCAATTTGGCTCTCTCTGCTTTCCTGCGGACTCCATCCTCAAAAGCACCTGTTTTCGCTTTCGGCAGCCTCCGGAGCAAAAAAGACAAACGTCCAGCTTTTGCTGCCACAGCAAAGGTGCCAGCGGGGAAAAGTAATGCTGGTTCTCACTGCCTCCTGGAACTCTTTCAAATGCCACAGACAATTTTGCACTCTCTGCTTTCCTGCGGACTCCATCCTCAAAAGCACCTGTTTTTGCTTTCGGCAGCCTCCGGAGCAAAAAAGACAAACGTCCAGCTTTTGCTGCCACAGCAAAGGTGCCAGCGGGGAAAAGTGATGCTGGTTCTCACTGCCTCCTGGAACCCTTTCAAATGCCCCAGACAATTTGGCCCTCTCTGCTTTCCTGCGGACTCCATCCTCAAAAGCACCTGTTTTCGCTTTCGGCAGCCTCCGGAGCAAAAAAGACAAACGTCCAGCTTTTGCTGCCACAGCAAAGGTGCCAGCGGGGAAAAGTAATGCTGGTTCTCACTGCCTCCTGGAACCCTTTCAAATGCCACAGTCAATTTGGCTCTCTCTGCTTTCCTGCGGACTCCATCCTCAAAAGCACCTTTTTTCGCTTTCGGCAGCTTCCGGAGCAAAAAAGACAAACGTCCAGCTTTTGCTGCCACAGCAAAGGTGCCAGCGGGGAAAAGTAATGCTGGTTCTCACTGCCTCCTGGAACTCTGTCAAATGCCACAGACAATTTGGCCCTATCTGCTTTCCTGCGGACTCCATCCTCAAGAGCACCTGTTTTCGCTTTCAGCGGTGTATAGAGCAAAAAAGACAAACGTCCAGCTTTTGCTGCCACAGCAAAGGTGCCAGCGGGGAAAAGTAATGCTGGTCCTCATTGCCTCCTGGAACCTCTTCAAATGCCACAGACAATTTGGCCCTATCTGCTTTCCTGCGGACTCCATCCTCAAAAGCACCTGTTTTCGCTTTCGGCATCCTCAGGAGCAAAAAAGACAAACGTCCAGCTTTTGCTGCCACAGCAAAGGTGCCAGCGGGGAAAAGTAATGCTGGTTCTCACTGCCTCCTGGAACCCTTTCAAATGCCACAGACAATTTGGCCCTCTCTGCTTTCCTGCGGACTCCATCCTCAAAAGCACTTGTTTTCTCTTTCGGCAACCTCCGGAGCAAAAAAGACAAACGTCCAGCTTTTGCTGCCACAGCAAAGGTGCCAGCGGGGAAAAGTGATGCTGGTTCTCACTGCCTCCTGGAACCCTTTCAAATGCACCACACAATTTGGCCCTCTCTGCTTTCCTGCGGACTCCATCCTCAAAAGCATCTGTTTTCGCTTTCGGCAGCCTCCGGAGCAAAAAAGACAAACGTCCAGCTTTTGCTGCCACAGCAAAGGTGCCAGCGGGGAAAAGTAATGCTGGTTCTCACTTCCTCCTGGAACCCTTTCAAATGACACAGTCAATTTGGCTCTCTCTGCTTTCCTGCGGACTCCATCCTCAAAAGCACCTGTTTTCGCTTTCGGCAGCCTCCGGAGCAAAAAAGACAAACGTCCAGCTTTTGCTGCCACAGCAAAGGTGCCAGCGGGGAAAAGTAATGCTGGTTCTCACTGCCTCCTGGAACTCTTTCAAATGCCACAGACAATTTTGCACTCTCTGCTTTCCTGCGGACTCCATCCTCAAAAGCACCTGTTTTTGCTTTCGGCATCCTCAGGAGCAAAAAAGACAAACGTCCAGCTTTTGCTGCCACAGCAAAGGTGCCAGCGGGGAAAAGTAATGCTGGTTCTCACTGCCTCCTGGAACCCTTTCAAATGCCCCAGACAATTTGGCCCTCTCTGCTTTCCTGCGGACTCCATCATCAAAAGCACTTGTTTTCTCTTTCGGCAACCTCCGGAGCAAAAAAGACAAACGTCCAGCTTTTGCTGCCACAGCAAAGGTGCCAACGGGGAAAAGTGATGCTGGTTCTCACTGCCTCCTGGAACCCTTTCAAATGCCCCAGACAATTTGGCCCTCTCTGCTTTCCTGCGGACTCCATCCTCAAAAGCACCTGTTTTCGCTTTCGGCAGCCTCAGGAGCAAAAAAGACAAACGTCCAGCTTTTGCTGCCACAGCAAAGGTGCCAGCGGGGAAAAGTAATGCTGGTTCTCACTGCCTCCTGGAACTCTGTCAAATGCCACAGACAATTTTGCACTCTCTGCTTTCCTGCGGACTCCATCCTCAAAAGCACCTGTTTTTGCTTTCGGCAGCCTCCGGAGCAAAAAAGACAAACGTCCAGCTTTTGCTGCCACAGCAAAGGTGCCAGCGGGGAAAAGTAATGCTGGTTCTCATTGCCTCCTGGAACCCTTTCAAATGCCACAGACAATTTGGCTCTCTCTGCTTTCCTGCGGACTCCATCCTCAAAAGCATCTCTTTTCGCTTTCGGCAACCTCCGGAGAAAAAAGACAAACGTCCAGCTTTTGCTGCCACAGCAAAGGTGCCAGCGGGGAAAAGTAATGCTGGTTCTCACTGCCTCCTGGAACTCTTTCAAATGCCACAGACAATTTTGCACTCTCTGCTTTCCTGCGGACTCCATCCTCAAAAGCACCTCTTTTTGCTTTCGGCAGCCTCCGGAGCAAAAAAGACAAACGTCCAGCTTTTGCTGCCACAGCAAAGGTGCCAGCGGGGAAAAGTGATGCTGGTTCTCACTGCCTCCTGGAACCCTTTCAAATGCCCCAGACAATTTGGCCCTCTCTGCTTTCCTGCGGACTCCATCCTCAAAAGCACCTGTTTTCGCTTTCGGCAGCCTCAGGAGCAAAAAAGACAAACGTCCAGCTTTTGCTGCCACAGCAAAGGTGCCAGCGGAGAAAAGTAATGCTGGTTCTCACTGCCTCCTGGAACCCTTTCAAATGCCACAGTCAATTTGGCTCTCTCTGCTTTCCTGCGGACTCCATCCTCAAAAGCACCTTTTTTCGCTTTCGGCAACCTCCGGAGAAAAAAGACAAACGTCCAGCTTTTGCTGCCACAGCAAAGGTGCCAGCGGGGAAAAGTAATGCTGGTTCTCACTGCCTCCTGGAACTCTTTCAAATGCCCCAGACAATTTGGCCCTCTCTGCTTTCCTGCGGACTCCATCCTCAAAAGCATCTCTTTTCGCTTTCGGCAACCTCCGGAGCAAAAAAGACAAACGTCCAGCTTTTGCTGCCACAGCAAAGGTGCCAGCGGGGAAAAGTAATGCTGGTTCTCACTGCCTCCTGGAACTCTTTCAAATGCCACAGACAATTTTGCACTCTCTGCTTTCCTGCGGACTCCATCCTCAAAAGCACCTGTTTTTGCTTTCGGCAGCCTCCGGAGCAAAAAAGACAAACGTCCAGCTTTTGCTGCCACAGCAAAGGTGCCAGCGGGGAAAAGTGATGCTGGTTCTCACTGCCTCCTGGCACCTCTTCAAATGCCCCAGACAATTTGGCCCTCTCTGCTTTCCTGCGGACTCCATCCTCAAAAGCACCTGTTTTCGCTTTCGGCAGCCTCCGGAGCAAAAAAGACAAACGTCCAGCTTTTGCTGCCACAGCAAAGGTGCCAGCGGGGAAAAGTAATGCTGTTTCTCACTGCCTCCTGGAACCCTTTCAAATGCCACAGTCAATTTGGCTTTCTCTGCTTTCCTGCGGACTCCATCCTCAAAAGCACCTTTTTTCGCTTTCGGCAGCCTCCGGAGCAAAAAAGACAAACGTCCAGCTTTTGCTGCCACAGCAAAGGTGCCAGCGGGGAAAAGTAATGCTGGTTCTCACTGCCTCCTGGAACTCTGTCAAATGCCACAGACAATTTGGCCCTATCTGGTTTCCTGCGGACTCCATCCTCAAAAGCACCTGTTTTCGCTTTCGGCAACCTCCGGAGCAAAAAAGACAAACGTCCAGCTTTTGCTGCCACAGCAAAGGTGCCAGCGGGGAAAAGTGATGCTGGTTCTCACTGCCTCCTGGAACCCTTTCAAATGCCCCAGACAATTTGGCCCTCTCTGATTTCCTGCGGACTCCATCCTCAAAAGCACCTGTTTTCGCTTTTGGCAGCCTCCGGATCAAAAAAGACAAACGTCCAGCTTTTGCTGCCACAGCAAAGGTGCCAGCGGGGAAAAGTAATGCTGGTTCTCACTGCCTCCTGGAACTCTGTCAAATGCCACAGACAATTTTGCACTCTCTGCTTTCCTGCGGACTCCATCCTCAAAAGCACCTGTTTTTGCTTTCGGCAGCCTCCGGAGCAAAAAAGACAAACGTCCAGCTTTTGCTGCCACAGCAAAGGTGCCAGCGGGGAAAAGTAATGCTGGTTCTCACTGCCTCCTGGAACCCTTTCAAATGCCACAGACAATTTGGCCCTCTCTGCTTTCCTGCGGACTCCATCCTCAAAAGCACCTGTTTTCGCTTTCGGCATCCTCAGGAGCAAAAAAGATAAACGTCCAGCTTTTGCTGCCACAGCAAAGGTGCCAGCGGGGAAAATTAATGCTGGTTCTCACTTCCTCCTGGAACCCTTTCAAATGACACAGTCAATTTGGCTCTCTCTGCTTTCCTGCGGACTCCATCCTCAAAAGCACCTGTTTTCGCTTTCGGCAGCCTCCGGAGCAAAAAAGACAAACGTCCAGCTTTTGCTGCCACAGCAAAGGTGCCAGCGGGGAAAAGTAATGCTGGTTCTCACTGCCTCCTGGAACTCTTTCAAATGCCACAGACAATTTTGCACTCTCTGCTTTCCTGCGGACTCCATCCTCAAAAGCACCTGTTTTTGCTTTCGGCAGCCTCCGGAGCAAAAAAGACAAACGTCCAGCTTTTGCTGCCACAGCAAAGGTGCCAGCGGGGAAAAGTAATGCTGGTTCTCACTGCCTCCTGGAACCCTTTCAAATGCCACAGACAATTTGGCCCTCTCTGCTTTCCTGCGGACTCCATCCTCAAAAGCACCTGTTTTCGCTTTCGGCATCCTCAGGAGCAAAAAAGACAAACGTCCAGCTTTTGCTGCCACAGCAAAGGTGCCAGCGGGGAAAAGTAATGCTGGTTCTCACTTCCTCCTGGAACCCTTTCAAATGACACAGTCAATTTGGCTCTCTCTGCTTTCCTGCGGACTCCATCCTCAAAAGCACCTGTTTTCGCTTTCGGCAGCCTCCGGAGCAAAAAAGACAAACGTCCAGCTTTTCCTGCCACAGCAAAGGTGCCAGCGGGGAAAAGTAATGCTGGTTCTCACTGCCTCCTGGAACTCTTTCAAATGCCACAGACAATTTTGCACTCTCTGCTTTCCTGCGGACTCCATCCTCAAAAGCACCTGTTTTTGCTTTCGGCAGCCTCCGGAGCAAAAAAGACAAACGTCCAGCTTTTGCTGCCACAGCAAAGGTGCCAGCGGGGAAAAGTGATGCTGGTTCTCACTGCCTCCTGGAACCCTTTCAAATGCCCCAGACAATTTGGCCCTCTCTGCTTTCCTGCGGACTCCATCCTCAAAAGCACCTGTTTTCGCTTTCGGCAGCCTCCGGAGCAAAAAAGACAAACGTCCAGCTTTTGCTGCCACAGCAAAGGTGCCAGCGGAGAAAAGTAATGCTGGTTCTCACTGCCTCCTGGAACCCTTTCAAATGCCACAGTCAATTTGGCTCTCTCTGCTTTCCTGCGGACTCCATCCTCAAAAGCACCTTTTTTCGCTTTCGGCAACCTCCGGAGAAAAAAGACAAACGTCCAGCTTTTGCTGCCACAGCAAAGGTGCCAGCGGGGAAAAGTAATGCTGGTTCTCACTGCCTCCTGGAACTCTTTCAAATGCCCCAGACAATTTTGCACTCTCTGCTTTCCTGCGGACTCCATCCTCAAAAGCACCTGTTTTTGCTTTCGGCAGCCTCCGGAGCAAAAAAGACAAACGTCCAGCTTTTGCTGCCACAGCAAAGGTGCCAGCGGGGAAAAGTAATGCTGGTTCTCACTGCCTCCTGGAACCCTTTCAAATGCCACAGAAAATTTGGCCCTCTCTGCTTTCCTGCGGACTCCATCATCAAAAGCACTTGTTTTCTCTTTCGGCAACCTCCGGAGCAAAAAAGACAAACGTCCAGCTTTTGCTGCCACAGCAAAGGTGCCAGCGGGGAAAAGTAATGCTGGTTCTCACTGCCTCCTGGAACCCTTTCAAATGCCACAGACAATTTGGCCCTCTCTGCTTTCCTGCGGACTCCATCCTCAAAAGCACCTGTTTTCGCTTTCGGCATCCTCAGGAGCAAAAAAGACAAACGTCCAGCTTTTGCTGCCACAGCAAAGGTGCCAGCGGGGAAAAGTAATGCTGGTTCTCACTGCCTCCTGGAACTCTTTCAAATGCCACAGACAATTTTGCACTCTCTGCTTTCCTGCGGACTCCATCCTCAAAAGCACCTGTTTTTCTTTCGGCAGCCTCCGGAGCAAAAAAGACAAACGTCCAGCTTTTGCTGCCACAGCAAAGGTGCCAGCGGGGAAAAGTGATGCTGGTTCTCACTGCCTCCTGGAACCCTTTCAAATGCCACAGTCAATTTGGCCCTCTCTGCTTTCCTGCGGACTCCATCCTCAAAAGCACCTGTTTTCGCTTTCGGCAGCCTCTGGAGCAAAAAAGACAAACGTCCAGCTTTTGCTGCCACAGCAAAGGTGCCAGCGGAGAAAAGTAATGCTGGTTCTCACTGCCTCCTGGAACCCTTTCAAATGCCACAGTCAATTTGGCTCTCTCTGCTTTCCTGCGGACTCCATCCTCAAAAGCACCTTTTTTCGCTTTCGGCAACCTCCGGAGAAAAAAGACAAACGTCCAGCTTTTGCTGCCACAGCAAAGGTGCCAGCGGGGAAAAGTAATGCTGGTTCTCACTGCCTCCTGGAACCCTTTCAAATGCCACAGTCAATTTGGCTTTCTCTGCTTTCCTGCGGACTCCATCCTCAAAAGCACCTTTTTTCGCTTTCGGCAGCCTCCGGAGGAAAAAAGACAAACGTCCAGCTTTTGCTGCCACAGCAAAGGTGCCAGCGGGGAAAAGTAATGCTGGTTCTCACTGCCTCCTGGAACTCTGTCAAATGCCACAGACAATTTGGCCCTATCTGCTTTCCTGCGGACTCCATCCTCAAAAGCACCTGTTTTCTCTTTCGGCAACCTCCGGAGCAAAAAAGACAAACGTCCAGCTTTTGCTGCCACAGCAAAGGTGCCAGCGGGGAAAAGTGATGCTGGTTCTCACTGCCTCCTGGAACCCTTTCAAATGCCCCAGACAATTTGGCCCTCTCTGCTTTCCTGCGGACTCCATCCTCAAAAGCACCTGTTTTCGCTTTCGGCAGCCTCCGGAGCAAAAAAGACAAACGTCCAGCTTTTGCTGCCACAGCAAAGGTGCCAGCGGGGAAAAGTAATGCTGGTTCTCACTGCCTCCTGGAACTCTGTCAAATGCCACAGACAATTTTGCACTCTCTGCTTTCCTGCGGACTCCATCCTCAAAAGCACCTGTTTTTGCTTTCGGCAGCCTCCGGAGCAAAAAAGACAAACGTCCAGCTTTTGCTGCCACAGCAAAGGTGCCAGCGGGGAAAAGTAATGCTGGTTCTCACTGCCTCCTGGAACCCTTTCAAATGCCACAGACAATTTGGCCCTCTCTGCTTTCCTGCGGACTCCATCCTCAAAAGCACCTGTTTTCGCTTTCGGCATCCTCAGGAGCAAAAAAGACAAACGTCCAGCTTTTGCTGCCACAGCAAAGGTGCCAGCGGGGAAAAGTAATGCTGGTTCTCACTTCCTCCTGGAACCCTTTCAAATGAGACAGTCAATTTGGCTCTCTCTGCTTTCCTGCGGACTCCATCCTCAAAAGCACCTGTTTTCGCTTTCGGCAGCCTCCGGAGCAAAAAAGACAAACGTCCAGCTTTTGCTGCCACAGCAAAGGTGCCAGCGGGGAAAAGTAATGCTGGTTCTCACTGCCTCCTGGAACTCTTTCAAATGCCACAGACAATTTTGCACTCTCTGCTTTCCTGCGGACTCCATCCTCAAAAGCACCTGTTTTTGCTTTCGGCAGCCTCCGGAGCAAAAAAGACAAACGTCCAGCTTTTGCTGCCACAGCAAAGGTGCCAGCGGGGAAAAGTAATGCTGGTTCTCACTGCCTCCTGGAACCCTTTCAAATGCCACAGACAATTTGGCCCTCTCTGCTTTCCTGCGGACTCCATCCTCAAAAGCACCTGTTTTCGCTTTCGGCATCCTCAGGAGCAAAAAAGACAAACGTCCAGCTTTTGCTGCCACAGCAAAGGTGCCAGCGGGGAAAAGTAATGCTGGTTCTCACTTCCTCCTGGAACCCTTTCAAATGACACAGTCAATTTGGCTCTCTCTGCTTTCCTGCGGACTCCATCCTCAAAAGCACCTGTTTTCGCTTTCGGCAGCCTCCGGAGCAAAAAAGACAAACGTCCAGCTTTTCCTGCCACAGCAAAGGTGCCAGCGGGGAAAAGTAATGCTGGTTCTCACTGCCTCCTGGAACTCTTTCAAATGCCACAGACAATTTTGCACTCTCTGCTTTCCTGCGGACTCCATCCTCAAAAGCACCTGTTTTTGCTTTCGGCAGCCTCCGGAGCAAAAAAGACAAACGTCCAGCTTTTGCTGCCACAGCAAAGGTGCCAGCGGGGAAAAGTGATGCTGGTTCTCACTGCCTCCTGGAACCCTTTCAAATGCCCCAGACAATTTGGCCCTCTCTGCTTTCCTGCGGACTCCATCCTCAAAAGCACCTGTTTTCGCTTTCGGCAGCCTCCGGAGCAAAAAAGACAAACGTCCAGCTTTTGCTGCCACAGCAAAGGTGCCAGCGGAGAAAAGTAATGCTGGTTCTCACTGCCTCCTGGAACCCTTTCAAATGCCACAGTCAATTCGGCTCTCTCTGCTTTCCTGCGGACTCCATCCTCAAAAGCACCTTTTTTCGCTTTCGGCAACCTCCGGAGAAAAAAGACAAACGTCCAGCTTTTGCTGCCACAGCAAAGGTGCCAGCGGGGAAAAGTAATGCTGGTTCTCACTGCCTCCTGGAACTCTTTCAAATGCCACAGACAATTTTGCACTCTCTGCTTTCCTGCGGACTCCATCCTCAAAAGCACCTGTTTTTGCTTTCGGCAGCCTCCGGAGCAAAAAAGACAAACGTCCAGCTTTTGCTGCCACAGCAAAGGTGCCAGCGGGGAAAAGTAATGCTGGTTCTCACTGCCTCCTGGAACCCTTTCAAATGCCCCAGACAATTTGGCCCTCTCTGCTTTCCTGCGGACTCCATCCTCAAAAGCACCTGTTTTCGCTTTCGGCATCCTCAGGAGCAAAAAAGACAAACGTCCAGCTTTTGCTGCCACAGCAAAGGTGCCAGCGGGGAAAAGTAATGCTGGTTCTCACTTCCTCCTGGAACCCTTTCAAATGACACAGTCAATTTGGCTCTCTCTGCTTTCCTGCGGACTCCATCCTCAAAAGCACCTGTTTTCGCTTTCGGCAGCCTCCGGAGCAAAAAAGACAAACGTCCAGCTTTTCCTGCCACAGCAAAGGTGCCAGCGGGGAAAAGTAATGCTGGTTCTCACTGCCTCCTGGAACTCTTTCAAATGCCACAGACAATTTTGCACTCTCTGCTTTCCTGCGGACTCCATCCTCAAAAGCACCTGTTTTTGCTTTCGGCAGCCTCCGGAGCAAAAAAGACAAACGTCCAGCTTTTGCTGCCACAGCAAAGGTGCCAACGGGGAAAAGTGATGCTGGTTCTCACTGCCTCCTGGAACCCTTTCAAATGCCCCAGACAATTTGGCCCTCTCTGCTTTCCTGCAGACTCCATCCTCAAAAGCACCTGTTTTCGCTTTCGGCAGCCTCCGGAGCAAAAAAGACAAACGTCCAGCTTTTGCTGCCACAGCAAAGGTGCCAGCGGGGAAAAGTAATGCTGGTTCTCACTGCCTCCTGGAACTCTGTCAAATGCCACAGACAATTTTGCACTCTCTGCTTTCCTGCGGACTCCATCCTCAAAAGCACCTCTTTTTGCTTTCGGCAGCCTCCGGAGCAAAAAAGACAAACGTCCAGCTTTTGCTGCCACAGCAAAGGTGCCAGCGGGGAAAAGTAATGCTGGTTCTCACTGCCTCCTGGAACCCTTTCAAATGCCACAGACAATTTGGCCCTCTCTGCTTTCCTGCGGACTCCATCCTCAAAAGCACCTGTTTTCGCTTTCGGCATCCTCAGGAGCAAAAAAGACAAACGTCCAGCTTTTGCTGCCACAGCAAAGGTGCCAGCGGGGAAAAGTAATGCTGGTTCTCACTTCCTCCTGGAACCCTTTCAAATGACACAGTCAATTTGGCTCTCTCTGCTTTCCTGCGGACTCCATCCTCAAAAGCACCTGTTTTCGCTTTCGGCAGCCTCCAGAGCAAAAAAGACAAAAGTCCAGCTTTTGCTGCCACAGCAAAGGTGCCAGCGGGGAAAAGTAATGCTGGTTCTCACTGCCTCCTGGAACTCTTTCAAATGCCACAGACAATTTTGCACTCTCTGCTTTCCTGCGGACTCCATCCTCAAAAGCACCTTTTTTCGCTTTCGGCAGCCTCCGGAGCAAAAAAGACAAACGTCCAGCTTTTGCTGCCACAGCAAAGGTGCCAGCGGGGAAAAGTGATGCTGGTTCTCACTGCCTCCTGGAACCCTTTCAAATGCCCCAGACAATTTGGCCCTCTCTGCTTTCCTGCGGACTCCATCCTCAAAAGCACCTGTTTTCGCTTTCGGCAGCCTCCGGAGCAAAAAAGACAAACGTCCAGCTTTTGCTGCCACAGCAAAGGTGCCAGCGGAGAAAAGTAATGCTGGTTCTCACTGCCTCCTGGAACCCTTTCAAATGCCACAGTCAATTTGGCTCTCTCTGCTTTCCTGCGGACTCCATCCTCAAAAGCACCTTTTTTCGCTTTCGGCAACCTCCGGAGAAAAAAGACAAACGTCCAGCTTTTGCTGCCACAGCAAAGGTGCCAGCGGGGAAAAGTAATGCTGGTTCTCACTGCCTCCTGGAACTCTTTCAAATGCCCCAGACAATTTGGCCCTCTCTGCTTTCCTGTGGACTCCATCCTCAAAAGCATCTGTTTTCGCTTTCGGCAACCTCGGGAGCAAAAAAGACAAACGTCCAGCTTTTGCTGCCACAGCAAAGGTGCCAGCGGGGAAAAGTAATGCTGGTTCTCACTGCCTCCTGGAACTCTTTCAAATGCCCCAGAAAATTTGGCCCTCTCTGCTTTCCTGCGGACTCCATCCTCAAAAGCACCTTTTTTCGCTTTCGGCAGCCTCCGGAGCAAAGAAGACAAACGTCCAGCTTTTGCTGCCACAGCAAAGGTGCCAGCGGAGAAAAGTAATGCTGGTTCTCACTGCCTCCTGGAACCCTTTCAAATGCCACAGACAATTTGGCCCTCTCTGCTTTCCTGCGGACTCCATCCTCAAAAGCACCTGTTTTCGCTTTCGGCATCCTCAGGAGCAAAAAAGACAAACGTCCAGCTTTTGCTGCCACAGCAAAGGTGCCAGCGGGGAAAAGTAATGCTGGTTCTCACTTCCTCCTGGAACCCTTTCAAATGACACAGTCAATTTGGCTCTCTCTGCTTTCCTGCGGACTCCATCCTCAAAAGCACCTGTTTTCGCTTTCGGCAGCCTCCGGAGCAAAAAAGACAAACGTCCAGCTTTTGCTGCCACAGCAAAGGTGCCAGCGGGGAAAAGTAATGCTGGTTCTCACTGCCTCCTGGAACTCTTTCAAATGCCACAGACAATTTTGCACTCTCTGCTTTCCTGCGGACTCCATCCTCAAAAGCACCTGTTTTTGCTTTCGGCAGCCTCCGGAGCAAAAAAGACAAACGTCCAGCTTTTGCTGCCACAGCAAAGGTGCCAGCGGGGAAAAGTGATGCTGGTTCTCACTGCCTCCTGGAACCCTTTCAAATGCCCCAGACAATTTGGCCCTCTCTGCTTTCCTGCGGACTCCATCCTCAAAAGCACCTGTTTTCGCTTTCGGCAGCCTCCGGAGCAAAAAAGACAAACGTCCAGCTTTTGCTGCCACAGCTAAGGTGCCAGCGGGGAAAAGTAATGCTGGTTCTCACTGCCTCCTGGAACCCTTTCAAATGCCACAGTCAATTTGGCTCTCTCTGCTTTCCTGCGGACTCCATCCTCAAAAGCACCTTTTTTCGCTTTCGGCAGCCTCCGGAGCAAAAAAGACAAACGTCCAGCTTTTGCTGCCACAGCAAAGGTGCCAGCGGGGAAAAGTAATGCTGGTTCTCACTGCCTCCTGGAACTCTGTCAAATGCCACAGACAATTTGGCCCTCTCTGCTTTCCTGCGGACTCCATCCTCAAAAGCACCTGTTTTCGCTTTCGGCAACCTCCGGAGCAAAAAAGACAAACGTCCAGCTTTTGCTGCCACAGCAAAGGTGCCAGCGGGGAAAAGTAATGCTGGTTCTCACTGCCTCCTGGAACTCTTTCAAATGCCACAGTCAATTTGGCTCTCTCTGCTTTCCTGCGGACTCCATCCTCAAAAGCACCTTTTTTCGCTTTCGGCAGCCTCCGGAGCAAAAAAGACAAACGTCCAGCTTTAGCTGCCACAGCAAAGGTGCCAGCGGGGAAAAGTAATGCTGGTTCTCACTGCCTCCTGGAACTCTGTCAAATGCCACAGACAATTTTGCACTCTCTGCTTTCCTGCGGACTCCATCCTCAAAAGCACCTGTTTTCGCTTTCGGCAAGTTCCGGAGCAAAAAAGACAAACGTCCAGCATTTGCTGCCACAGCAAAGGTGCCAGCGGGGAAAAGTAATGCTGGTTCTCACTGCCTCCTGGAACCCCTTCAAATGCCCCAGATAATTTGGCTCTCTCTGCTTTCCTGCGGACTCCATCCTCAAAAGCATCTGTTTTCACTTTCGGCGCCCTCCGATGGTTAAAAGACAAACGTCCAGCTTTTGCTGCCGCAGCAAAGGTGCCAGCGGGGGAAAGTGATGCTGGTTCTCACTGCCTCCTGGAACTCTTTCAAATGCCCCAGACAATTTGGCCCTCTCTGCTTTCCTGCGGACTCCATCCTCAAAAGCATCTGTTTTCGCTTTCGGCAACCTCCGGAGCAAAAAAGACAAACGTCCAGCTTTTGCTGCCACAGCAAAGGTGCCAGCGGGGAAAAGTAATGCTGGTTCTCACTGCCTCCTGGAACTCTTTCAAATGCCACAGACAATTTTGCACTCTCTGCTTTCATGCGGACTCCATCCTCAAAAGCACCTGTTTTTGCTTTCGGCAGCCTCCGGAGCAAAAAAGACAAACGTCCAGCTTTTGCTGCCACAGCAAAGGTGCCAGCGGAGAAAAGTGATGCTGGTTCTCACTGCCTCCTGGAACCCTTTCAAATGCCACAGTCAATTTGGCTCTCTCTGCTTTCCTGCGGACTCCATTCTCAAAAGCACCTGTTTTCGCTTTCGGCAGCCTCCGGAGCAAAAAAGACAAACGTCCAGCTTTTGCTGCCACAGCAAAGGTGCCAGCGGGGAAAAGTAATGCTGGTTCTCACTGCCTCCTGGAACTCTGTCAAATGCCATAGACAATTTTGCACTCTCTGCTTTCCTGCGGACTCCATCCTCAAAAGCACCTGTTTTTGCTTTCGGCAGCCTCCGGAGCAAAAAAGACAAACGTCCAGCTTTTGCTGCCACAGCAAAGGTGCCAGCGGGGAAAAGTAATGCTGGTTCTCACTGCCTCCTGGAACTCTTTCAAATGCCCCAGAAAATTTGGCCCTCTCTGCTTTCCTGCGGACTCCATCCTCAAAAGCATCTCTTTTCGCTTTCGGCAGCCTCCGGAGGAAAAAAGACAAACGTCCAGCTTTTGCTGCCACAGCAAAGGTGCCAGCGGGGAAAAGTAATGCTGGTTCTCACTGCCTCCTGGAACCCTTTCAAATGCCACAGACAATTTGGCCCTCTCTGCTTTCCTGCGGACTCCATCCTCAAAAGCACCTGTTTTCGCTTTCGGCAGCCTCCGGAGCAAAAAAGACAAACGTCCAACTTTTGCTGCCACAGCAAAGGTGCCAGCGGGGAAAAGTGATGCTGGTCCTCATTGCCTCCTTGAACCACTTCAAATGCCCCAAACAATTTGGCCCTCTCTGCTTTCCTGCGGACTCCATCCTCAAAAGCACCTGTTTTCGCTTTCGGCATCCTCAGGAGCAAAAAAGACAAACGTCCAGCTTTTGCTGCCACAGCAAAGGTGCCAGCGGGGAAAAGTAATGCTGGTTCTCACTGCCTCCTGGAACCCTTTCAAATGCCCCAGACAATTTGGCCCTCTCTGCTTTCCTGCGGACTCCATCCTCAAAAGCACTTGTTTTCTCTTTCGGCAACCTCCGGAGCAAAAAAGACAAACGTCCAGCTTTTGCTGCCACAGCAAAGGTGCCAGCGGGGAAAAGTGATGCTGGTTCTCACTGCCTCCTGGAACCCTTTCAAATGCCCCAGACAATTTGGCCCTCTCTGCTTTCCTGCGGACTCCATCCTCAAAAGCACCTGTTTTCGCTTTCGGCAGCCTCCGGAGCAAAAAAGACAAACGTCCAGCTTTTGCTGCCACAGCAAAGGTGCCAGCGGGGAAAAGTGATGCTGGTTCTCACTGCCTCCTGGCACCTCTTCAAATGCCCCAGACAATTTGGCCCTCTCTGCTTTCCTGCGGACTCCATCCTCAAAAGCACCTGTTTTCGCTTTCGGCATCCTCAGGAGCAAAAAAGACAAACGTCCAGCTTTTGCTGCCACAGCAAAGGTGCCAGCGGGGAAAAGTAATGCTGGTTCTCACTGCCTCCTGGAACCCTTTCAAATGCCCCAGACAATTTGGCCCTCTCTGCTTTCCTGCGGACTCCATCCTCAAAAGCACTTGTTTTCTCTTTCGGCAACCTCCGGAGCAAAAAAGACAAACGTCCAGCTTTTGCTGCCACAGCAAAGGTGCCAGCGGGGAAAAGTGATGCTGGTTCTCACTGCCTCCTGGAACCCTTTCAAATGCCCCAGACAATTTGGCCCTCTCTGCTTTCCTGCGGACTCCATCCTCAAAAGCACCTGTTTTCGCTTTCGGCAGCCTCCGGAGCAAAAAAGACAAACGTCCAGCTTTTGCTGCCACAGCAAAGGTGCCAGCGGGGAAAAGTAATGCTGGTTCTCACTGCCTCCTGGAACTCTGTCAAATGCCACAGACAATTTGGCCCTCTCTGCTTTCCTGCGGACTCCATCCTCAAAAGCATCTCTTTTCGCCTTCGGCAACCTACGGAGAAAAAAGAAAAACGTCCAGCTTTTGCTGCCACAGCAAAGGTGCCAGCGGGGAAAAGTAATGCTGGTTCTCACTGCCTCCTGGAACTCTTTCAAATGCCACAGACAATTTTGCACTCTCTGCTTTCCTGCGGACTCCATCCTCAAAAGCACCTGTTTTTGCTTTCGGCAGCCTCCGGAGCAAAAAAGACAAACGTCCAGCTTTTGCTGCCACAGCAAAGGTGCCAGCGGGGAAAAGTAATGCTGGTTCTCACTGCCTCCTGGAACCCTTTCAAATGCCACAGACAATTTGGCCCTCTCTGCTTTCCTGCGGACTCCATCCTCAAAAGCACCTGTTTTCGCTTTCGGCATCCTCAGGAGCAAAAAAGACAAATGTCCAGCTTTTGCTGCCACAGCAAAGGTGCCAGCGGGGAAAAGTAATGCTGGTTCTCACTTCCTCCTGGAACCCTTTCAAATGCCACAGACAATTTTGCACTCTCTGCTTTCCTGCGGACTCCATCCTCAAAAGCACCTGTTTTCGCTTTCGGCAGCCTCCGGAGAAAAAAGACAAACGTCCAGCTTTTGCTGCCACAGCAAAGGTGCCATAGGGGAAAAGTGATGCTGGTTCTCACTGCCTCCTGGAACCCTTTCAAATGCCCCAGACAATTTGGCCCTCTCTGCTTTCCTGCGGACTCCATCCTCAAAAGCACCTGTTTTCGCTTTCAGCAGCCTCCGGAGCAAAAAAGACAAACGTCCAGCTTTTGCTGCCACAGCAAAGGTGCCAGCGGGGAAAAGTAATGCTGGTTCTCACTGCCTCCTGGAACTCTGTCAAATGCCACAGACAATTTTGCACTCTCTGCTTTCCTGCGGACTCCATCCTCAAAAGCACCTGTTTTTGCTTTCGGCAGCCTCCGGAGCAAAAAAGACAAACGTCCAGCTTTTGCTGCCACAGCAAAGGTGCCAGCGGGGAAAAGTAATGCTGGTTCTCACTGCCTCCTGGAACCCTTTCAAATGCCACAGACAATTTGGCCCTCTCTGCTTTCCTGCGGACTCCATCCTCAAAAGCACCTGTTTTTGCTTTCGGCAGCCTCCGGAGCAAAAAAGACAAACGTCCAGCTTTTGCTGCCACAGCAAAGGTGCCAGCGGGGAAAAGTGATGCTGGTTCTCACTGCCTCCTGGAACCCTTTCAAATGCCCCAGACAATTTGGCCCTCTCTGCTTTCCTGCGGACTCCATCCTCAAAAGCACCTGTTTTTGCTTTCGGCATCCTCTGGAGCAAAAAAGACAAACGTTCAGCTTTTGCTGCCACAGCAAAGGTGCCAGCGGGGAAAAGTAATGCTGGTTCTCACTGCCTCCTGGAACCCTTTCAAATGCCACAGACAATTTGGCTCTCTCTGCTTTCCTGCGGACTCCATCCTCAAAAGCACCTGTTTTTGCTTTCGGCAGCCTCCGGAGCAAAAAAGACAAACGTCCAGCTTTTGCTGCCACAGCAAAGGTGCCAGCGGGGAAAAGTAATGCTGGTTCTCACTGCCTCCTGGAACTCTGTCAAATGCCACAGACAATTTGGCCCTATCTGCTTTCCTGCGGACTCCATCCTCAAAAGCACCTGTTTTCGCTTTCGGCATCCTCAGGAGCAAAAAAGACAAACGTCCAGCTTTTGCTGCCACAGCAAAGGTGCCAGCGGGGAAAAGTAATGCTGGTTCTCACTGCCTCTCGGAACTCTTTCAAATGCCCCAGACAATTTGGCCCTCTCTGCTTTCCTGCGGACTCCATCCTCAAAAGCACCTTTTTTCACTTTCGGCAGCCTCCGGAGCAAAAAAGACAAACGTCCAGCTTTTGCTGCCACAGCAAAGGTGCCAGCGGGGAAAAGTCATGCTGGTTCTCACTGCCTCCTGGAACCCTTTCAAATGCCACAGTCAATTTGGCTCTCTCTGCTTTCCTGCGGACTCCATCCTCAAAAGCACCTGTTTTCGCTTTCGGCAGCCTCCGGAGCAAAAAAGACAAACGTCCAGCTTTTGCTGCCACAGCAAAGGTGCCAGCGGGGAAAAGTAATGCTGGTTCTCACTGCCTCCTGGAACCCTTTCAAATGCCACAGTCAATTTGGCTCTCTCTGCTTTCCTGCGGACTCCATCCTCAAAAGCACCTGTTTTCGCTTTCGGCAGCCTCCGGAGCAAAAAAGACAAACGTCCAGCTTTTGCTGCCACAGCAAAGGTGCCAGCGGGGAAAAGTAATGCTGGTTCTCACTGCCTCCTGGAACTCTGTCAAATGCCACAGACAATTTTGCACTCTCTGCTTTCCTGCGGACTCCATCCTCAAAAGCACCTGTTTTTGCTTTCGGCAGCTTCCGGAGCAAAAAAGACAAACGTCCAGCTTTTGCTGCCACAGCAAAGGTGCCAGCGGGGAAAAGTAATGCTGGTTTTCACTGCCTCCTGGAACCCTTTCAAATGCCACAGACAATTTGGCCCTCTCTGCTTTCCTGCGGACTCCATCCTCAAAAGCACCTGTTTTCGCTTTCGGCAGCCTCCGGAGCAAAAAAGACAAACGTCCAGCTTTTGCTGCCACAGCAAAGGTGCCAGCAGAGAAAAGTAATGCTGGTTCTCACTGCCTCCTGGAACCCTTTCAAATGCCACAGTCAATTTGGCTCTCTCTGCTTTCCTGCGGACTCCATCCTCAAAAGCACCTTTTTTCTCTTTCGGCAGCCTCAGGAGCAAAAAAGACAAACGTCCAGCTTTTGCTGCCACAGCAAAGGTGCCAGCGGGGAAAAGTAATGCTGGTTCTCACTGCCTCCTGGAACTCTGTCAAATGCCACAGACAATTTTGCACTCTCTGCTTTCCTGCGGACTCCATCCTCAAAAGCACCTGTTTTCGCTTTCGGCAACTTCCGGAGCAAAAAAGACAAACGTCCAGCTTTTGCTGCCACAGCAAAGGTGCCAGCGGGGAAAAGTAATGCTGGTTCTCACTGCCTCCTGGAACCCCTTCAAATGCCCCAGATAATTTGGCTCTCTCTGTTTTCCTGCGGACTCCATCCTCAAAAGCATCTGTTTTCACTTTCGGCGCCCTCCGGTGGTTAAAAGACAAACGTCCAGCTTTTGCTGCCGCAGCAAAGGTGCCAGCGGGGGAAAGTGATGCTGGTTCTCACTGCCTCCTGGAGCTCTTTCAAATGCCCCAGACAATTTTGCACTCTCTGCTTTCCTGCGGACTCCATCCTCAAAAGCACCTGTTTTTGCTTTCGGCAGCCTCCGGAGCAAAAAAGACAAACGTCCAGCTTTTGCTGCCACAGCAAAGGTGCCAGCGGGGAAAAGTAATGCTGGTTCTCACTGCCTCCTGGAACTCTGTCAAATGCCCCAGACAATTTGGCCCTCTCTGCTTTCCTGCGGACTCCATCCTCAAAAGCACCTGTTTTCGCTTTCGGCAACTTCCGGAGCAAAAAAGACAAACGTCCAGCTTTTGCTGCCACAGCAAAGGTGCCAGCGGGGAAAAGTAATGCTGGTTCTCACTGCCTCCTGGAACCCCTTCAAATGCCCCAGATAATTTGGCTCTCTCTGCTTTCCTGCGGACTCCATCCTCAAAAGCATCTGTTTTCACTTTCGACGCCCTCCGGTGGTTAAAAGACAAACGTCCAGCTTTTGCTGCCGCAGCAAAGGTGCCAGCGGGGGAAAGTGATGCTGGTTCTCACTGCCTCCTGGAACTCTTTCAAATGCCCTAGACAATTTTGTACTCTCTGCTTTCCTGCGGACTCCATCCTCAAAAGCACCTGTTTTTGCTTTCGGCAGCCTCCGGAGCAAAAAAGACAAACGTCCAGCTTTTGCTGCCACAGCAAAGGTGCCAGCGGGGAAAAGTAATGCTGGTTCTCACTGCCTCCTGGAACTCTGTCAAATGCCACAGACAATTTGGCCCTATCTGCTTTCCTGCGGACTCCATCCTCAAAAGCACCTGTTTTCGCTTTCGGCAGCCTCCGTAGCAAAAAAGACAAACGTCCAGCTTTTGCTGCCACAGCAAAGGTGCCAGCGGGGAAAAGTAATGCTGGTTCTCACTGCCTCCTGGAACTCTGTCAAATGCCCCAGACAATTTGGCCCTCTCTGCTTTCCTGCGGACCCCATCCTCAAAAGCACCTGTTTTCGCTTTCGGCATCCTCAGGAGCAAAAAAGACAAACGTCCAGCTTTTGCTGCCACAGCAAAGGTGCCAGCGGGGAAAAGTAATGCTGGTTCTCACTGCCTCCTGGAACTCTGTCAAATGCCACAGACAATTTTGCACTCTCTGCTTTCCTGCGGACTCCATCCTCAAAAGCACCTGTTTTTGCTTTCGGCAGCCTCCGGAGCAAAAAAGACAAACGTCCAGCTTTTGCTGCCACAGCAAAGGTGCCAGCGGGGAAAAGTAATGCTGGTTCTCACTGCCTCCTGGAACCCTTTCAAATGCCACAGACAATTTGGCCCTCTCTGCTTTCCTGCGGACTCCATCCTCAAAAGCACCTGTTTTCGCTTTCGGCATCCTCAGGAGCAAAAAAGACAAACGTCCAGCTTTTGCTGCCACAGCAAAGGTGCCAGCGGGGAAAAGTAATGCTGGTTCTCACTTCCTCCTGGAACCCTTTCAAATGACACAGTCAATTTGGCTCTCTCTGCTTTCCTGCGGACTCCATCCTCAAAAGCACCTGTTTTCGCTTTCGGCAGCCTCCAGAGCAAAAAAGACAAACGTCCAGCTTTTGCTGCCACAGCAAAGGTGCCAGCGGGGAAAAGTAATGCTGGTTCTCACTGCCTCCTGGAACTCTTTCAAATGCCACAGACAATTTTGCACTCTCTGCTTTCCTGCGGACTCCATCCTCAAAAGCACCTGTTTTTGCTTTCGGCAGCCTCCGGAGCAAAAAAGACAAACGTCCAGCTTTTGCTGCCACAGCAAAGGTGCCAGCGGGGAAAAGTGATGCTGGTTCTCACTGCCTCCTGGAACCCTTTCAAATGCCCCAGACAATTTGGCCCTCTCTGCTTTCCTGCGGACTCCATCCTCAAAAGCACCTGTTTTTGCTTTCGGCATCCTCTGGAGCAAAAAAGACAAACGTCCAGCTTTTGCTGCCACAGCAAAGGTGCCAGCGGGGAAAAGTAATGCTGGTTCTCACTGCCTCCTGGAACCCTTTCAAATGCCACAGACAATTTGGCTCTCTCTGCTTTCCTGCGGACTCCATCCTCAAAAGCACCTGTTTTTGCTTTCGGCAGCCTCCGGAGCAAAAAAGACAAACGTCCAGCTTTTGCTGCCACAGCAAAGGTGCCAGCGGGGAAAAGTAATGCTGGTTCTCACTGCCTCCTGGAACTCTGTCAAATGCCACAGACAATTTGGCCCTATCTGCTTTCCTGCGGACTCCATCCTCAAAAGCACCTGTTTTCGCTTTCGGCATCCTCAGGAGCAAAAAAGACAAACGTCCAGCTTTTGCTGCCACAGCAAAGGTGCCAGCGGGGAAAAGTAATGCTGGTTCTCACTGCCTCTCGGAACTCTTTCAAATGCCCCAGACAATTTGGCCCTCTCTGCTTTCCTGCGGACTCCATCCTCAAAAGCACCTTTTTTCACTTTCGGCAGCCTCCGGAGCAAAAAAGACAAACGTCCAGCTTTTGCTGCCACAGCAAAGGTGCCAGCGGGGAAAAGTAATGCTGGTTCTCACTGCCTCCTGGAACCCTTTCAAATGCCACAGTCAATTTGGCTCTCTCTGCTTTCCTGCGGACTCCATCCTCAAAAGCACCTGTTTTCGCTTTCGGCAGCCTCCGGAGCAAAAAAGACAAACGTCCAGCTTTTGCTGCCACAGCAAAGGTGCCAGCGGGGAAAAGTAATGCTGGTTCTCACTGCCTCCTGGAACCCTTTCAAATGCCACAGTCAATTTGGCTCTCTCTGCTTTCCTGCGGACTCCATCCTCAAAAGCACCTGTTTTCGCTTTCGGCAGCCTCCGGAGCAAAAAAGACAAACGTCCAGCTTTTGCTGCCACAGCAAAGGTGCCAGCGGGGAAAAGTAATGCTGGTTCTCACTGCCTCCTGGAACTCTGTCAAATGCCACAGACAATTTTGCACTCTCTGCTTTCCTGCGGACTCCATCCTCAAAAGCACCTGTTTTTGCTTTCGGCAGCTTCCGGAGCAAAAAAGACAAACGTCCAGCTTTTGCTGCCACAGCAAAGGTGCCAGCGGGGAAAAGTAATGCTGGTTTTCACTGCCTCCTGGAACCCTTTCAAATGCCCCAGACAATTTGGCCCTCTCTGCTTTCCTGCGGACTCCATCCTCAAAAGCACCTGTTTTCGCTTTCGGCAGCCTCCGGAGCAAAAAAGACAAACGTCCAGCTTTTGCTGCCACAGCAAAGGTGCCAGCAGAGAAAAGTAATGCTGGTTCTCACTGCCTCCTGGAACCCTTTCAAATGCCACAGTCAATTTGGCTCTCTCTGCTTTCCTGCGGACTCCATCCTCAAAAGCACCTTTTTTCTCTTTCGGCAGCCTCAGGAGCAAAAAAGACAAACGTCCAGCTTTTGCTGCCACAGCAAAGGTGCCAGCGGGGAAAAGTAATGCTGGTTCTCACTGCCTCCTGGAACTCTGTCAAATGCCACAGACAATTTTGCACTCTCTGCTTTCCTGCGGACTCCATACTCAAAAGCACCTGTTTTCGCTTTCGGCAACTTCCGGAGCAAAAAAGACAAACGTCCAGCTTTTGCTGCCACAGCAAAGGTGCCAGCGGGGAAAAGTAATGCTGGTTCTCACTGCCTCCTGGAACCCCTTCAAATGCCCCAGATAATTTGGCTCTCTCTGTTTTCCTGCGGACTCCATCCTCAAAAGCATCTGTTTTCACTTTCGGCGCCCTCCGGTGGTTAAAAGACAAACGTCCAGCTTTTGCTGCCGCAGCAAAGGTGCCAGCGGGGGAAAGTGATGCTGGTTCTCACTGCCTCCTGGAGCTCTTTCAAATGCCCCAGACAATTTTGCACTCTCTGCTTTCCTGCGGACTCCATCCTCAAAAGCACCTGTTTTTGCTTTCGGCAGCCTCCGGAGCAAAAAAGACAAACGTCCAGCTTTTGCTGCCACAGCAAAGGTGCCAGCGGGGAAAAGTAATGCTGGTTCTCACTGCCTCCTGGAACTCTGTCAAATGCCCCAGACAATTTGGCCCTCTCTGCTTTCCTGCGGACTCCATCCTCAAAAGCACCTGTTTTCGCTTTCGGCAACTTCCGGAGCAAAAAAGACAAACGTCCAGCTTTTGCTGCCACAGCAAAGGTGCCAGCGGGGAAAAGTAATGCTGGTTCTCACTGCCTCCTGGAACCCCTTCAAATGCCCCAGATAATTTGGCTCTCTCTGCTTTCCTGCGGACTCCATCCTCAAAAGCATCTGTTTTCACTTTCGACGCCCTCCGGTGGTTAAAAGACAAACGTCCAGCTTTTGCTGCCGCAGCAAAGGTGCCAGCGGGGGAAAGTGATGCTGGTTCTCACTGCCTCCTGGAACTCTTTCAAATGCCCTAGACAATTTTGTACTCTCTGCTTTCCTGCGGACTACATCCTCAAAAGCACCTGTTTTTGCTTTCGGCAGCCTCCGGAGCAAAAAAGACAAACGTCCAGCTTTTGCTGCCACAGCAAAGGTGCCAGCGGGGAAAAGTAATGCTGGTTCTCACTGCCTCCTGGAACTCTGTCAAATGCCACAGACAATTTGGCCCTATCTGCTTTCCTGCGGACTCCATCCTCAAAAGCACCTGTTTTCGCTTTCGGCAGCCTCCGTAGCAAAAAAGACAAACGTCCAGCTTTTGCTGCCACAGCAAAGGTGCCAGCGGGGAAAAGTAATGCTGGTTCTCACTGCCTCCTGGAACTCTGTCAAATGCCCCAGACAATTTGGCCCTCTCTGCTTTCCTGCGGACCCCATCCTCAAAAGCACCTGTTTTCGCTTTCGGCAACTTCCGGAGCAAAAAAGACAAACGTCCAGCTTTTGCTGCCACAGCAAAGGTGCCAGCGGGGAAAAGTAATGCTGGTTCTCACTGCCTCCTGGAACCCCTTCAAATGCCCCAGATAATTTGGCTCTCTCTGCTTTCCTGCGGACTCCATCCTCAAAAGCATCTGTTTTCACTTTCGACGCCCTCCGGTGGTTAAAAGACAAACGTCCAGCTTTTGCTGCCGCAGCAAAGGTGCCAGCGGGGGAAAGTGATGCTGGTTCTCACTGCCTCCTGGAACTCTTTCAAATGCCACAGACAATTTGGCCCTCTCTGCTTTCCTGCGGACTCCATCCTCAAAAGCACCTGTTTTCGCTTTCGGCAGCCTCCGGAGCAAAAAAGACAAACGTCCAGCTTTTGCTGCCACAGCAAAGGTGCCAGCGGAGAAAAGTAATGCTGGTTCTCACTGCCTCCTGGAACCCTTTCAAATGCCACAGTCAATTTGGCTCTCTCTGCTTTCCTGCGGACTCCATTCTCAAAAGCACCTGTTTTCGCTTTCGGCAACCTCCGGAGCAAAAAAGACAAACGTCCAGCTTTTGCTGCCACAGCAAAGGTGCCAGCGGGGAAAAGTAATGCTGGTTCTCACTGCCTCCTGGAACTCTGTCAAATGCCACAGACAATTTTGCACTCTCTGCTTTCCTGCGGACTCCATCCTCAAAAGCACCTGTTTTTGCTTTCGGCAGCCTCCGGAGGAAAAAAGACAAACGTCCAGCTTTTGCTGCCACAGCAAAGGTGCCAGCGGGGAAAAGTAATGCTGGTTCTCACTGCCTCCTGGAACTCTGTCAAATGCCCCAGAAAATTTGGCCCTCTCTGCTTTCCTGCGGACTCCATCCTCAAAAGCATCTCTTTTCGCTTTCGGCAGCCTCCGGAGCAAAAAAGACAAACGTCCAGCTTTTGCTGCCACAGCAAAGGTGCCAGCGGGGAAAAGTAATGCTGGTTCTCACTGCCTCCTGGAACTCTTTCAAATGCCCCAGACAATTTTGCACTCTCTGCTTTCCTGCGGACTCCATCCTCAAAAGCACCTGTTTTTGCTTTCGGCAGCCTCCGGAGCAAAAAAGACAAACGTCCAGCTTTTGCTGCCACAGCAAAGGTGCCAGCGGGGAAAAGTAATGCTGGTTCTCACTGCCTCCTGGAACTCTTTCAAATGCCACAGACAATTTGGCCCTCTCTGCTTTCCTGCGGACTCCATCCTCAAAAGCACCTGTTTTTGCTTTCGGCAGCCTCCGGAGCAAAAAAGACAAACGTCCAGCTTTTGCTGCCACAGCAAAGGTGCCAGCGGGGAAAAGTAATGCTGGTTCTCACTGCCTCCTGGAACTCTTTCAAATGCCACAGACAATTTGGCTCTCTCTGCTTTCCTGCGGACTCCATCCTCAAAAGCACCTTTTTTCAATTTCGGCAGCCTCCGGAGCAAAAAAGACAAACGTCCAGCTTTTGCTGCCACAGCAAAGGTGCCAGCGGGGAAAAGTAATGCTGGTTCTCACTGCCTCCTGGAACTCTTTCAAATGCCACAGACAATTTGGCCCTCTCTGCTTTCCTGCGGACTCCATCCTCAAAAGCACCTGTTTTTGCTTTCGGCAGCCTCCGGAGCAAAAAAGACAAACGTCCAGCTTTTGCTGCCACAGCAAAGGTGCCAGCGGGGAAAAGTAATGCTGGTTCTCACTGCCTCCTGGAACTCTTTCAAATGCCACAGACAATTTGGCTCTCTCTGCTTTCCTGCGGACTCCATCCTCAAAAGCACCTTTTTTCAATTTCGGCAGCCTCCGGAGCAAAAAAGACAAACGTCCAGCTTTTGCTGCCACAGCAAAGGTGCCAGCGGGGAAAAGTAATGCTGGTTCTCACTTCCTCCTGGAACCCTTTGAAATCACACAGCCAATTTGGCTCTCTCTGCTTTCCTGCGGACTCCATCCTCAAAAGCACCTGTTTTCGCTTTCGGCAGCCTCCGGAGCAAAAAAGACAAACGTCCAGCTTTTGCTGCCATAGCAAAGGTGCCAGCGGGGAAAAGTAATGCTGGTTCTCACTTCCTCCTGGAACCCTTTCAAATGACACATTGAATTTGGCTCTCTCTGCTTTCCTGCGGACTCCATCCTCAAAAGCACCTGTTTTCGCTTTCGGCAGCCTCCGGAGCAAAAAAGACAAACGTCCAGCTTTTGCTGCCACAGCAAAGGTGCCAGCGGGGAAAAGTGATGCTGGTCCTCATTGCCTCCTGGAACCTCTTCAAATGCCACAGACAATTTGGCCCTCTCTGCTTTCCTGCGGACTCCATCCTCAAAAGCACCTGTTTTCGCTTTCGGCATCCTCAGGAGCAAAAAAGACAAACGTCCAGCTTTTGCTGCCACAGCAAAGGTGCCAGCGGGGAAACGTAATGCTGGTTCTCACTGCCTCCTGGAACCCTTTCAAATGCCCCAGACAATTTGGCCCTCTCTGCTTTCCTGCGGACTCCATCCTCAAAAGCACTTGTTTTCTCTTTCGGCAACCTCCGGAGCAAAAAAGACAAACGTCCAGCTTTTGCTGCCACAGCAAAGGTGCCAGCGGGGAAAAGTAATGCTGGTTCTCACTGCCTCCTGGAACTCTTTGAAATGCCCCAGACAATTTGGCCCTCTCTGCTTTCCTGCGGACTCCATCCTCAAAAGCACCTGTTTTCTCTTTCGGCGGTGTTTGGAGCAAAAAAGACAAACGTCCAGCTTTTGCTGCCACAGCAAAGGTGCCAGCGGGGAAAAGTAATGCTGGTTCTCACTGCCTCCTGGAACCCTTTCAAATGCCCCAGACAATTTGGCTCTCTCTGCTTTCCTGCGGACTCCATCCTCAAAAGCACCTTTTTTCGATTTCGGCAGCCTCCGGAGCAAAAAAGACAAACGTCCAGCTTTTGCTGCCACAGCAAAGGTGCCAGCGGGGAAAAGTAATGCTGGTTCTCACTTCCTCCTGGAACCCTTTCAAATCACACAGTCAATTTGGCTCTCTCTGCTTTCCTGCGGACTCCATCCTCAAAAGCACCTGTTTTCGCTTTCGGCAGCCTCCGGAGCAAAAAAGACAAACGTCCAGCTTTTGCTGCCACAGCAAAGGTGCCAGCGGAGAAAAGTAATGCTGGTTCTCACTTCCTCCTGGAACCCTTTCAAATGACACATTGAATTTGGCTCTCTCTGCTTTCCTGCGGACTCCATCCTCAAAAGCACCTGTTTTTGCTTTCGGCAGCCTCCGGAGCAAAAAAGACAAACGTCCAGCTTTTGCTGCCACAGCAAAGGTGCCAGCGGGGAAAAGTAATGCTGGTTCTCACTGCCTCCTGGAACCCTTTCAAATGCCACAGACAATTTGGCCCTCTCTGCTTTCCTGCGGACTCCATCCTCAAAAGCACCTGTTTTCGCTTTCGACATCCTCAGGAGCAAAAAAGACAAACGTCCAGCTTTTGCTGCCACAGCAAAGGTGCCAGCGGGGAAAAGTGATGCTGGTCCTCATTGCCTCCTGGAACCTCTTCAAATGCCCCAGACAATTTGGCCCTCTCTGCTTTCCTGCGGACTCCATCCTCAAAAGCACCTGTTTTCGCTTTCGGCATCCTCAGGAGCAAAAAAGACAAACGTCCAGCTTTTGCTGCCACAGCAAAGGTGCCAGCGGGGAAAAGTAATGCTGGTTCTCACTGCCTCCTGGAACCCTTTCAAATGCCACAGTCGATTTGGCCCTCTCTGCTTTCCTGCGGACTCCATCCTCAAAAGCACCTGTTTTCGCTTTCGGCGGTGTTTAAAGCAAAAAAGACAAACGTCCAGCTTTTGCTGCCACAGCAAAGGTGCCTGCGGGGAAAAGTGATGTTGGTTCTCACTGCCTCCTGGAACCCTTTCAAATGCCACAGACAATTTGGCTCTCTCTGCTTTCCTGCGGACTCCATCCTCAAAAGCACCTGTTTTCGCTTTCGGCAGCCTCCGGAGCAAAAAAGACAAACGTCCAGCTTTTGCTGCCACAGCTAAGGTGCCAGCGGGGAAAAGTAATGCTGGTTCTCACTGCCTCCTGGAACTCTGTCAAATGCCACAGACAATTTGGCCCTCTCTGCTTTCCTGCGGACTCCATCCTCAAAAGCACCTGTTTTTGCTTTCAGCATCCTCAGGAGCAAAAAAGACAAACGTCCAGCTTTTGCTGCCACAGCAAAGGTGCCAGCGGGGAAAAGTAATGCTGGTTCTCACTGCCTCCTGGAACCCTTTCAAATGCCACAGTCAATTTGGCCCTCTCTGCTTTCCTGCGGACTCCATCCTCAAAAGCACCTGTTTTTGCTTTCGGCAGCCTCCGGAGCAAAAAAGACAAACGTCCAGCTTTTGCTGCCACAGCAAAGGTGCCAGCGGGGAAAAGTAATGCTGGTTCTCACTGCCTCCTGGAACCCTTTCAAATGCCCCAGACAATTTGGCCCTCTCTGCTTTCCTGCGGACTCCATCCTCAAAAGCACCTGTTTTCGCTTTCGGCATCCTCAGGAGCAAAAAAGACAAACGTCCAGCTTTTGCTGCCACAGCAAAGGTGCCAGCGGGGAAAAGTGATGCTGGTCCTCATTGCCTCCTTGAACCTCTTCAAATGCCCCAGACAATTTTGCACTCTCTGCTTTCCTGCGGACTCCATCCTCAAAAGCACCTGTTTTTGTTTTCGGCAGCCTCCGGAGCAAAAAAGACAAACGTCCAGCTTTTGCTGCCACAGCAAAGGTGCCAGCGGGGAAAAGTAATGCTGGTTCTCACTGCCTCCTGGAACTCTTTCAAATGCCACAGACAATTTTGCACTCTCTGCTTTCCTGCGGACTCCATCCTCAAAAGCACCTGTTTTCGCTTTCGGCGGTGTTTGGAGCAAAAAAGACAAACGTCCAGCTTTTGCTGCCACAGCAAAGGTGCCAGCGGGGAAAAGTAATGCTGGTTCTCACTTCCTCCTGGAACCCTTTCAAATGACACAGTCAATTTGGCTCTCTCTGCTTTCCTGCGGACTCCATCCTCAAAAGCACCTTTTTTCGCTTTCGGCAGCCTCAGGAGCAAAAAAGACAAACGTCCAGCTTTTGCTGCCACAGCAAAGGTGCCAGCGGGGAAAAGTAATGCTGGTTCTCACTGCCTCCTGGAACCCTTTCAAATGACACATTGAATTTGGCTCTCTCTGCTTTCCTGCGGACTCCATCCTCAAAAGCACCTGTTTTCGCTTTCGGCAGCCTCCGGAGCAAAAAAGACAAACGTCCAGCTTTTGCTGCCACAGCAAAGGTGCCAGCGGGGAAAAGTGATGCTGGTCCTCATTGCCTCCTGGAACCTCTTCAAATGCCACAGACAATTTGGCCCTCTCTGCTTTCCTGCGGACTCCATCCTCAAAAGCACCTGTTTTCGCTTTCGGCATCCTCAGGAGCAAAAAAGACAAACGTCCAGCTTTTGCTGCCACAGCAAAGGTGCCAGCGGGGAAACGTAATGCTGGTTCTCACTGCCTCCTGGAACCCTTTCAAATGCCCCAGACAATTTGGCCCTCTCTGCTTTCCTGCGGACTCCATCCTCAAAAGCACTTGTTTTCTCTTTCGGCAACCTCCGGAGCAAAAAAGACAAACGTCCAGCTTTTGCTGCCACAGCAAAGGTGCCAGCGGGGAAAAGTAATGCTGGTTCTCACTGCCTCCTGGAACTCTTTGAAATGCCCCAGACAATTTGGCCCTCTCTGCTTTCCTGCGGACTCCATCCTCAAAAGCACCTGTTTTCTCTTTCGGCGGTGTTTGGAGCAAAAAAGACAAACGTCCAGCTTTTGCTGCCACAGCAAAGGTGCCAGCGGGGAAAAGTAATGCTGGTTCTCACTGCCTCCTGGAACCCTTTCAAATGCCCCAGACAATTTGGCTCTCTCTGCTTTCCTGCGGACTCCATCCTCAAAAGCACCTTTTTTCGATTTCGGCAGCCTCCGGAGCAAAAAAGACAAACGTCCAGCTTTTGCTGCCACAGCAAAGGTGCCAGCGGGGAAAAGTAATGCTGGTTCTCACTTCCTCCTGGAACCCTTTCAAATCACACAGTCAATTTGGCTCTCTCTGCTTTCCTGCGGACTCCATCCTCAAAAGCACCTGTTTTCGCTTTCGGCAGCCTCCGGAGCAAAAAAGACAAACGTCCAGCTTTTGCTGCCACAGCAAAGGTGCCAGCGGAGAAAAGTAATGCTGGTTCTCACTTCCTCCTGGAACCCTTTCAAATGACACATTGAATTTGGCTCTCTCTGCTTTCCTGCGGACTCCATCCTCAAAAGCACCTGTTTTTGCTTTCGGCAGCCTCCGGAGCAAAAAAGACAAACGTCCAGCTTTTGCTGCCACAGCAAAGGTGCCAGCGGGGAAAAGTAATGCTGGTTCTCACTGCCTCCTGGAACCCTTTCAAATGCCACAGACAATTTGGCCCTCTCTGCTTTCCTGCGGACTCCATCGTCAAAAGCACCTGTTTTCGCTTTCGACATCCTCAGGAGCAAAAAAGACAAACGTCCAGCTTTTGCTGCCACAGCAAAGGTGCCAGCGGGGAAAAGTGATGCTGGTCCTCATTGCCTCCTGGAACCTCTTCAAATGCCCCAGACAATTTGGCCCTCTCTGCTTTCCTGCGGACTCCATCCTCAAAAGCACCTGTTTTCGCTTTCGGCATCCTCAGGAGCAAAAAAGACAAACGTCCAGCTTTTGCTGCCACAGCAAAGGTGCCAGCGGGGAAAAGTAATGCTGGTTCTCACTGCCTCCTGGAACCCTTTCAAATGCCACAGTCGATTTGGCCCTCTCTGCTTTCCTGCGGACTCCATCCTCAAAAGCACCTGTTTTCGCTTTCGGCGGTGTTTAAAGCAAAAAAGACAAACGTCCAGCTTTTGCTGCCACAGCAAAGGTGCCTGCGGGGAAAAGTGATGTTGGTTCTCACTGCCTCCTGGAACCCTTTCAAATGCCACAGACAATTTGGCTCTCTCTGCTTTCCTGCGGACTCCATCCTCAAAAGCACCTGTTTTCGCTTTCGGCAGCCTCCGGAGCAAAAAAGACAAACGTCCAGCTTTTGCTGCCACAGCTAAGGTGCCAGCGGGGAAAAGTAATGCTGGTTCTCACTGCCTCCTGGAACTCTGTCAAATGCCACAGACAATTTGGCCCTCTCTGCTTTCCTGCGGACTCCATCCTCAAAAGCACCTGTTTTTGCTTTCAGCATCCTCAGGAGCAAAAAAGACAAACGTCCAGCTTTTGCTGCCACAGCAAAGGTGCCAGCGGGGAAAAGTAATGCTGGTTCTCACTGCCTCCTGGAACCCTTTCAAATGCCACAGTCAATTTGGCCCTCTCTGCTTTCCTGCGGACTCCATCCTCAAAAGCACCTGTTTTTGCTTTCGGCAGCCTCCGGAGCAAAAAAGACAAACGTCCAGCTTTTGCTGCCACAGCAAAGGTGCCAGCGGGGAAAAGTAATGCTGGTTCTCACTGCCTCCTGGAACCCTTTCAAATGCCCCAGACAATTTGGCCCTCTCTGCTTTCCTGCGGACTCCATCCTCAAAAGCACCTGTTTTCGCTTTCGGCATCCTCAGGAGCAAAAAAGACAAACGTCCAGCTTTTGCTGCCACAGCAAAGGTGCCAGCGGGGAAAAGTGATGCTGGTCCTCATTGCCTCCTTGAACCTCTTCAAATGCCCCAGACAATTTTGCACTCTCTGCTTTCCTGCGGACTCCATCCTCAAAAGCACCTGTTTTTGTTTTCGACAGCCTCCGGAGCAAAAAAGACAAACGTCCAGCTTTTGCTGCCACAGCAAAGGTGCCAGCGGTGAAAAGTAATGCTGGTTCTCACTGCCTCCTGGAACTCTTTCAAATGCCACAGACAATTTTGCACTCTCTGCTTTCCTGCGGACTCCATCCTCAAAAGCACCTGTTTTCGCTTTCGGCGGTGTTTGGAGCAAAAAAGACAAACGTCCAGCTTTTGCTGCCACAGCAAAGGTGCCAGCGGGGAAAAGTAATGCTGGTTCTCACTGCCTCCTGGAACTCTTTCAAATGCCACAGACAATTTGGCTCTCTCTGCTTTCCTGCGGACTCCATCCTCAAAAGCACCTGTTTTCGCTTTCGGCAGCCTCCGGAGCAAAAAAGACAAACGTCCAGCTTTTGCTGCCACAGCAAAGGTGCCAGCGGGGAAAAGTAATGCTGGTTCTCACTTCCTCCTGGAACCCTTTCAAATGACACAGTCAATTTGGCTCTCTCTGCTTTCCTGCGGACTCCATCCTCAAAAGCACCTTTTTTCGCTTTCGGCAGCCTCCGGAGCAAAAAAGACAAACGTCCAGCTTTTGCTGCCACAGCAAAGGTGCCAGCGGGGAAAAGTAATGCTGGTTCTCACTGCCTCCTGGAACCCTTTCAAATGCCACAGTCAATTTGGCTCTCTCTGCTTTCCTGCGGACTCCATCCTCAAAAGCACCTGTTTTCGCTTTCGGCAGCCTCCGGAGCAAAAAAGACAAACGTCCAGCTTTTGCTGCCACAGCAAAGGTGCCAGCGGGGAAAAGTAATGCTGGTTCTCACTGCCTCCTGGAACTCTGTCAAATGCCACAGACAATTTTGCACTCTCTGCTTTCCTGCGGACTCCATCCTCAAAAGCACCTGATTTTGATTTCGGCAACCTCCGGAGCAAAAAATACAAACGTCCAGCTTTTGCTGCCACAGCAAAGGTGCCAGCGGGGAAAAGTAATGCTGGTTCTCACTGCCTCCTGGAACCCTTTCAAAAGCCACAGACAATTTGGCCCTCTCTGCTTTCCTGCGGACTCCATCCTCAAAAGCACCTGTTTTCGCTTTCGACATCCTCAGGAGCAAAAAAGACAAACGTCCAGCTTTTGCTGCCACAGCAAAGGTGCCAGCGGGTAAAAGTAATGCTGGTTCTCACTGCCTCCTGGAACCCTTTCAAATGCCACAGACAATTTGGCCCTCTCTGCTTTCCTGCGGACTCCATCCTCAAAAGCACCTGTTTTCGCTTTCGGCATCCTCAGGAGCAAAAAAGACAAACGTCCAGCTTTTGCTGCCACAGCAAAGGTGCCAGCGGGGAAAAGTAATGCTGGTCCTCATTGCCTCCTTGAACCTCTTCAAATGCCCCAGACAATTTTGCACTCTCTGCTTTCCTGCGGACTCCATCCTCAAAAGCACCTGTTTTCGCTTTCGGCAGCCTCCGGAGCAAAAAAGACAAACGTTCAGCTTTTGCTGCCACAGCAAAGGTGCCAGCGGGGAAAAGTAATGCTGGTTCTCACTGCCTCCTGGAACTCTTTCAAATGCCACAGACAATTTTGCACTCTCTGCTTTCCTGCGGACTCCATCCTCAAAAGCACCTGTTTTTGCTTTCGGCAGCCTCCGGAGCAAAAAAGACAAACGTCCAGCTTTTGCTGCCACAGCAAAGGTGCCAGCGGGGAAAAGTAATGCTGGTTCTCACTTCCTCCTGGAACCCTTTCAAATGACACAGTCAATTTGGCTCTCTCTGCTTTCCTGCGGACTCCATCCTCAAAAGCACCTGTTTTCGCTTTCGGCAACCTCCGGAGCAAAAAAGACAAACGTCCAGCTTTTGCTGCCACAGCAAAGGTGCCAGCGGGGAAAAGTAATGCTGGTTCTCACTGCCTCCTGGAACCCTTTCAAATGCCACAGTCAATTTGGCTCTCTCTGCTTTCCTGCGGACTCCATCCTCAAAAGCACCTGTTTTCACTTTCGGCAGCCTCCGGAGCAAAAAAGACAAACGTCCAGCTTTTGCTGCCACAGCAAAGGTGCCAGCGGGGAAAAGTAATGCTGGTTCTCACTGCCTCCTGGAACTCTGTCAAATGCCACAGACAATTTTGCACTCTCTGCTTTCCTGCGGACTCCATCCTCAAAAGCACCTGATTTTGCTTTCGGCAACCTCCGGAGCAAAAAATACAAACGTCCAGCTTTTGCTGCCACAGCAAAGGTGCCAGCGGGGAAAAGTAATGCTGGTTCTCACTGCCTCCTGGAACCCTTTCAAATGCCACAGACAATTTGGCCCTCTCTGCTTTCCTGCGGACTCCATCCTCAAAAGCACCTGTTTTCGCTTTCGGCAGCCTCCGGAGCAAAAAAGACAAACGTCCAACTTTTGCTGCCACAGCAAAGGTGCCAGCGGGGAAAAGTGATGCTGGTCCTCATTGCCTCCTTGAACCACTTCAAATGCCCCAAACAATTTGGCCCTCTCTGCTTTCCTGCGGACTCCATCCTCAAAAGCACCTTTTTTCGCTTTCGGCATCCTCAGGAGCAAAAAAGACAAACGTCCAGCTTTTGCTGCCACAGCAAAGGTGCCAGCGGGGAAAAGTAATGCTGGTTCTCACTGCCTCCTGGAACCCTTTCAAATGCCACAGACAATTTGGCCCTCTCTGCTTTCCTGCGGACTCCATCCTCAAAAGCACCTGTTTTCGCTTTCGGCAGCCTCCGGAGCAAAAAAGACAAACGTCCAACTTTTGCTGCCACAGCAAAGGTGCCAGCGGGGAAAAGTGATGCTGGTCCTCATTGCCTTTTTGAACCACTTCAAATGCCCCAAACAATTTGGCCCTCTCTGCTTTCCTGCGGACTCCATCCTCAAAAGCACCTTTTTTCGCTTTCGGCATCCTCAGGAGCAAAAAAGACAAACGTCCAGCTTTTGCTGCCACAGCAAAGGTGCCAGCGGGGAAAAGTAATGCTGGTTCTCACTGCCTCCTGGAACCCTTTCAAATGCCCCAGACAATTTGGCCCTCTCTGCTTTCCTGCGGACTCCATCCTCAAAAGCACTTGTTTTCTCTTTCGGCAACCTCCGGAGCAAAAAAGACAAACGTCCAGCTTTTGCTGCCACAGCAAAGGTGCCAGCGGGGAAAAGTGATGCTGGTTCTCACTGCCTCCTGGAACCCTTTCAAATGCCCCAGACAATTTGGCCCTCTCTGCTTTCCTGCGGACTCCATCCTCAAAAGCACCTGTTTTCGCTTTCGGCGGTGTTTGGAGCAAAAAAGACAAACGTCCAGCTTTTGCTGCCACAGCAAAGGTGCCAGCGGGGAAAAGTGATGCTGGTTCTCACTGCCTCCTGGAACCCTTTCAAATGCCCCAGACAATTTGGCCCTCTCTGCTTTCCTGCGGACTCCATCCTCAAAAGCACCTGATTTTGATTTCGGCAACCTCCGGAGCAAAAAATACAAACGTCCAGCTTTTGCTGCCACAGCAAAGGTGCCAGCGGGGAAAAGTAATGCTGGTTCTCACTGCCTCCTGGAACCCTTTCAAAAGCCACAGACAATTTGGCCCTCTCTGCTTTCCTGCGGACTCCATCCTCAAAAGCACCTGTTTTCGCTTTCGACATCCTCAGGAGCAAAAAAGACAAACGTCCAGCTTTTGCTGCCACAGCAAAGGTGCCAGCGGGTAAAAGTAATGCTGGTTCTCACTGCCTCCTGGAACCCTTTCAAATGCCACAGACAATTTGGCCCTCTCTGCTTTCCTGCGGACTCCATCCTCAAAAGCACCTGTTTTCGCTTTCGGCATCCTCAGGAGCAAAAAAGACAAACGTCCAGCTTTTGCTGCCACAGCAAAGGTGCCAGCGGGGAAAAGTAATGCTGGTCCTCATTGCCTCCTTGAACCTCTTCAAATGCCCCAGACAATTTTGCACTCTCTGCTTTCCTGCGGACTCCATCCTCAAAAGCACCTGTTTTCGCTTTCGGCAGCCTCCGGAGCAAAAAAGACAAACGTCCAGCTTTTGCTGCCACAGCAAAGGTGCCAGCGGGGAAAAGTAATGCTGGTTCTCACTGCCTCCTGGAACTCTTTCAAATGCCACAGACAATTTTGCACTCTCTGCTTTCCTGCGGACTCCATCCTCAAAAGCACCTGTTTTTGCTTTCGGCAGCCTCCGGAGCAAAAAAGACAAACGTCCAGCTTTTGCTGCCACAGCAAAGGTGCCAGCGGGGAAAAGTAATGCTGGTTCTCACTTCCTCCTGGAACCCTTTCAAATGACACAGTCAATTTGGCTCTCTCTGCTTTCCTGCGGACTCCATCCTCAAAAGCACCTGTTTTCGCTTTCGGCAGCCTCCGGAGCAAAAAAGACAAACGTCCAGCTTTTGCTGCCACAGCAAAGGTGCCAGCGGGGAAAAGTAATGCTGGTTCTCACTGCCTCCTGGAACCCTTTCAAATGCCACAGTCAATTTGGCTCTCTCTGCTTTCCTGCGGACTCCATCCTCAAAAGCACCTGTTTTCACTTTCGGCAGCCTCCGGAGCAAAAAAGACAAACGTCCAGCTTTTGCTGCCACAGCAAAGGTGCCAGCGGGGAAAAGTAATGCTGGTTCTCACTGCCTCCTGGAACTCTGTCAAATGCCACAGACAATTTTGCACTCTCTGCTTTCCTGCGGACTCCATCCTCAAAAGCACCTGATTTTGCTTTCGGCAACCTCCGGAGCAAAAAATACAAACGTCCAGCTTTTGCTGCCACAGCAAAGGTGCCAGCGGGGAAAAGTAATGCTGGTTCTCACTGCCTCCTGGAACCCTTTCAAATGCCACAGACAATTTGGCCCTCTCTGCTTTCCTGCGGACTCCATCCTCAAAAGCACCTGTTTTCGCTTTCGGCAGCCTCCGGAGCAAAAAAGACAAACGTCCAACTTTTGCTGCCACAGCAAAGGTGCCAGCGGGGAAAAGTGATGCTGGTCCTCATTGCCTCCTTGAACCACTTCAAATGCCCCAAACAATTTGGCCCTCTCTGCTTTCCTGCGGACTCCATCCTCAAAAGCACCTTTTTTCGCTTTCGGCATCCTCAGGAGCAAAAAAGACAAACGTCCAGCTTTTGCTGCCACAGCAAAGGTGCCAGCGGGGAAAAGTAATGCTGGTTCTCACTGCCTCCTGGAACCCTTTCAAATGCCACAGACAATTTGGCCCTCTCTGCTTTCCTGCGGACTCCATCCTCAAAAGCACCTGTTTTCGCTTTCGGCAGCCTCCGGAGCAAAAAAAGACAAACGTCCAACTTTTGCTGCCACAGCAAAGGTGCCAGCGGGGAAAAGTGATGCTGGTCCTCATTGCCTTTTTGAACCACTTCAAATGCCCCAAACAATTTGGCCCTCTCTGCTTTCCTGCGGACTCCATCCTCAAAAGCACCTTTTTTCGCTTTCGGCATCCTCAGGAGCAAAAAAGACAAACGTCCAGCTTTTGCTGCCACAGCAAAGGTGCCAGCGGGGAAAAGTAATGCTGGTTCTCACTGCCTCCTGGAACCCTTTCAAATGCCCCAGACAATTTGGCCCTCTCTGCTTTCCTGCGGACTCCATCCTCAAAAGCACTTGTTTTCTCTTTCGGCAACCTCCGGAGCAAAAAAGACAAACGTCCAGCTTTTGCTGCCACAGCAAAGGTGCCAGCGGGGAAAAGTGATGCTGGTTCTCACTGCCTCCTGGAACCCTTTCAAATGCCCCAGACAATTTGGCCCTCTCTGCTTTCCTGCGGACTCCATCCTCAAAAGCACCTGTTTTCGCTTTCGGCGGTGTTTGGAGCAAAAAAGACAAACGTCCAGCTTTTGCTGCCACAGCAAAGGTGCCAGCGGGGAAAAGTGATGCTGGTTCTCACTGCCTCCTGGAACCCTTTCAAATGCCCCAGACAATTTGGCCCTCTCTGCTTTCCTGCGGACTCCATCCTCAAAAGCACTTGTTTTCTCTTTCGGCAACCTCCGGAGCAAAAAAGACAAACGTCCAGCTTTTGCTGCCACAGCAAAGGTGCCAGCGGGGAAAAGTAATGCTGGTTCTCACTGCCTCCTGGAACCCTTTCAAATGCCACAGTCAATTTGGCCCTCTCTGCTTTCCTGCGGACTCCATCCTCAAAAGCACCTGTTTTCGCTTTCGGCATCCTCAGGAGCAAAAAAGACAAACGTCCAGCTTTTGCTGCCACAGCAAAGGTGCCAGCGGGGAAAAGTAATGCTGGTTCTCACTGCCTCCTGGAACCCTTTGAAATGCCACAGACAATTTGGCCCTCTCTGCTTTCCTGCGGACTCCATCCTCAAAAGCACCTGTTTTCGCTTTCGGCAGCCTCCGGAGCAAAAAAGACAAACGTCCAACTTTTGCTGCCACAGCAAAGGTGCCAGCGGGGAAAAGTGATGCTGGTCCTCATTGCCTCCTTGAACCACTTCAAATGCCCCAAACAATTTGGCCCTCTCTGCTTTCCTGCGGACTCCATCCTCAAAAGCACCTTTTTTCGCTTTCGGCATCCTCAGGCGTAAAAAAGACAAACGTCCAGCTTTTGCTGCCACAGCAAAGGTGCCAGCGGGGAAAAGTAATGCTGGTTCTCACTGCCTCCTGGAACCCTTTCAAATGCCACAGTCAATTTGGCTCTCTCTGCTTTCCTGCGGACTCCATCCTCAAAAGCACCTGTTTTCACTTTCGGCAGCCTCCGGAGCAAAAAAGACAAACGTCCAGCTTTTGCTGCCACAGCAAAGGTGCCAGCGGGGAAAAGTAATGCTGGTTCTCACTGCCTCCTGGAACTCTGTCAAATGCCACAGACAATTTTGCACTCTCTGCTTTCCTGCGGACTCCATCCTCAAAAGCACCTGATTTTGCTTTCGGCAACCTCCGGAGCAAAAAAGACAAACGTCCAGCTTTTGCTGCCACAGCAAAGGTGCCAGCGGGGAAAAGTGATGCTGGTTCTCACTGCCTCCTGGCACCTCTTCAAATGCCCCAGACAATTTGGCCCTCTCTGCTTTCCTGCGGACTCCATCCTCAAAAGCACCTGTTTTCGCTTTCGGCATCCTCAGGAGCAAAAAAGACAAACGTCCAGCTTTTGCTGCCACAGCAAAGGTGCCAGCGGGGAAAAGTAATGCTGGTTCTCACTGCCTCCTGGAACCCTTTCAAATGCCCCAGACAATTTGGCCCTCTCTGCTTTCCTGCGGACTCCATCCTCAAAAGCACTTGTTTTCTCTTTCGGCAACCTCCGGAGCAAAAAAGACAAACGTCCAGCTTTTGCTGCCACAGCAAAGGTGCCAGCGGGGAAAAGTGATGCTGGTTCTCACTGCCTCCTGGAACCCTTTCAAATTCCCCAGACAATTTGGCCCTCTCTGCTTTCCTGCGGACTCCATCCTCAAAAGCACCTGTTTTCGCTTTCGGCAGCCTCCGGAGCAAAAAAGACAAACGTCCAGCTTTTGCTGCCACAGCAAAGGTGCCAGCGGGGAAAAGTAATGCTGGTTCTCACTGCCTCCTGGAACTCTGTCAAATGCCACAGACAATTTTGCACTCTCTGCTTTCCTGCGGACTCCATCCTCAAAAGCACCTGTTTTTGCTTTCGGCAGCCTCCGGAGCAAAAAAGACAAACGTCCAGCTTTTGCTGCCACAGCAAAGGTGCCAGCGGGGAAAAGTAATGCTGGTTCTCACTGCCTCCTGGAACCCTTTCAAATGCCACAGACAATTTGGCCCTCTCTGCTTTCCTGCGGACTCCATCCTCAAAAGCACCTGTTTTCGCTTTCGGCATCCTCAGGAGCAAAAAAGACAAACGTCCAGCTTTTGCTGCCACAGCAAAGGTGCCAGCGGGGAAAAGTAATGCTGGTTCTCACTTCCTCCTGGAACCCTTTCAAATGCCACAGACAATTTTGCACTCTCTGCTTTCCTGCGGACTCCATCCTCAAAAGCACCTGTTTTTGCTTTCGGCAGCCTCCGGAGCAAAAAATACAAACGTCCAGCTTTTGCTGCCACAGCAAAGGTGCCAGCGGGGAAAAGTGATGCTGGTTCTCACTGCCTCCTGGAACCCTTTCAAATGCCCCAGACAATTTGGCCCTCTCTGCTTTCCTGCGGACTCCATCCTCAAAAGCACCTGTTTTCGCTTTCGGCAGCCTCCGGAGCAAAAAAGACAAACGTCCAGCTTTTGCTGCCACAGCAAAGGTGCCAGCGGAGAAAAGTAATGCTGGTTCTCACTGCCTCCTGGAACCCTTTCAAATGCCACAGTCAATTCGGCTCTCTCTGCTTTCCTGCGGACTCCATCCTCAAAAGCACCTTTTTTCGCTTTCGGCAACCTCCGGAGAAAAAAGACAAACGTCCAGCTTTTGCTGCCACAGCAAAGGTGCCAGCGGGGAAAAGTAATGCTGGTTCTCACTGCCTCCTGGAACTCTTTCAAATGCCCCAGACAATTTTGCACTCTCTGCTTTCCTGCGGACTCCATCCTCAAAAGCACCTGTTTTTGCTTTCGGCAGCCTCCGGAGCAAAAAAGACAAACGTCCAGCTTTTGCTGCCACAGCAAAGGTGCCAGCGGGGAAAAGTAATGCTGGTTCTCACTGCCTCCTGGAACCCTTTCAAATGCCACAGACAATTTGGCCCTCTCTGCTTTCCTGCGGACTCCATCATCAAAAGCACTTGTTTTCTCTTTCGGCAACCTCCGGAGCAAAAAAGACAAACGTCCAGCTTTTGCTGCCACAGCAAAGGTGCCATAGGGGAAAAGTGATGCTGGTTCTCACTGCCTCCTGGAACCCTTTCAAATGCCCCAGACAATTTGGCCCTCTCTGCTTTCCTGCGGACTCCATCCTCAAAAGCACCTGTTTTCGCTTTCGGCAGCCTCCGGAGCAAAAAAGACAAACGTCCAGCTTTTGCTGCCACAGCAAAGGTGCCAGCGGGGAAAAGTAATGCTGGTTCTCACTGCCTCCTGGAACTCTGTCAAATGCCACAGACAATTTTGCACTCTCTGCTTTCCTGCGGACTCCATCCTCAAAAGCACCTGTTTTTGCTTTCGGCAGCCTCCGGAGCAAAAAAGACAAACGTCCAGCTTTTGCTGCCACAGCAAAGGTGCCAGCGGGGAAAAGTAATGCTGGTTCTCACTGCCTCCTGGAACCCTTTCAAATGCCACAGACAATTTGGCCCTCTCTGCTTTCCTGCGGACTCCATCCTCAAAAGCACCTGTTTTCGCTTTCGGCATCCTCAGGAGCAAAAAAGACAAACGTCCAGCTTTTGCTGCCACAGCAAAGGTGCCAGCGGGGAAAAGTAATGCTGGTTCTCACTTCCTCCTGGAACCCTTTCAAATGACACAGTCAATTTGGCTCTCTCTGCTTTCCTGCGGACTCCATCCTCAAAAGCACCTGTTTTCGCTTTCGGCAGCCTCCAGAGCAAAAAAGACAAACGTCCAGCTTTTGCTGCCACAGCAAAGGTGCCAGCGGGGAAAAGTAATGCTGGTTCTCACTGCCTCCTGGAACTCTTTCAAATGCCACAGACAATTTTGCACTCTCTGCTTTCCTGCGGACTCCATCCTCAAAAGCACCTGTTTTTGCTTTCGGCAGCCTCCGGAGCAAAAAAGACAAACGTCCAGCTTTTGCTGCCACAGCAAAGGTGCCAGCGGGGAAAAGTGATGCTGGTTCTCACTGCCTCCTGGAACCCTTTCAAATGCCCCAGACAATTTGGCCCTCTCTGCTTTCCTGCGGACTCCATCCTCAAAAGCACCTGTTTTCGCTTTCGGCAGCCTCCGGAGCAAAAAAGACAAACGTCCAGCTTTTGCTGCCACAGCAAAGGTGCCAGCGGAGAAAAGTAATGCTGGTTCTCACTGCCTCCTGGAACCCTTTCAAATGCCACAGTCAATTTGGCTCTCTCTGCTTTCCTGCGGACTCCATCCTCAAAAGCACCTTTTTTCGCTTTCGGCAACCTCCGGAGAAAAAAGACAAACGTCCAGCTTTTGCTGCCACAGCAAAGGTGCCAGCGGGGAAAAGTAATGCTGGTTCTCACTGCCTCCTGGAACTCTTTCAAATGCCACAGACAATTTGGCCCTCTCTGCTTTCCTGCGGACTCCATCCTCAAAAGCACCTGTTTTCGCTTTCGGCATCCTCCGGAGCAAAAAAGACAAACGTTCAGCTTTTGCTGCCACAGCAAAGGTGCCAGCGGGGAAAAGTAATGCTGGTTCTCACTGCCTCCTGGAACCCTTTCAAATGCCACAGACAATTTGGCTCTCTCTGCTTTCCTGCGGACTCCATCCTCAAAAGCACCTGTTTTCGCTTTCGGCAGCCTCCGGAGCAAAAAAGACAAACGTCCAGCTTTTGCTGCCACAGCAAAGGTGCCAGCGGGGAAAAGTAATGCTGGTTCTCACTGCCTCCTGGAACTCTGTCAAATGCCACAGACAATTTGGCCCTATCTGCTTTCCTGCGGACTCCATCCTCAAAAGCACCTGTTTTCGCTTTCGGCATCCTCAGGAGCAAAAAAGACAAACGTCCAGCTTTTGCTGCCACAGCAAAGGTGCCAGCGGGGAAAAGTAATGCTGGTTCTCACTGCCTCTCGGAACTCTTTCAAATGCCCCAGACAATTTGGCCCTCTCTGCTTTCCTGCGGACTCCATCCTCAAAAGCACCTTTTTTCGCTTTCGGCAGCCTCCGGAGCAAAAAAGACAAACGTCCAGCTTTTGCTGCCACAGCAAAGGTGCCAGCGGGGAAAAGTAATGCTGGTTCTCACTGCCTCCTGGAACCCTTTCAAATGCCACAGTCAATTTGGCTCTCTCTGCTTTCCTGCGGACTCCATCCTCAAAAGCACCTGTTTTCGCTTTCGGCAGCCTCCGGAGCAAAAAAGACAAACGTCCAGCTTTTGCTGCCACAGCAAAGGTGCCAGCGGGGAAAAGTAATGCTGGTTCTCACTGCCTCCTGGAACCCTTTCAAATGACACAGTCAATTTGGCTCTCTCTGCTTTCCTGCGGACTCCATCCTCAAAAGCACCTGTTTTCGCTTTCGGCAGCCTCCGGAGCAAAAAAGACAAACGTCCAGCATTTGCTGCCACAGCAAAGGTGCCAGCGGGGAAAAGTAATGCTGGTTCTCACTGCCTCCTGGAACTCTGTCAAATGCCACAGACAATTTTGCACTCTCTGCTTTCCTGCGGACTCCATCCTCAAAAGCACCTTTTTTCGCTTTCGGCATCCTCAGGAGCAAAAAAGACAAACGTCCAGCTTTTGCTGCCACAGCAAAGGTGCCAGCGGGGAAAAGTAATGCTGGTTCTCACTGCCTCCTGGAACCCTTTCAAATGCCCCAGACAATTTGGCCCTCTCTGCTTTCCTGCGGACTCCATCCTCAAAAGCACTTGTTTTCTCTTTCGGCAACCTCCGGAGCAAAAAAGACAAACGTCCAGCTTTTGCTGCCACAGCAAAGGTGCCAGCGGGGAAAAGTGATGCTGGTTCTCACTGCCTCCTGGCACCTCTTCAAATGCCCCAGACAATTTGGCCCTCTCTGCTTTCCTGCGGACTCCATCCTCAAAAGCACCTGTTTTCGCTTTCGGCATCCTCAGGAGCAAAAAAGACAAACGTCCAGCTTTTGCTGCCACAGCAAAGGTGCCAGCGGGGAAAAGTAATGCTGGTTCTCACTGCCTCCTGGAACCCTTTCAAATGCCCCAGACAATTTGGCCCTCTCTGCTTTCCTGCGGACTCCATCCTCAAAAGCACTTGTTTTCTCTTTCGGCAACCTCCGGAGCAAAAAAGACAAACGTCCAGCTTTTGCTGCCACAGCAAAGGTGCCAGCGGGGAAAAGTGATGCTGGTTCTCACTGCCTCCTGGAACCCTTTCAAATGCCCCAGACAATTTGGCCCTCTCTGCTTTCCTGCGGACTCCATCCTCAAAAGCACCTGTTTTCGCTTTCGGCAGCCTCCGGAGCAAAAAAGACAAACGTCCAGCTTTTGCTGCCACAGCAAAGGTGCCAGCGGGGAAAAGTGATGCTGGTTCTCACTGCCTCCTGGAACCCTTTCAAATGCCCCAGACAATTTTGCACTCTCTGCTTTCCTGCGGACTCCATCCTCAAAAGCACCTGTTTTTGCTTTCGGCAGCCTCCGGAGCAAAAGAGACAAACGTCCAGCTTTTGCTGCCACAGCAAAGGTGCCAGCGGGGAAAAGTAATGCTGGTTCTCACTGCCTCCTGGAACCCTTTCAAATGCCACAGACAATTTGGCCCTCTCTGCTTTCCTGCGGACTCCATCCTCAAAAGCACCTGTTTTCGCTTTCGGCATCCTCAGGAGCAAAAAAGACAAACGTCCAGCTTTTGCTGCCACAGCAAAGGTGCCAGCGGGGAAAAGTAATGCTGGTCCTCATTGCCTCCTTGAACCTCTTCAAATGCCCCAGACAATTTTGCACTCTCTGCTTTCCTGCGGACTCCATCCTCAAAAGCACCTGTTTTCGCTTTCGGCAGCCTCCGGAGCAAAAAAGACAAACGTCCAGCTTTTGCTGCCACAGCAAAGGTGCCAGCGGGGAAAAGTAATGCTGGTTCTCACTGCCTCCTGGAACTCTTTCAAATGCCACAGACAATTTTGCACTCTCTGCTTTCCTGCGGACTCCATCCTCAAAAGCACCTGTTTTTGCTTTCGGCAGCCTCCGGAGCAAAAAAGACAAACGTCCAGCTTTTGCTGCCACAGCAAAGGTGCCAGCGGGGAAAAGTAATGCTGGTTCTCACTTCCTCCTGGAACCCTTTCAAATGACACAGTCAATTTGGCTCTCTCTGCTTTCCTGCGGACTCCATCCTCAAAAGCACCTGTTTTCGCTTTCGGCAGCCTCCGGAGCAAAAAAGACAAACGTCCAGCTTTTGCTGCCACAGCAAAGGTGCCAGCGGGGAAAAGTAATGCTGGTTCTCACTGCCTCCTGGAACCCTTTCAAATGCCACAGTCAATTTGGCTCTCTCTGCTTTCCTGCGGACTCCATCCTCAAAAGCACCTGTTTTCACTTTCGGCAGCCTCCGGAGCAAAAAAGACAAACGTCCAGCTTTTGCTGCCACAGCAAAGGTGCCAGCGGGGAAAAGTAATGCTGGTTCTCACTGCCTCCTGGAACTCTGTCAAATGCCACAGACAATTTTGCACTCTCTGCTTTCCTGCGGACTCCATCCTCAAAAGCACCTGATTTTGCTTTCGGCAGCCTCCGGAGCAAAAAAGACAAACGTCCAGCTTTTGCTGCCACAGCAAAGGTGCCAGCGGGGAAAAGTAATGCTGGTTCTCACTGCCTCCTGGAACCCTTTCAAATGCCACAGACAATTTGGCCCTCTCTGCTTTCCTGCGGACTCCATCCTCAAAAGCACCTGTTTTCGCTTTCGGCAGCCTCCGGAGCAAAAAAGACAAACGTCCAACTTTTGCTGCCACAGCAAAGGTGCCAGCGGGGAAAAGTGATGCTGGTCCTCATTGCCTCCTTGAACCACTTCAAATGCCCCAAACAATTTGGCCCTCTCTGCTTTCCTGCGGACTCCATCCTCAAAAGCACCTTTTTTCGCTTTCGGCATCCTCAGGAGCAAAAAAGACAAACGTCCAGCTTTTGCTGCCACAGCAAAGGTGCCAGCGGGGAAAAGTAATGCTGGTTCTCACTGCCTCCTGGAACCCTTTCAAATGCCACAGACAATTTGGCCCTCTCTGCTTTCCTGCGGACTCCATCCTCAAAAGTACCTGTTTTCGCTTTCGGCAGCCTCCGGAGCAAAAAAGACAAACGTCCAACTTTTGCTGCCACAGCAAAGGTGCCAGCGGGGAAAAGTGATGCTGGTCCTCATTGCCTTTTTGAACCACTTCAAATGCCCCAAACAATTTGGCCCTCTCTGCTTTCCTGCGGACTCCATCCTCAAAAGCACCTTTTTTCGCTTTCGGCATCCTCAGGAGCAAAAAAGACAAACGTCCAGCTTTTGCTGCCACAGCAAAGGTGCCAGCGGGGAAAAGTAATGCTGGTTCTCACTGCCTCCTGGAACCCTTTCAAATGCCCCAGACAATTTGGCCCTCTCTGCTTTCCTGCGGACTCCATCCTCAAAAGCACTTGTTTTCTCTTTCGGCAACCTCCGGAGCAAAAAAGACAAACGTCCAGCTTTTGCTGCCACAGCAAAGGTGCCAGAGGGGAAAAGTGATGCTGGTTCTCACTGCCTCCTGGAACCCTTTCAAATGCCCCAGACAATTTGGCCCTCTCTGCTTTCCTGCGGACTCCATCCTCAAAAGCACCTGTTTTCGCTTTCGGCGGTGTTTGGAGCAAAAAAGACAAACGTCCAGCTTTTGCTGCCACAGCAAAGGTGCCAGCGGGGAAAAGTGATGCTGGTTCTCACTGCCTCCTGGAACCCTTTCAAATGCCCCAGACAATTTGGCCCTCTCTGCTTTCCTGCGGACTCCATCCTCAAAAGCACTTGTTTTCTCTTTCGGCAACCTCCGGAGCAAAAAAGACAAACGTCCAGCTTTTGCTGCCACAGCAAAGGTGCCAGCGGGGAAAAGTGATGCTGGTTCTCACTGCCTCCTGGAACCCTTTCAAATGCCCCAGACAATTTGGCCCTCTCTGCTTTCCTGCGGACTCCATCCTCAAAAGCACCTGTTTTCGCTTTCGGCAGCCTCCGGAGCAAAAAAGACAAACGTCCAGCTTTTGCTGCCACAGCAAAGGTGCCAGCGGGGAAAAGTAATGCTGGTTCTCACTGCCTCCTGGAACCCTTTGAAATGCCACAGACAATTTGGCCCTCTCTGCTTTCCTGCGGACTCCATCCTCAAAAGCACCTGTTTTCGCTTTCGGCAGCCTCCGGAGCAAAAAAGACAAACGTCCAACTTTTGCTGCCACAGCAAAGGTGCCAGCGGGGAAAAGTGATGCTGGTCCTCATTGCCTCCTTGAACCACTTCAAATGCCCCAAACAATTTGGCCCTCTCTGCTTTCCTGCGGACTCCATCCTCAAAAGCACCTTTTTTCGCTTTCGGCATCCTCAGGCGTAAAAAAGACAAACGTCCAGCTTTTGCTGCCACAGCAAAGGTGCCAGCGGGGAAAAGTAATGCTGGTTCTCACTGCCTCCTGGAACCCTTTCAAATGCCACAGTCAATTTGGCTCTCTCTGCTTTCCTGCGGACTCCATCCTCAAAAGCACCTGTTTTCACTTTCGGCAGCCTCCGGAGCAAAAAAGACAAACGTCCAGCTTTTGCTGCCACAGCAAAGGTGCCAGCGGGGAAAAGTAATGCTGGTTCTCACTGCCTCCTGGAACCCTTTGAAATGCCACAGACAATTTGGCCCTCTCTGCTTTCCTGCGGACTCCATCCTCAAAAGCACCTGTTTTCGCTTTCGGCAGCCTCCGGATCAAAAAAGACAAACGTCCAACTTTTGCTGCCACAGCAAAGGTGCCAGCGGGGAAAAGTGATGCTGGTCCTCATTGCCTCCTTGAACCACTTCAAATGCCCCAAACAATTTGGCCCTCTCTGCTTTCCTGCGGACTCCATCCTCAAAAGCACCTTTTTTCGCTTTCGGCATCCTCAGGCGTAAAAAAGACAAACGTCCAGCTTTTGCTGCCACAGCAAAGGTGCCAGCGGGGAAAAGTAATGCTGGTTCTCACTGCCTCCTGGAACCCTTTCAAATGCCACAGTCAATTTGGCTCTCTCTGCTTTCCTGCGGACTCCATCCTCAAAAGCACCTGTTTTCACTTTCGGCAGCCTCCGGAGCAAAAAAGACAAACGTCCAGCTTTTGCTGCCACAGCAAAGGTGCCAGCGGGGAAAAGTAATGCTGGTTCTCACTGCCTCCTGGAACTCTGTCAAATGCCACAGACAATTTTGCACTCTCTGCTTTCCTGCGGACTCCATCCTCAAAAGCACCTGATTTTGCTTTCGGCAACCTCCGGAGCAAAAAAGACAAACGTCCAGCTTTTGCTGCCACAGCAAAGGTGCCAGCGGGGAAAAGTGATGCTGGTTCTCACTGCCTCCTGGCACCTCTTCAAATGCCCCAGACAATTTGGCCCTCTCTGCTTTCCTGCGGACTCCATCCTCAAAAGCACCTGTTTTCGCTTTCGGCATCCTCAGGAGCAAAAAAGACAAACGTCCAGCTTTTGCTGCCACAGCAAAGGTGCCAGCGGGGAAAAGTAATGCTGGTTCTCACTGCCTCCTGGAACCCTTTCAAATGCCCCAGACAATTTGGCCCTCTCTGCTTTCCTGCGGACTCCATCCTCAAAAGCACTTGTTTTCTCTTTCGGCAACCTCCGGAGCAAAAAAGACAAACGTCCAGCTTTTGCTGCCACAGCAAAGGTGCCAGCGGGGAAAAGTGATGCTGGTTCTCACTGCCTCCTGGAACCCTTTCAAATGCCCCAGACAATTTGGCCCTCTCTGCTTTCCTGCGGACTCCATCCTCAAAAGCACCTGTTTTCGCTTTCGGCAGCCTCCGGAGCAAAAAAGACAAACGTCCAGCTTTTGCTGCCACAGCAAAGGTGCCAGCGGGGAAAAGTAATGCTGGTTCTCACTGCCTCCTGGAACTCTGTCAAATGCCACAGACAATTTTGCACTCTCTGCTTTCCTGCGGACTCCATCCTCAAAAGCACCTGTTTTTGCTTTCGGCAGCCTCCGGAGCAAAAAAGACAAACGTCCAGCTTTTGCTGCCACAGCAAAGGTGCCAGCGGGGAAAAGTAATGCTGGTTCTCACTGCCTCCTGGAACCCTTTCAAATGCCACAGACAATTTGGCCCTCTCTGCTTTCCTGCGGACTCCATCCTCAAAAGCACCTGTTTTCGCTTTCGGCATCCTCAGGAGCAAAAAAGACAAACGTCCAGCTTTTGCTGCCACAGCAAAGGTGCCAGCGGGGAAAAGTAATGCTGGTTCTCACTTCCTCCTGGAACCCTTTCAAATGCCACAGACAATTTTGCACTCTCTGCTTTCCTGCGGACTCCATCCTCAAAAGCACCTGTTTTTGCTTTCGGCAGCCTCCGGAGCAAAAAATACAAACGTCCAGCTTTTGCTGCCACAGCAAAGGTGCCAGCGGGGAAAAGTGATGCTGGTTCTCACTGCCTCCTGGAACCCTTTCAAATGCCCCAGACAATTTGGCCCTCTCTGCTTTCCTGCGGACTCCATCCTCAAAAGCACCTGTTTTCGCTTTCGGCAGCCTCCGGAGCAAAAAAGACAAACGTCCAGCTTTTGCTGCCACAGCAAAGGTGCCAGCGGAGAAAAGTAATGCTGGTTCTCACTGCCTCCTGGAACCCTTTCAAATGCCACAGTCAATTCGGCTCTCTCTGCTTTCCTGCGGACTCCATCCTCAAAAGCACCTTTTTTCGCTTTCGGCAACCTCCGGAGAAAAAAGACAAACGTCCAGCTTTTGCTGCCACAGCAAAGGTGCCAGCGGGGAAAAGTAATGCTGGTTCTCACTGCCTCCTGGAACTCTTTCAAATGCCCCAGACAATTTTGCACTCTCTGCTTTCCTGCGGACTCCATCCTCAAAAGCACCTGTTTTTGCTTTCGGCAGCCTCCGGAGCAAAAAAGACAAACGTCCAGCTTTTGCTGCCACAGCAAAGGTGCCAGCGGGGAAAAGTAATGCTGGTTCTCACTGCCTCCTGGAACCCTTTCAAATGCCACAGACAATTTGGCCCTCTCTGCTTTCCTGCGGACTCCATCATCAAAAGCACTTGTTTTCTCTTTCGGCAACCTCCGGAGCAAAAAAGACAAACGTCCAGCTTTTGCTGCCACAGCAAAGGTGCCATAGGGGAAAAGTGATGCTGGTTCTCACTGCCTCCTGGAACCCTTTCAAATGCCACAGACAATTTGGCCCTCTCTGCTTTCCTGCGGACTCCATCCTCAAAAGCACCTGTTTTCGCTTTCGGCAGCCTCCGGAGCAAAAAAGACAAACGTCCAGCTTTTGCTGCCACAGCAAAGGTGCCAGCGGGGAAAAGTAATGCTGGTTCTCACTGCCTCCTGGAACTCTGTCAAATGCCACAGACAATTTTGCACTCTCTGCTTTCCTGCGGACTCCATCCTCAAAAGCACCTGTTTTTGCTTTCGGCAGCCTCCGGAGCAAAAAAGACAAACGTCCAGCTTTTGCTGCCACAGCAAAGGTGCCAGCGGGGAAAAGTAATGCTGGTTCTCACTTCCTCCTGGAACCCTTTCAAATGACACAGTCAATTTGGCTCTCTCTGCTTTCCTGCGGACTCCATCCTCAAAAGCACCTGTTTTCGCTTTCGGCAGCCTCCAGAGCAAAAAAGACAAACGTCCAGCTTTTGCTGCCACAGCAAAGGTGCCAGCGGGGAAAAGTAATGCTGGTTCTCACTGCCTCCTGGAACTCTTTCAAATGCCACAGACAATTTTGCACTCTCTGCTTTCCTGCGGACTCCATCCTCAAAAGCACCTGTTTTTGCTTTCGGCAGACTCCGGAGCAAAAAAGACAAACGTCCAGCTTTTGCTGCCACAGCAAAGGTGCCAGCGGGGAAAAGTGATGCTGGTTCTCACTGCCTCCTGGAACCCTTTCAAATGCCCCAGACAATTTGGCCCTCTCTGCTTTCCTGCGGACTCCATCCTCAAAAGCACCTGTTTTCGCTTTCGGCAGCCTCCGGAGCAAAAAAGACAAACGTCCAGCTTTTGCTGCCACAGCAAAGGTGCCAGCGGGGAAAAGTAATGCTGGTTCTCACTGCCTCCTGGAACCCTTTCAAATGCCACAGTCAATTTGGCTCTCTCTGCTTTCCTGCGGACTCCATCCTCAAAAGCACCTTTTTTCGCTTTCGGCAACCTCCGGAGAAAAAAGACAAACGTCCAGCTTTTGCTGCCACAGCAAAGGTGCCAGCGGGGAAAAGTAATGCTGGTTCTCACTGCCTCCTGGAACTCTTTCAAATGCCACAGACAATTTGGCCCTCTCTGCTTTCCTGCGGACTCCATCCTCAAAAGCACCTGTTTTCGCTTTCGGCATCCTCCGGAGCAAAAAAGACAAACGTTCAGCTTTTGCTGCCACAGCAAAGGTGCCAGCGGGGAAAAGTAATGCTGGTTCTCACTGCCTCCTGGAACCCTTTCAAATGCCACAGACAATTTGGCTCTCTCTGCTTTCCTGCGGACTCCATCCTCAAAAGCACCTGTTTTCGCTTTCGGCAGCCTCCGGAGCAAAAAAGACAAACGTCCAGCTTTTGCTGCCACAGCAAAGGTGCCAGCGGGGAAAAGTAATGCTGGTTCTCACTGCCTCCTGGAACTCTGTCAAATGCCACAGACAATTTGGCCCTATCTGCTTTCCTGCGGACTCCATCCTCAAAAGCACCTGTTTTCGCTTTCGGCATCCTCAGGAGCAAAAAAGACAAACGTCCAGCTTTTGCTGCCACAGCAAAGGTGCCAGCGGGGAAAAGTAATGCTGGTTCTCACTGCCTCTCGGAACTCTTTCAAATGCCCCAGACAATTTGGCCCTCTCTGCTTTCCTGCGGACTCCATCCTCAAAAGCACCTTTTTTCGCTTTCGGCAGCCTCCGGAGCAAAAAAGACAAACGTCCAGCTTTTGCTGCCACAGCAAAGGTGCCAGCGGGGAAAAGTAATGCTGGTTCTCACTGCCTCCTGGAACCCTTTCAAATGCCACAGTCAATTTGGCTCTCTCTGCTTTCCTGCGGACTCCATCCTCAAAAGCACCTGTTTTCGCTTTCGGCAGCCTCCGGAGCAAAAAAGACAAACGTCCAGCTTTTGCTGCCACAGCAAAGGTGCCAGCGGGGAAAAGTAATGCTGGTTCTCACTGCCTCCTGGAACCCTTTCAAATGACACAGTCAATTTGGCTCTCTCTGCTTTCCTGCGGACTCCATCCTCAAAAGCACCTGTTTTCGCTTTCGGCAGCCTCCGGAGCAAAAAAGACAAACGTCCAGCATTTGCTGCCACAGCAAAGGTGCCAGCGGGGAAAAGTAATGCTGGTTCTCACTGCCTCCTGGAACTCTGTCAAATGCCACAGACAATTTTGCACTCTCTGCTTTCCTGCGGACTCCATCCTCAAAAGCACCTTTTTTCGCTTTCGGCATCCTCAGGAGCAAAAAAGACAAACGTCCAGCTTTTGCTGCCACAGCAAAGGTGCCAGCGGGGAAAAGTAATGCTGGTTCTCACTGCCTCCTGGAACCCTTTCAAATGCCCCAGACAATTTGGCCCTCTCTGCTTTCCTGCGGACTCCATCCTCAAAAGCACTTGTTTTCTCTTTCGGCAACCTCCGGAGCAAAAAAGACAAACGTCCAGCTTTTGCTGCCACAGCAAAGGTGCCAGCGGGGAAAAGTGATGCTGGTTCTCACTGCCTCCTGGCACCTCTTCAAATGCCCCAGACAATTTGGCCCTCTCTGCTTTCCTGCGGACTCCATCCTCAAAAGCACCTGTTTTCGCTTTCGGCATCCTCAGGAGCAAAAAAGACAAACGTCCAGCTTTTGCTGCCACAGCAAAGGTGCCAGCGGGGAAAAGTAATGCTGGTTCTCACTGCCTCCTGGAACCCTTTCAAATGCCCCAGACAATTTGGCCCTCTCTGCTTTCCTGCGGACTCCATCCTCAAAAGCACTTGTTTTCTCTTTCGGCAACCTCCGGAGCAAAAAAGACAAACGTCCAGCTTTTGCTGCCACAGCAAAGGTGCCAGCGGGGAAAAGTGATGCTGGTTCTCACTGCCTCCTGGAACCCTTTCAAATGCCCCAGACAATTTGGCCCTCTCTGCTTTCCTGCGGACTCCATCCTCAAAAGCACCTGTTTTCGCTTTCGGCAGCCTCCGGAGCAAAAAAGACAAACGTCCAGCTTTTGCTGCCACAGCAAAGGTGCCAGCGGGGAAAAGTAATGCTGGTTCTCACTGCCTCCTGGAACTCTGTCAAATGCCACAGACAATTTTGCACTCTCTGCTTTCCTGCGGACTCCATCCTCAAAAGCACCTGTTTTTGCTTTCGGCAGCCTCCGGAGCAAAAGAGACAAACGTCCAGCTTTTGCTGCCACAGCAAAGGTGCCAGCGGGGAAAAGTAATGCTGGTTCTCACTGCCTCCTGGAACCCTTTCAAATGCCACAGACAATTTGGCCCTCTCTGCTTTCCTGCGGACTCCATCCTCAAAAGCATCTCTTTTCGCCTTCGGCAACCTCCGGAGAAAAAAGAAAAACGTCCAGCTTTTGCTGCCACAGCAAAGGTGCCAGCGGGGAAAAGTAATGCTGGTTCTCACTGCCTCCTGGAACTCTGTCAAATGCCACAGACAATTTTGCACTCTCTGCTTTCCTGCGGACTCCATCCTCAAAAGCACCTGTTTTCGCTTTCGGCAGCCTCCGGAGCAAAAAAGACAAACGTCCAGCTTTTGCTGCCACAGCAAAGGTGCCAGCGGGGAAAAGTAATGCTGGTTCTCACTGCCTCCTGGAACCCTTTCAAATGCCACAGACAATTTGGCCCTCTCTGCTTTCCTGCGGACTCCATCCTCAAAAGCACCTGTTTTCGCTTTCGGCATCCTCAGGAGCAAAAAAGACAAATGTCCAGCTTTTGCTGCCACAGCAAAGGTGCCAGCGGGGAAAAGTAATGCTGGTTCTCACTTCCTCCTGGAACCCTTTCAAATGCCACAGACAATTTTGCACTCTCTGCTTTCCTGCGGACTCCATCCTCAAAAGCACCTGTTTTTGCTTTCGGCAGCCTCCGGAGCAAAAAAGACAAACGTCCAGCTTTTGCTGCCACAGCAAAGGTGCCAGCGGGGAAAAGTGATGCTGGTTCTCACTGCCTCCTGGAACCCTTTCAAATGCCCCAGACAATTTGGCCCTCTCTGCTTTCCTGCGGACTCCATCCTCAAAAGCACCTTTTTTCGCTTTCGGCAGCCTCCGGAGCAAAAAAGACAAACGTCCAGCTTTTGCTGCCACAGCAAAGGTGCCAGCGGGGAAAAGTGATGCTGGTTCTCACTGCCTCCTGGAACCCTTTCAAATGCCCCAGACAATTTGGCCCTCTCTGCTTTCCTGCGGACTCCATCCTCAAAAGCACTTGTTTTCTCTTTCGGAAACCTCCGGAGCAAAAAAGACAAACGTCCAGCTTTTGCTGCCACAGCAAAGGTGCCATAGGGGAAAAGTGATGCTGGTTCTCACTGCCTCCTGGAACCCTTTCAAATGCCCCAGACAATTTGGCCCTCTCTGCTTTCCTGCGGACTCCATCCTCAAAAGCACCTGTTTTCGCTTTCGGCAGCCTCCGGAGCAAAAAAGACAAACGTCCAGCTTTTGCTGCCACAGCAAAGGTGCCAGCGGGGAAAAGTAATGCTGGTTCTCACTGCCTCCTGGAACTCTGTCAAATGCCACAGACAATTTTGCACTCTCTGCTTTCCTGCGGACTCCATCCTCAAAAGCACCTGTTTTTGCTTTCGGCAGCCTCCGGAGCAAAAAAGACAAACGTCCAGCTTTTGCTGCCACAGCAAAGGTGCCAGCGGGGAAAAGTAATGCTGGTTCTCACTGCCTCCTGGAACCCTTTCAAATGCCACAGACAATTTGGCCCTCTCTGCTTTCCTGCGGACTCCATCCTCAAAAGCACCTGTTTTCGCTTTCGGCAGCCTCCAGAGCAAAAAAGACAAACGTCCAGCTTTTGCTGCCACAGCAAAGGTGCCAGCGGGGAAAAGTAATGCTGGTTCTCACTGCCTCCTGGAACTCTTTCAAATGCCACAGACAATTTTGCACTCTCTGCTTTCCTGCGGACTCCATCCTCAAAAGCACCTGTTTTTGCTTTCGGCAGCCTCCGGAGCAAAAAAGACAAACGTCCAGCTTTTGCTGCCACAGCAAAGGTGCCAGCGGGGAAAAGTGATGCTGGTTCTCACTGCCTCCTGGAACCCTTTCAAATGCCCCAGACAATTTGGCCCTCTCTGCTTTCCTGCGGACTCCATCCTCAAAAGCACCTGTTTTCGCTTTCGGCAGCCTCCGGAGCAAAAAAGACAAACGTCCAGCTTTTGCTGCCACAGCAAAGGTGCCAGCGGAGAAAAGTAATGCTGGTTCTCACTGCCTCCTGGAACCCTTTCAAATGCCACAGTCAATTTGGCTCTCTCTGCTTTCCTGCGGACTCCATCCTCAAAAGCACCTTTTTTCGCTTTCGGCAACCTCCGGAGAAAAAAGACAAACGTCCAGCTTTTGCTGCCACAGCAAAGGTGCCAGCGGGGAAAAGTAATGCTGGTTCTCACTGCCTCCTGGAACTCTTTCAAATGCCACAGACAATTTGGCCCTCTCTGCTTTCCTGCGGACTCCATCCTCAAAAGCACCTGTTTTCGCTTTCGGCATCCTCCGGAGCAAAAAAGACAAACGTTCAGCTTTTGCTGCCACAGCAAAGGTGCCAGCGGGGAAAAGTAATGCTGGTTCTCACTGCCTCCTGGAACCCTTACAAATGCCACAGACAATTTGGCTCTCTCTGCTTTCCTGCGGACTCCATCCTCAAAAGCACCTGTTTTTGCTTTCGGCAGCCTCCGGAGCAAAAAAGACAAACGTCCAGCTTTTGCTGCCACAGCAAAGGTGCCAGCGGGGAAAAGTAATGCTGGTTCTCACTGCCTCCTGGAACTCTGTCAAATGCCACAGACAATTTGGCCCTATCTGCTTTCCTGCGGACTCCATCCTCAAAAGCACCTGTTTTCGCTTTCGGCATCCTCAGGAGCAAAAAAGACAAACGTCCAGCTTTTGCTGCTACAGCAAAGGTGCCAGCGGGGAAAAGTAATGCTGGTTCTCACTGCCTCTCGGAACTCTTTCAAATGCCCCAGACAATTTGGCCCTCTCTGCTTTCCTGCGGACTCCATCCTCAAAAGCACCTTTTTTCGCTTTCGGCAGCCTCCGGAGCAAAAAAGACAAACGTCCAGCTTTTGCTGCCACAGCAAAGGTGCCAGCGGGGAAAAGTAATGCTGGTTCTCACTGCCTCCTGGAACCCTTTCAAATGCCACAGTCAATTTGGCTCTCTCTGCTTTCCTGCGGACTCCATCCTCAAAAGCACCTGTTTTCGCTTTCGGCAGCCTCCGGAGCAAAAAAGACAAACGTCCAGCTTTTGCTGCCACAGCAAAGGTGCCAGCGGGGAAAAGTAATGCTGGTTCTCACTGCCTCCTGGAACCCTTTCAAATGCCACAGTCAATTTGGCTCTCTCTGCTTTCCTGCGGACTCCATCCTCGAAAGCACCTGTTTTCGCTTTCGGCAGCCTCCGGAGCAAAAAAGACAAACGTCCAGCTTTTGCTGCCACAGCAAAGGTGCCAGCGGGGAAAAGTAATGCTGGTTCTCACTGCCTCCTGGAACTCTGTCAAATGCCACAGACAATTTTGCACTCTCTGCTTTCCTGCGGACTCCATCCTCAAAAGCACCTGTTTTTGCTTTCGGCAGCTTCCGGAGCAAAAAAGACAAACGTCCAGCTTTTGCTGCCACAGCAAAGGTGCCAGCGGGGAAAAGTAATGCTGGTTTTCACTGCCTCCTGGAACCCTTTCAAATGCCACAGACAATTTGGCCCTCTCTGCTTTCCTGCGGACTCCATCCTCAAAAGCACCTGTTTTCGCTTTCGGCAGCCTCCGGAGCAAAAAAGACAAACGTCCAGCTTTTGCTGCCACAGCAAAGGTGCCAGCAGAGAAAAGTAATGCTGGTTCTCACTGCCTCCTGGAACCCTTTCAAATGCCACAGTCAATTTGGCTCTCTCTGCTTTCCTGCGGACTCCATCCTCAAAAGCACCTTTTTTCTCTTTCGGCAGCCTCCGGAGAAAAAAAGACAAACGTCCAGCTTTTGCTGCCACAGCAAAGGTGCCAGCGGGGAAAAGTAATGCTGGTTCTCACTGCCTCCTGGAACTCTGTCAAATGCCACAGACAATTTTGCACTCTCTGCTTTCCTGCGGACTCTATCCTCAAAAGCACCTGTTTTCGCTTTCGGCAACTTCCGGAGCAAAAAAGACAAACGTCCAGCTTTTGCTGCCACAGCAAAGGTGCCAGCGGGGAAAAGTAATGCTGGTTCTCACTGCCTCCTGGAACCCCTTCAAATGCCCCAGATAATTTGGCTCTCTCTGTTTTCCTGCGGACTCCATCCTCAAAAGCATCTGTTTTCACTTTCGGCGCCCTCCGGTGGTTAAAAGACAAACGTCCAGCTTTTGCTGCCGCAGCAAAGGTGCCAGCGGGGGAAAGTGATGCTGGTTCTCACTGCCTCCTGGAGCTCTTTCAAATGCCCCAGACAATTTTGCACTCTCTGCTTTCCTGCGGACTCCATCCTCAAAAGCACCTGTTTTTGCTTTCGGCAGCCTCCGGAGCAAAAAAGACAAACGTCCAGCTTTTGCTGCCACAGCAAAGGTGCCAGCGGGGAAAAGTAATGCTGGTTCTCACTGCCTCCTGGAACTCTGTCAAATGCCACAGACAATTTGGCCCTCTCTGCTTTCCTGCGGACTCCATCCTCAAAAGCACCTGTTTTCGCTTTCGGCAACTTCCGGAGCAAAAAAGACAAACGTCCAGGTTTTGCTGCCACAGCAAAGGTGCCAGCGGGGAAAAGTAATGCTGGTTCTCACTGCCTCCTGGAACCCCTTCAAATGCCCCAGATAATTTGGCTCTCTCTGCTTTCCTGCGGACTCCATCCTCAAAAGCATCTGTTTTCACTTTCGACGCCCTCCGGTGGTTAAAAGACAAACGTCCAGCTTTTGCTGCCGCAGCAAAGGTGCCAGCGGGGGAAAGTGATGCTGGTTCTCACTGCCTCCTGGAACTCTTTCAAATGCCCCAGACAATTTTGCACTCTCTGCTTTCCTGCGGACTCCATCCTCAAAAGCACCTGTTTTTGCTTTCGGCAGCCTCCGGAGCAAAAAAGACAAACGTCCAGCTTTTGCTGCCACAGCAAAGGTGCCAGCGGGGAAAAGTAATGCTGGTTCTCACTGCCTCCTGGAACTCTGTCAAATGCCACAGACAATTTGGCCCTATCTGCTTTCCTGCGGACTCCATCCTCAAAAGCACCTGTTTTCGCTTTCGGCATCCTCAGGAGCAAAAAAGACAAACGTCCAGCTTTTGCTGCTACAGCAAAGGTGCCAGCGGGGAAAAGTAATGCTGGTTCTCACTGCCTCTCGGAACTCTTTCAAATGCCCCAGACAATTTGGCCCTCTCTGCTTTCCTGCGGACTCCATCCTCAAAAGCACCTTTTTTCGCTTTCGGCAGCCTCCGGAGCAAAAAAGACAAACGTCCAGCTTTTGCTGCCACAGCAAAGGTGCCAGCGGGGAAAAGTAATGCTGGTTCTCACTGCCTCCTGGAACCCTTTCAAATGCCACAGTCAATTTGGCTCTCTCTGCTTTCCTGCGGACTCCATCCTCAAAAGCACCTGTTTTCGCTTTCGGCAGCCTCCGGAGCAAAAAAGACAAACGTCCAGCTTTTGCTGCCACAGCAAAGGTGCCAGCGGGGAAAAGTAATGCTGGTTCTCACTGCCTCCTGGAACTCTGTCAAATGCCACAGACAATTTTGCACTCTCTGCTTTCCTGCGGACTCCATCCTCAAAAGCACCTGTTTTTGCTTTCGGCAGCTTCCGGAGCAAAAAAGACAAACGTCCAGCTTTTGCTGCCACAGCAAAGGTGCCAGCGGGGAAAAGTAATGCTGGTTTTCACTGCCTCCTGGAACCCTTTCAAATGCCACAGACAATTTGGCCCTCTCTGCTTTCCTGCGGACTCCATCCTCAAAAGCACCTGTTTTCGCTTTCGGCAGCCTCCGGAGCAAAAAAGACAAACGTCCAGCTTTTGCTGCCACAGCAAAGGTGCCAGCAGAGAAAAGTAATGCTGGTTCTCACTGCCTCCTGGAACCCTTTCAAATGCCACAGTCAATTTGGCTCTCTCTGCTTTCCTGCGGACTCCATCCTCAAAAGCACCTTTTTTCTCTTTCGGCAGCCTCCGGAGCAAAAAAGACAAACGTCCAGCTTTTGCTGCCACAGCAAAGGTGCCAGCGGGGAAAAGTAATGCTGGTTCTCACTGCCTCCTGGAACTCTGTCAAATGCCACAGACAATTTTGCACTCTCTGCTTTCCTGCGGACTCCATCCTCAAAAGCACCTGTTTTCGCTTTCGGCAACTTCCGGAGCAAAAAAGACAAACGTCCAGCTTTTGCTGCCACAGCAAAGGTGCCAGCGGGGAAAAGTAATGCTGGTTCTCACTGCCTCCTGGAACCCCTTCAAATGCCCCAGATAATTTGGCTCTCTCTGTTTTCCTGCGGACTCCATCCTCAAAAGCATCTGTTTTCACTTTCGGCGCCCTCCGGTGGTTAAAAGACAAACGTCCAGCTTTTGCTGCCGCAGCAAAGGTGCCAGCGGGGGAAAGTGATGCTGGTTCTCACTGCCTCCTGGAGCTCTTTCAAATGCCCCAGACAATTTTGCACTCTCTGCTTTCCTGCGGACTCCATCCTCAAAAGCACCTGTTTTTGCTTTCGGCAGCCTCCGGAGCAAAAAAGACAAACGTCCAGCTTTTGCTGCCACAGCAAAGGTGCCAGCGGGGAAAAGTAATGCTGGTTCTCACTGCCTCCTGGAACTCTGTCAAATGCCACAGACAATTTGGCCCTCTCTGCTTTCCTGCGGACTCCATCCTCAAAAGCACCTGTTTTCGCTTTCGGCAACTTCCGGAGCAAAAAAGACAAACGTCCAGCTTTTGCTGCCACAGCAAAGGTGCCAGCGGGGAAAAGTAATGCTGGTTCTCACTGCCTCCTGGAACCCCTTCAAATGCCCCAGATAATTTGGCTCTCTCTGCTTTCCTGCGGACTCCATCCTCAAAAGCATCTGTTTTCACTTTCGACGCCCTCCGGTGGTTAAAAGACAAACGTCCAGCTTTTGCTGCCGCAGCAAAGGTGCCAGCGGGGGAAAGTGATGCTGGTTCTCACTGCCTCCTGGAACTCTTTCAAATGCCCCAGACAATTTTGCACTCTCTGCTTTCCTGCGGACTCCATCCTCAAAAGCACCTGTTTTTGCTTTCGGCAGCCTCCGGAGCAAAAAAGACAAACGTCCAGCTTTTGCTGCCACAGCAAAGGTGCCAGCGGGGAAAAGTAATGCTGGTTCTCACTGCCTCCTGGAACTCTGTCAAATGCCACAGACAATTTGGCCCTATCTGCTTTCCTGCGGACTCCATCCTCAAAAGCACCTGTTTTCGCTTTCGGCAGCCTCCGTAGCAAAAAAGACAAACGTCCAGCTTTTGCTGCCACAGCAAAGGTGCCAGCGGGGAAAAGTAATGCTGGTTCTCACTGCCTCCTGGAACTCTGTCAAATGCCCCAGACAATTTGGCTCTCTCTGCTTTCCTGCGGACTCCATCCTCAAAAGCACCTGTTTTCGCTTTCGGCAACTTCCGGAGCAAAAAAGACAAACGTCCAGCTTTTGCTGCCACAGCAAAGGTGCCAGCGGGGAAAAGTAATGCTGGTTCTCACTGCCTCCTGGAACCCCTTTAAATGCCCCAGATAATTTGGCTCTCTCTGCTTTCCTGCGGACTCCATCCTCAAAAGCATCTGTTTTCACTTTCGACGCCCTCCGGTGGTTAAAAGACAAACGTCCAGCTTTTGCTGCCGCAGCAAAGGTGCCAGCGGGGGAAAGTGATGCTGGTTCTCACTGCCTCCTGGAACTCTTTCAAATGCCCCAGACAATTTGGCCCTCTCTGCTTTCCTGCGGACTCCATCCTCAAAAGCATCTGTTTTCGCTTTCGGCAACCTCCGGAGCAAAAAAGACAAACGTCCAGCTTTTGCTGCCACAGCAAAGGTGCCAGCGGGGAAAAGTAATGCTGGTTCTCACTGCCTCCTGGAACTCTTTCAAATGCCACAAACAATTTTGCACTCTCTGCTTTCCTGCGGACTCCATCCTCAAAAGCACCTGTTTTCGCTTTCGGCAGCCTCCGGAGCAAAAAAGACAAACGTCCAGCTTTTGCTGCCACAGCAAAGGTGCCAGCGGAGAAAAGTAATGCTGGTTCTCACTGCCTCCTGGAACCCTTTCAAATGCCACAGTCAATTTGGCTCTCTCTGCTTTCCTGCGGACTCCATTCTCAAAAGCACCTGTTTTCGCTTTCGGCAGCCTCCGAAGCAAAAAAGACAAACGTCCAGCTTTTGCTGCCACAGCAAAGGTGCCAGCGGGGAAAAGTAATGCTGGTTCTCACTGCCTCCTGGAACTCTGTCAAATGCCACAGACAATTTTGCACTCTCTGCTTTCCTGCGGACTCCATCCTCAAAAGCACCTGTTTTTGCTTTCGGCAGCCTCCGGAGGAAAAAAGACAAACGTCCAGCTTTTGCTGCCACAGCAAAGGTGCCAGCGGAGAAAAGTAATGCTGGTTCTCACTGCCTCCTGGAACCCTTTCAAATGCCACAGTCAATTTGGCTCTCTCTGCTTTCCTGCGGACTCCATCCTCAAAAGCACCTTTTTTCTCTTTCGGCAGCCTCCGGAGCAAAAAAGACAAACGTCCAGCTTTTGCTGCCACAGCAAAGGTGCCAGCGGGGAAAAGTAATGCTGGTTCTCACTGCCTCCTGGAACTCTGTCAAATGCCACAGACAATTTTGCACTCTCTGCTTTCCTGCGGACTCCATCCTCAAAAGCACCTGTTTTCGCTTTCGGCAACTTCCGGAGCAAAAAAGACAAACGTCCAGCTTTTGCTGCCACAGCAAAGGTGCCAGCGGGGAAAAGTAATGCTGGTTCTCACTGCCTCCTGGAACCCCTTCAAATGCCCCAGATAATTTGGCTCTCTCTGTTTTCCTGCGGACTCCATCCTCAAAAGCATCTGTTTTCACTTTCGGCGCCCTCCGGTGGTTAAAAGACAAACGTCCAGCTTTTGCTGCCGCAGCAAAGGTGCCAGCGGGGGAAAGTGATGCTGGTTCTCACTGCCTCCTGGAGCTCTTTCAAATGCCCCAGACAATTTTGCACTCTCTGCTTTCCTGCGGACTCCATCCTCAAAAGCACCTGTTTTTGCTTTCGGCAGCCTCCGGAGCAAAAAAGACAAACGTCCAGCTTTTGCTGCCACAGCAAAGGTGCCAGCGGGGAAAAGTAATGCTGGTTCTCACTGCCTCCTGGAACTCTGTCAAATGCCACAGACAATTTGGCCCTCTCTGCTTTCCTGCGGACTCCATCCTCAAAAGCACCTGTTTTCGCTTTCGGCAACTTCCGGAGCAAAAAAGACAAACGTCCAGCTTTTGCTGCCACAGCAAAGGTGCCAGCGGGGAAAAGTAATGCTGGTTCTCACTGCCTCCTGGAACCCCTTCAAATGCCCCAGATAATTTGGCTCTCTCTGCTTTCCTGCGGACTCCATCCTCAAAAGCATCTGTTTTCACTTTCGACGCCCTCCGGTGGTTAAAAGACAAACGTCCAGCTTTTGCTGCCGCAGCAAAGGTGCCAGCGGGGGAAAGTGATGCTGGTTCTCACTGCCTCCTGGAACTCTTTCAAATGCCCCAGACAATTTTGCACTCTCTGCTTTCCTGCGGACTCCATCCTCAAAAGCACCTGTTTTTGCTTTCGGCAGCCTCCGGAGCAAAAAAGACAAACGTCCAGCTTTTGCTGCCACAGCAAAGGTGCCAGCGGGGAAAAGTAATGCTGGTTCTCACTGCCTCCTGGAACTCTGTCAAATGCCACAGACAATTTGGCCCTATCTGCTTTCCTGCGGACTCCATCCTCAAAAGCACCTGTTTTCGCTTTCGGCAGCCTCCGTAGCAAAAAAGACAAACGTCCAGCTTTTGCTGCCACAGCAAAGGTGCCAGCGGGGAAAAGTAATGCTGGTTCTCACTGCCTCCTGGAACTCTGTCAAATGCCCCAGACAATTTGGCTCTCTCTGCTTTCCTGCGGACTCCATCCTCAAAAGCACCTGTTTTCGCTTTCGGCAACTTCCGGAGCAAAAAAGACAAACGTCCAGCTTTTGCTGCCACAGCAAAGGTGCCAGCGGGGAAAAGTAATGCTGGTTCTCACTGCCTCCTGGAACCCCTTTAAATGCCCCAGATAATTTGGCTCTCTCTGCTTTCCTGCGGACTCCATCCTCAAAAGCATCTGTTTTCACTTTCGACGCCCTCCGGTGGTTAAAAGACAAACGTCCAGCTTTTGCTGCCGCAGCAAAGGTGCCAGCGGGGGAAAGTGATGCTGGTTCTCACTGCCTCCTGGAACTCTTTCAAATGCCCCAGACAATTTGGCCCTCTCTGCTTTCCTGCGGACTCCATCCTCAAAAGCATCTGTTTTCGCTTTCGGCAACCTCCGGAGCAAAAAAGACAAACGTCCAGCTTTTGCTGCCACAGCAAAGGTGCCAGCGGGGAAAAGTAATGCTGGTTCTCACTGCCTCCTGGAACTCTTTCAAATGCCACAAACAATTTTGCACTCTCTGCTTTCCTGCGGACTCCATCCTCAAAAGCACCTGTTTTCGCTTTCGGCAGCCTCCGGAGCAAAAAAGACAAACGTCCAGCTTTTGCTGCCACAGCAAAGGTGCCAGCGGAGAAAAGTAATGCTGGTTCTCACTGCCTCCTGGAACCCTTTCAAATGCCACAGTCAATTTGGCTCTCTCTGCTTTCCTGCGGACTCCATTCTCAAAAGCACCTGTTTTCGCTTTCGGCAGCCTCCGAAGCAAAAAAGACAAACGTCCAGCTTTTGCTGCCACAGCAAAGGTGCCAGCGGGGAAAAGTAATGCTGGTTCTCACTGCCTCCTGGAACTCTGTCAAATGCCACAGACAATTTTGCACTCTCTGCTTTCCTGCGGACTCCATCCTCAAAAGCACCTGTTTTTGCTTTCGGCAGCCTCCGGAGGAAAAAAGACAAACGTCCAGCTTTTGCTGCCACAGCAAAGGTGCCAGCGGGGAAAAGTAATGCTGGTTCTCACTGCCTCCTGGAACTCTGTCAAATGCCCCAGAAAATTTGGCCCTCTCTGCTTTCCTGCGGACTCCATCCTCAAAAGCATCTCTTTTCGCTTTCGGCAGCCTCCGGAGCAAAAAAGACAAACGTCCAGCTTTTGCTGCCACAGCAAAGGTGCCAGCGGGGAAAAGTAATGCTGGTTCTCACTGCCTCCTGGAACTCTTTCAAATGCCCCAGACAATTTTGCACTCTCTGCTTTCCTGCGGACTCCATCCTCAAAAGCACCTGTTTTTGCTTTCGGCAGCCTCCGGAGCAAAAAAGACAAACGTCCAGCTTTTGCTGCCACAGCAAAGGTGCCAGCGGGGAAAAGTAATGCTGGTTCTCACTGCCTCCTGGAACTCTTTCAAATGCCACAGACAATTTGGCCCTCTCTGCTTTCCTGCGGACTCCATCCTCAAAAGCACCTGTTTTTCGCTTTCGGCAGCCTCCGGAGCAAAAAAGACAAACGTCCAGCTTTTGCTGCCACAGCAAAGGTGCCAGCGGGGAAAAGTAATGCTGGTTCTCACTGCCTCCTGGAACTCTTTCAAATGCCACAGACAATTTGGCTCTCTCTGCTTTCCTGCGGACTCCATCCTCAAAAGCACCTTTTTTCGATTTCGGCAGCCTCCGGAGCAAAAAAGACAAACGTCCAGCTTTTGCTGCCACAGCAAAGGTGCCAGCGGGGAAAAGTAATGCTGGTTCTCACTTCCTCCTGGAACCCTTTCAAATCACACAGCCAATTTGGCTCTCTCTGCTTTCCTGCGGACTCCATCCTCAAAAGCACCTGTTTTCGCTTTCGGCAGCCTCCGGAGCAAAAAAGACAAACGTCCAGCTTTTGCTGCCATAGCAAAGGTGCCAGCGGGGAAAAGTAATGCTGGTTCTCACTTCCTCCTGGAACCCTTTCAAATGACACATTGAATTTGGCTCTCTCTGCTTTCCTGCGGACTCCATCCTCAAAAGCACCTGTTTTCGCTTTCGGCAGCCTCCGGAGCAAAAAAGACAAACGTCCAGCTTTTGCTGCCACAGCAAAGGTGCCAGCGGGGAAAAGTGATGCTGGTCCTCATTGCCTCCTGGAACCTCTTCAAATGCCACAGACAATTTGGCCCTCTCTGCTTTCCTGCGGACTCCATCCTCAAAAGCACCTGTTTTCGCTTTCGGCATCCTCAGGAGCAAAAAAGACAAACGTCCAGCTTTTGCTGCCACAGCAAAGGTGCCAGCGGGGAAAAGTAATGCTGGTTCTCACTGCCTCCTGGAACCCTTTCAAATGCCCCAGACAATTTGGCCCTCTCTGCTTTCCTGCGGACTTCATCCTCAAAAGCACTTGTTTTCGCTTTCGGCATCCTCAGGAGCAAAAAAGACAAACGTCCAGCTTTTGCTGCCACAGCAAAGGTGCCAGCGGGGAAAAGTAATGCTGGTTCTCACTGCCTCCTGGAACCCTTTCAAATGCCCCAGACAATTTGGCCCTCTCTGCTTTCCTGCGGACTCCATCCTCAAAAGCACCTGTTTTCGCTTTCGGCATCCTCAGGAGCAAAAAAGACAAACGTCCAGCTTTTGCTGCCACAGCAAAGGTGCCAGCGGGGAAAAGTAATGCTGGTTCTCACTGCCTCCTGGAACCCTTTCAAATGCCCCAGACAATTTGGCCCTCTCTGCTTTCCTGCGGACTCCATCCTCAAAAGCACTTGTTTTCTCTTTCGGCAACCTCCGGAGCAAAAAAGACAAACGTCCAGCTTTTGCTGCCACAGCAAAGGTGCCAGCCGGGAAAAGTAATGCTGGTTCTCACTGCCTCCTGGAACTCTTTGAAATGCCCCAGACAATTTGGCCCTCTCTGCTTTCCTGCGGACTCCATCCTCAAAAGCACCTGTTTTCGCTTTCGGCGGTGTTTGGAGCAAAAAAGACAAACGTCCAGCTTTTGCTGCCACAGCAAAGGTGCCAGCGGGGAAAAGTAATGCTGGTTCTCACTGCCTCCTGGAACCCTTTCAAATGCCCCAGACAATTTGGCTCTCTCTGCTTTCCTGCGGACTCCATCCTCAAAAGCACCTTTTTTCGATTTCGGCAGCCTCCGGAGCAAAAAAGACAAACGTCCAGCTTTTGCTGCCACAGCAAAGGTGCCAGCGGGGAAAAGTAATGCTGGTTCTCACTTCCTCCTGGAACCCTTTCAAATCACACAGTCAATTTGGCTCTCTCTGCTTTCCTGCGGACTCCATCCTCAAAAGCACCTGTTTTCGCTTTCGGCAGCCTCCGGAGCAAAAAAGACAAACGTCCAGCTTTTGCTGCCACAGCAAAGGTGCCAGCGGGGAAAAGTAATGCTGGTTCTCACTTCCTCCTGGAACCCTTTCAAATGACACATTGAATTTGGCTCTCTCTGCTTTCCTGCGGACTCCATCCTCAAAAGCACCTGTTTTCGCTTTCGGCAGCCTCCGGAGCAAAAAAGACAAACGTCCAGCTTTTGCTGCCACAGCAAAGGTGCCAGCGGGGAAAAGTAATGCTGGTTCTCACTGCCTCCTGGAACCCTTTCAAAAGCCACAGACAATTTGGCCCTCTCTGCTTTCCTGCGGACTCCATCCTCAAAAGCACCTGTTTTCGCTTTCGACATCCTCAGGAGCAAAAAAGACAAACGTCCAGCTTTTGCTGCCACAGCAAAGGTGCCAGCGGGGAAAAGTGATGCTGGTCCTCATTGCCTCCTGGAACCTCTTCAAATGCCACAGACAATTTGGCCCTCTCTGCTTTCCTGCGGACTCCATCCTCAAAAGCACCTGTTTTCGCTTTCGGCATCCTCAGGAGCAAAAAAGACAAACGTCCAGCTTTTGCTGCCACAGCAAAGGTGCCAGCGGGGAAAAGTAATGCTGGTTCTCACTGCCTCCTGGAACCCTTTCAAATGCCACAGTCGATTTGGCCCTCTCTGCTTTCCTGCGGACTCCATCCTCAAAAGCACCTGTTTTCGCTTTCGGCGGTGTTTAAAGCAAAAAAGACAAACGTCCAGCTTTTGCTGCCACAGCAAAGGTGCCTGCGGGGAAAAGTGATGTTGGTTCTCACTGCCTCCTGGAACCCTTTCAAATGCCCCAGACAATTTGGCCCTCTCTGCTTTCCTGCGGACTCCATCCTCAAAAGCACCTGTTTTCGCTTTCGGCAGCCTCCGGAGCAAAAAAGACAAACGTCCAGCTTTTGCTGCCACAGCAAAGGTGCCAGCGGGGAAAAGTAATGCTGGTTCTCACTGCCTCCTGGAACTCTGTCAAATGCCACAGACAATTTTGCACTCTCTGCTTTCCTGCGGACTCGATCCTCAAAAGCACCTGTTTTTGCTTTCGGCAGCCTCCGGAGCAAAAAAGACAAACGTCCAGCTTTTGCTGCCACAGCAAAGGTGCCAGCGGGGAAAAGTAATGCTGGTTCTCACTGCCTCCTGGAACCCTTTCAAATGCCACAGACAATTTGGCCCTCTCTGCTTTCCTGCGGACTCCATCCTCAAAAGCACCTGTTTTCGCTTTCGGCAGCCTCCGGAGCAAAAAAGACAAACGTCCAGCTTTTGCTGCCACAGCAAAGGTGCCAGCGGGGAAAAGTAATGCTGGTTCTCACTTCCTCCTGGAACCCTTTCAAATGACACAGTCAATTTGGCTCTCTCTGCTTTCCTGCGGACTCCATCCTCAAAAGCACCTGTTTTCGCTTTCGGCAGCCTCCAGAGCAAAAAAGACAAACGTCCAGCTTTTGCTGCCACAGCAAAGGTGCCAGCGGGGAAAAGTAATGCTGGTTCTCACTGCCTCCTGGAACTCTTTCAAATGCCACAGACAATTTTGCACTCTCTGCTTTCCTGCGGACTCCATCCTCAAAAGCACCTGTTTTTGCTTTCGGCAGCCTCCGGAGCAAAAAAGACAAACGTCCAGCTTTTGCTGCCACAGCAAAGGTGCCAGCGGGGAAAAGTGATGCTGGTTCTCACTGCCTCCTGGAACCCTTTCAAATGCCCCAGACAATTTGGCCCTCTCTGCTTTCCTGCGGACTCCATCCTCAAAAGCACCTGTTTTCGCTTTCGGCAGCCTCCGGAGCAAAAAAGACAAACGTCCAGCTTTTGCTGCCACAGCAAAGGTGCCAGCGGGGAAAAGTAATGCTGGTTCTCACTGCCTCCTGGAACCCTTTCAAATGCCACAGTCAATTTGGCTCTCTCTGCTTTCCTGCGGACTCCATCCTCAAAAGCACCTTTTTTCGCTTTCGGCAACCTCCGGAGAAAAAAGACAAACGTCCAGCTTTTGCTGCCACAGCAAAGGTGCCAGCGGGGAAAAGTAATGCTGGTTCTCACTGCCTCCTGGAACTCTTTCAAATGCCACAGACAATTTGGCCCTCTCTGCTTTCCTGCGGACTCCATCCTCAAAAGCACCTGTTTTCGCTTTCAGCATCCTCCGGAGCAAAAAAGACAAACGTTCAGCTTTTGCTGCCACAGCAAAGGTGCCAGCGGGGAAAAGTAATGCTGGTTCTCACTGCCTCCTGGAACCCTTTCAAATGCCACAGACAATTTGGCTCTCTCTGCTTTCCTGCGGACTCCATCCTCAAAAGCACCTGTTTTTGCTTTCGGCAGCCTCCGGAGCAAAAAAGACAAACGTCCAGCTTTTGCTGCCACAGCAAAGGTGCCAGCGGGGAAAAGTAATGCTGGTTCTCACTGCCTCCTGGAACTCTGTCAAATGCCACAGACAATTTGGCCCTATCTGCTTTCCTGCGGACTCCATCCTCAAAAGCACCTGTTTTCGCTTTCGGCATCCTCAGGAGCAAAAAAGACAAACGTCCAGCTTTTGCTGCCACAGCAAAGGTGCCAGCGGGGAAAAGTAATGCTGGTTCTCACTGCCTCTCGGAACTCTTTCAAATGCCCCAGACAATTTGGCCCTCTCTGCTTTCCTGCGGACTCCATCCTCAAAAGCACCTTTTTTCGCTTTCGGCAGCCTCCGGAGCAAAAAAGACAAACGTCCAGCTTTTGCTGCCACAGCAAAGGTGCCAGCGGGGAAAAGTAATGCTGGTTCTCACTGCCTCCTGGAACCCTTTCAAATGCCACAGTCAATTTGGCTCTCTCTGCTTTCCTGCGGACTCCATCCTCAAAAGCACCTGTTTTCGCTTTCGGCAGCCTCCGGAGCAAAAAAGACAAACGTCCAGCTTTTGCTGCCACAGCAAAGGTGCCAGCGGGGAAAAGTAATGCTGGTTCTCACTGCCTCCTGGAACTCTGTCAAATGCCACAGACAATTTTGCACTCTCTGCTTTCCTGCGGACTCCATCCTCAAAAGCACCTGTTTTTGCTTTCGGCAGCTTCCGGAGCAAAAAAGACAAACGTCCAGCTTTTGCTGCCACAGCAAAGGTGCCAGCGGGGAAAAGTAATGCTGGTTTTCACTGCCTCCTGGAACCCTTTCAAATGCCACAGACAATTTGGCCCTCTCTGCTTTCCTGCGGACTCCATCCTCAAAAGCACCTGTTTTCGCTTTCGGCAGCCTCCGGAGCAAAAAAGACAAACGTCCAGCTTTTGCTGCCACAGCAAAGGTGCCAGCAGAGAAAAGTAATGCTGGTTCTCACTGCCTCCTGGAACCCTTTCAAATGCCACAGTCAATTTGGCTCTCTCTGCTTTCCTGCGGACTCCATCCTCAAAAGCACCTTTTTTCTCTTTCGGCAGCCTCCGGAGCAAAAAAGACAAACGTCCAGCTTTTGCTGCCACAGCAAAGGTGCCAGCGGGGAAAAGTAATGCTGGTTCTCACTGCCTCCTGGAACTCTGTCAAATGCCACAGACAATTTTGCACTCTCTGCTTTCCTGCGGACTCCATCCTCAAAAGCACCTGTTTTCGCTTTCGGCAACTTCCGGAGCAAAAAAGACAAACGTCCAGCTTTTGCTGCCACAGCAAAGGTGCCAGCGGGGAAAAGTAATGCTGGTTCTCACTGCCTCCTGGAACCCCTTCAAATGCCCCAGATAATTTGGCTCTCTCTGTTTTCCTGCGGACTCCATCCTCAAAAGCATCTGTTTTCACTTTCGGCGCCCTCCGGTGGTTAAAAGACAAACGTCCAGCTTTTGCTGCCGCAGCAAAGGTGCCAGCGGGGGAAAGTGATGCTGGTTCTCACTGCCTCCTGGAGCTCTTTCAAATGCCCCAGACAATTTTGCACTCTCTGCTTTCCTGCGGACTCCATCCTCAAAAGCACCTGTTTTTGCTTTCGGCAGCCTCCGGAGCAAAAAAGACAAACGTCCAGCTTTTGCTGCCACAGCAAAGGTGCCAGCGGGGAAAAGTAATGCTGGTTCTCACTGCCTCCTGGAACTCTGTCAAATGCCCCAGACAATTTGGCCCTCTCTGCTTTCCTGCGGACTCCATCCTCAAAAGCACCTGTTTTCGCTTTCGGCAACTTCCGGAGCAAAAAAGACAAACGTCCAGCTTTTGCTGCCACAGCAAAGGTGCCAGCGGGGAAAAGTAATGCTGGTTCTCACTGCCTCCTGGAATCCCTTCAAATGCCCCAGATAATTTGGCTCTCTCTGCTTTCCTGCGGACTCCATCCTCAAAAGCATCTGTTTTCACTTTCGACGCCCTCCGGTGGTTAAAAGACAAACGTCCAGCTTTTGCTGCCGCAGCAAAGGTGCCAGCGGGGGAAAGTGATGCTGGTTCTCACTGCCTCCTGGAACTCTTTCAAATGCCCCAGACAATTTTGCACTCTCTGCTTTCCTGCGGACTCCATCCTCAAAAGCACCTGTTTTTGCTTTCGGCAGCCTCCGGAGCAAAAAAGACAAACGTCCAGCTTTTGCTGCCACAGCAAAGGTGCCAGCGGGGAAAAGTAATGCTGGTTCTCACTGCCTCCTGGAACTCTGTCAAATGCCACAGACAATTTGGCCCTATCTGCTTTCCTGCGGACTCCATCCTCAAAAGCACCTGTTTTCGCTTTCGGCAGCCTCCGTAGCAAAAAAGACAAACGTCCAGCTTTTGCTGCCACAGCAAAGGTGCCAGCGGGGAAAAGTAATGCTGGTTCTCACTGCCTCCTGGAACTCTGTCAAATGCCCCAGACAATTTGGCTCTCTCTGCTTTCCTGCGGACTCCATCCTCAAAAGCACCTGTTTTCGCTTTCGGCAACTTCCGGAGCAAAAAAGACAAACGTCCAGCTTTTGCTGCCACAGCAAAGGTGCCAGCGGGGAAAAGTAATGCTGGTTCTCACTGCCTCCTGGAACCCCTTCAAATGCCCCAGATAATTTGGCTCTCTCTGCTTTCCTGCGGACTCCATCCCCAAAAGCATCTGTTTTCACTTTCGACGCCCTCCGGTGGTTAAAAGACAAACGTCCAGCTTTTGCTGCCGCAGCAAAGGTGCCAGCGGGGGAAAGTGATGCTGGTTCTCACTGCCTCCTGGAACTCTTTCAAATGCCCCAGACAATTTGGCCCTCTCTGCTTTCCTGCGGACTCCATCCTCAAAAGCATCTGTTTTCGCTTTCGGCAACCTCCGGAGCAAAAAAGACAAACGTCCAGCTTTTGCTGCCACAGCAAAGGTGCCAGCGGGGAAAAGTAATGCTGGTTCTCACTGCCTCCTGGAACTCTTTCAAATGCCACAAACAATTTTGCACTCTCTGCTTTCCTGCGGACTCCATCCTCAAAAGCATCTGTTTTCGCTTTCGGCAGCCTCCGGAGCAAAAAAGACAAACGTCCAGCTTTTGCTGCCACAGCAAAGGTGCCAGCGGAGAAAAGTAATGCTGGTTCTCACTGCCTCCTGGAACCCTTTCAAATGCCACAGTCAATTTGGCTCTCTCTGCTTTCCTGCGGACTCCATTCTCAAAAGCACCTGTTTTCGCTTTCGGCAACTTCCGGAGCAAAAAAGACAAACGTCCAGCTTTTGCTGCCACAGCAAAGGTGCCAGCGGGGAAAAGTAATGCTGGTTCTCACTGCCTCCTGGAACTCTGTCAAATGCCACAGACAATTTTGCACTCTCTGCTTTCCTGCGGACTCCATCCTCAAAAGCACCTGTTTTTGCTTTCGGCAGCCTCCGGAGGAAAAAAGACAAACGTCCAGCTTTTGCTGCCACAGCAAAGGTGCCAGCGGGGAAAAGTAATGCTGGTTCTCACTGCCTCCTGGAACTCTGTCAAATGCCCCAGACAATTTGGCCCTCTCTGCTTTCCTGCGGACTCCATCCTCAAAAGCACCTGTTTTCGCTTTCGGCAGCCTCCGGAGCAAAAAAGACAAACGTCCAGCTTTTGCTGCCACAGCAAAGGTGCCAGCGGGGAAAAGTAATGCTGGTTCTCACTGCCTCCTGGAACTCTGTCAAATGCCACAGACAATTTTGCACTCTCTGCTTTCCTGCGGACTCGATCCTCAAAAGCACCTGTTTTTGCTTTCGGCAGCCTCCGGAGCAAAAAAGACAAACGTCCAGCTTTTGCTGCCACAGCAAAGGTGCCAGCGGGGAAAAGTAATGCTGGTTCTCACTGCCTCCTGGAACCCTTTCAAATGCCCCAGACAATTTGGCCCTCTCTGCTTTCCTGCGGACTCCATCCTCAAAAGCACCTGTTTTCGCTTTCGGCATCCTCAGGAGCAAAAAAGACAAACGTCCAGCTTTTGCTGCCACAGCAAAGGTGCCAGCGGGGAAAAGTAATGCTGGTTCTCACTTCCTCCTGGAACCCTTTCAAATGACACAGTCAATTTGGCTCTCTCTGCTTTCCTGCGGACTCCATCCTCAAAAGCACCTGTTTTCGCTTTCGGCAGCCTCCAGAGCAAAAAAGACAAACGTCCAGCTTTTGCTGCCACAGCAAAGGTGCCAGCGGGGAAAAGTAATGCTGGTTCTCACTGCCTCCTGGAACTCTTTCAAATGCCACAGACAATTTTGCACTCTCTGCTTTCCTGCGGACTCCATCCTCAAAAGCACCTGTTTTTGCTTTCGGCAGCCTCCGGAGCAAAAAAGACAAACGTCCAGCTTTTGCTGCCACAGCAAAGGTGCCAGCGGGGAAAAGTGATGCTGGTTCTCACTGCCTCCTGGAACCCTTTCAAATGCCACAGACAATTTGGCCCTCTCTGCTTTCCTGCGGACTCCATCCTCAAAAGCACCTGTTTTCGCTTTCGGCAGCCTCCGGAGCAAAAAAGACAAACGTCCAGCTTTTGCTGCCACAGCAAAGGTGCCAGCGGGGAAAAGTAATGCTGGTTCTCACTGCCTCCTGGAACCCTTTCAAATGCCACAGTCAATTTGGCTCTCTCTGCTTTCCTGCGGACTCCATCCTCAAAAGCACCTTTTTTCGCTTTCGGCAACCTCCGGAGAAAAAAGACAAACGTCCAGCTTTTGCTGCCACAGCAAAGGTGCCAGCGGGGAAAAGTAATGCTGGTTCTCACTGCCTCCTGGAACTCTTTCAAATGCCACAGACAATTTGGCCCTCTCTGCTTTCCTGCGGACTCCATCCTCAAAAGCACCTGTTTTCGCTTTCAGCATCCTCCGGAGCAAAAAAGACAAACGTTCAGCTTTTGCTGCCACAGCAAAGGTGCCAGCGGGGAAAAGTAATGCTGGTTCTCACTGCCTCCTGGAACCCTTTCAAATGCCACAGACAATTTGGCTCTCTCTGCTTTCCTGCGGACTCCATCCTCAAAAGCACCTGTTTTTGCTTTCGGCAGCCTCCGGAGCAAAAAAGACAAACGTCCAGCTTTTGCTGCCACAGCAAAGGTGCCAGCGGGGAAAAGTAATGCTGGTTCTCACTGCCTCCTGGAACTCTGTCAAATGCCACAGACAATTTGGCCCTATCTGCTTTCCTGCGGACTCCATCCTCAAAAGCACCTGTTTTCGCTTTCGGCATCCTCAGGAGCAAAAAAGACAAACGTCCAGCTTTTGCTGCCACAGCAAAGGTGCCAGCGGGGAAAAGTAATGCTGGTTCTCACTGCCTCTCGGAACTCTTTCAAATGCCCCAGACAATTTGGCCCTCTCTGCTTTCCTGCGGACTCCATCCTCAAAAGCACCTTTTTTCGCTTTCGGCAGCCTCCGGAGCAAAAAAGACAAACGTCCAGCTTTTGCTGCCACAGCAAAGGTGCCAGCGGGGAAAAGTAATGCTGGTTCTCACTGCCTCCTGGAACCCTTTCAAATGCCACAGTCAATTTGGCTCTCTCTGCTTTCCTGCGGACTCCATCCTCAAAAGCACCTGTTTTCGCTTTCGGCAGCCTCCGGAGCAAAAAAGACAAACGTCCAGCTTTTGCTGCCACAGCAAAGGTGCCAGCGGGGAAAAGTAATGCTGGTTCTCACTGCCTCCTGGAACCCTTTCAAATGCCACAGTCAATTTGGCTCTCTCTGCTTTCCTGCGGACTCCATCCTCAAAAGCACCTGTTTTCGCTTTCGGCAGCCTCCGGAGCAAAAAAGACAAACGTCCAGCTTTTGCTGCCACAGCAAAGGTGCCAGCGGGGAAAAGTAATGCTGGTTCTCACTGCCTCCTGGAACTCTGTCAAATGCCACAGACAATTTTGCACTCTCTGCTTTCCTGCGGACTCCATCCTCAAAAGCACCTGTTTTTGCTTTCGGCAGCTTCCGGAGCAAAAAAGACAAACGTCCAGCTTTTGCTGCCACAGCAAAGGTGCCAGCGGGGAAAAGTAATGCTGGTTTTCACTGCCTCCTGGAACCCTTTCAAATGCCACAGACAATTTGGCCCTCTCTGCTTTCCTGCGGACTCCATCCTCAAAAGCACCTGTTTTCGCTTTCGGCAGCCTCCGGAGCAAAAAAGACAAACGTCCAGCTTTTGCTGCCACAGCAAAGGTGCCAGCAGAGAAAAGTAATGCTGGTTCTCACTGCCTCCTGGAACCCTTTCAAATGCCACAGTCAATTTGGCTCTCTCTGCTTTCCTGCGGACTCCATCCTCAAAAGCACCTGTTTTCGCTTTCGGCAGCCTCCGTAGCAAAAAAGACAAACGTCCAGCTTTTGCTGCCACAGCAAAGGTGCCAGCGGGGAAAAGTAATGCTGGTTCTCACTGCCTCCTGGAACTCTGTCAAATGCCCCAGACAATTTGGCTCTCTCTGCTTTCCTGCGGACTCCATCCTCAAAAGCACCTGTTTTCGCTTTCGGCAACTTCCGGAGCAAAAAAGACAAACGTCCAGCTTTTGCTGCCACAGCAAAGGTGCCAGCGGGGAAAAGTAATGCTGGTTCTCACTGCCTCCTGGAACCCCTTCAAATGCCCCAGATAATTTGGCTCTCTCTGCTTTCCTGCGGACTCCATCCCCAAAAGCATCTGTTTTCACTTTCGACGCCCTCCGGTGGTTAAAAGACAAACGTCCAGCTTTTGCTGCCGCAGCAAAGGTGCCAGCGGGGGAAAGTGATGCTGGTTCTCACTGCCTCCTGGAACTCTTTCAAATGCCCCAGACAATTTGGCCCTCTCTGCTTTCCTGCGGACTCCATCCTCAAAAGCATCTGTTTTCGCTTTCGGCAACCTCCGGAGCAAAAAAGACAAACGTCCAGCTTTTGCTGCCACAGCAAAGGTGCCAGCGGGGAAAAGTAATGCTGGTTCTCACTGCCTCCTGGAACTCTTTCAAATGCCACAAACAATTTTGCACTCTCTGCTTTCCTGCGGACTCCATCCTCAAAAGCATCTGTTTTCGCTTTCGGCAGCCTCCGGAGCAAAAAAGACAAACGTCCAGCTTTTGCTGCCACAGCAAAGGTGCCAGCGGAGAAAAGTAATGCTGGTTCTCACTGCCTCCTGGAACCCTTTCAAATGCCACAGTCAATTTGGCTCTCTCTGCTTTCCTGCGGACTCCATTCTCAAAAGCACCTGTTTTCGCTTTCGGCAACTTCCGGAGCAAAAAAGACAAACGTCCAGCTTTTGCTGCCACAGCAAAGGTGCCAGCGGGGAAAAGTAATGCTGGTTCTCACTGCCTCCTGGAACTCTGTCAAATGCCACAGACAATTTTGCACTCTCTGCTTTCCTGCGGACTCCATCCTCAAAAGCACCTGTTTTTGCTTTCGGCAGCCTCCGGAGGAAAAAAGACAAACGTCCAGCTTTTGCTGCCACAGCAAAGGTGCCAGCGGGGAAAAGTAATGCTGGTTCTCACTGCCTCCTGGAACTCTGTCAAATGCCCCAGACAATTTGGCCCTCTCTGCTTTCCTGCGGACTCCATCCTCAAAAGCACCTGTTTTCGCTTTCGGCAGCCTCCGGAGCAAAAAAGACAAACGTCCAGCTTTTGCTGCCACAGCAAAGGTGCCAGCGGGGAAAAGTAATGCTGGTTCTCACTGCCTCCTGGAACTCTGTCAAATGCCACAGACAATTTTGCACTCTCTGCTTTCCTGCGGACTCGATCCTCAAAAGCACCTGTTTTTGCTTTCGGCAGCCTCCGGAGCAAAAAAGACAAACGTCCAGCTTTTGCTGCCACAGCAAAGGTGCCAGCGGGGAAAAGTAATGCTGGTTCTCACTGCCTCCTGGAACCCTTTCAAATGCCCCAGACAATTTGGCCCTCTCTGCTTTCCTGCGGACTCCATCCTCAAAAGCACCTGTTTTCGCTTTCGGCATCCTCAGGAGCAAAAAAGACAAACGTCCAGCTTTTGCTGCCACAGCAAAGGTGCCAGCGGGGAAAAGTAATGCTGGTTCTCACTTCCTCCTGGAACCCTTTCAAATGACACAGTCAATTTGGCTCTCTCTGCTTTCCTGCGGACTCCATCCTCAAAAGCACCTGTTTTCGCTTTCGGCAGCCTCCAGAGCAAAAAAGACAAACGTCCAGCTTTTGCTGCCACAGCAAAGGTGCCAGCGGGGAAAAGTAATGCTGGTTCTCACTGCCTCCTGGAACTCTTTCAAATGCCACAGACAATTTTGCACTCTCTGCTTTCCTGCGGACTCCATCCTCAAAAGCACCTGTTTTTGCTTTCGGCAGCCTCCGGAGCAAAAAAGACAAACGTCCAGCTTTTGCTGCCACAGCAAAGGTGCCAGCGGGGAAAAGTGATGCTGGTTCTCACTGCCTCCTGGAACCCTTTCAAATGCCACAGACAATTTGGCCCTCTCTGCTTTCCTGCGGACTCCATCCTCAAAAGCACCTGTTTTCGCTTTCGGCAGCCTCCGGAGCAAAAAAGACAAACGTCCAGCTTTTGCTGCCACAGCAAAGGTGCCAGCGGGGAAAAGTAATGCTGGTTCTCACTGCCTCCTGGAACCCTTTCAAATGCCACAGTCAATTTGGCTCTCTCTGCTTTCCTGCGGACTCCATCCTCAAAAGCACCTTTTTTCGCTTTCGGCAACCTCCGGAGAAAAAAGACAAACGTCCAGCTTTTGCTGCCACAGCAAAGGTGCCAGCGGGGAAAAGTAATGCTGGTTCTCACTGCCTCCTGGAACTCTTTCAAATGCCACAGACAATTTGGCCCTCTCTGCTTTCCTGCGGACTCCATCCTCAAAAGCACCTGTTTTCGCTTTCAGCATCCTCCGGAGCAAAAAAGACAAACGTTCAGCTTTTGCTGCCACAGCAAAGGTGCCAGCGGGGAAAAGTAATGCTGGTTCTCACTGCCTCCTGGAACCCTTTCAAATGCCACAGACAATTTGGCTCTCTCTGCTTTCCTGCGGACTCCATCCTCAAAAGCACCTGTTTTTGCTTTCGGCAGCCTCCGGAGCAAAAAAGACAAACGTCCAGCTTTTGCTGCCACAGCAAAGGTGCCAGCGGGGAAAAGTAATGCTGGTTCTCACTGCCTCCTGGAACTCTGTCAAATGCCACAGACAATTTGGCCCTATCTGCTTTCCTGCGGACTCCATCCTCAAAAGCACCTGTTTTCGCTTTCGGCATCCTCAGGAGCAAAAAAGACAAACGTCCAGCTTTTGCTGCCACAGCAAAGGTGCCAGCGGGGAAAAGTAATGCTGGTTCTCACTGCCTCTCGGAACTCTTTCAAATGCCCCAGACAATTTGGCCCTCTCTGCTTTCCTGCGGACTCCATCCTCAAAAGCACCTTTTTTCGCTTTCGGCAGCCTCCGGAGCAAAAAAGACAAACGTCCAGCTTTTGCTGCCACAGCAAAGGTGCCAGCGGGGAAAAGTAATGCTGGTTCTCACTGCCTCCTGGAACCCTTTCAAATGCCACAGTCAATTTGGCTCTCTCTGCTTTCCTGCGGACTCCATCCTCAAAAGCACCTGTTTTCGCTTTCGGCAGCCTCCGGAGCAAAAAAGACAAACGTCCAGCTTTTGCTGCCACAGCAAAGGTGCCAGCGGGGAAAAGTAATGCTGGTTCTCACTGCCTCCTGGAACCCTTTCAAATGCCACAGTCAATTTGGCTCTCTCTGCTTTCCTGCGGACTCCATCCTCAAAAGCACCTGTTTTCGCTTTCGGCAGCCTCCGGAGCAAAAAAGACAAACGTCCAGCTTTTGCTGCCACAGCAAAGGTGCCAGCGGGGAAAAGTAATGCTGGTTCTCACTGCCTCCTGGAACTCTGTCAAATGCCACAGACAATTTTGCACTCTCTGCTTTCCTGCGGACTCCATCCTCAAAAGCACCTGTTTTTGCTTTCGGCAGCTTCCGGAGCAAAAAAGACAAACGTCCAGCTTTTGCTGCCACAGCAAAGGTGCCAGCGGGGAAAAGTAATGCTGGTTTTCACTGCCTCCTGGAACCCTTTCAAATGCCACAGACAATTTGGCCCTCTCTGCTTTCCTGCGGACTCCATCCTCAAAAGCACCTGTTTTCGCTTTCGGCAGCCTCCGGAGCAAAAAAGACAAACGTCCAGCTTTTGCTGCCACAGCAAAGGTGCCAGCGGGGAAAAGTAATGCTGGTTCTCACTGCCTCCTGGAACCCTTTCAAATGCCACAGTCAATTTGGCTCTCTCTGCTTTCCTGCGGACTCCATCCTCAAAAGCACCTTTTTTCTCTTTCGGCAGCCTCCGGAGCAAAAAAGACAAACGTCCAGCTTTTGCTGCCACAGCAAAGGTGCCAGCGGGGAAAAGTAATGCTGGTTCTCACTGCCTCCTGGAACTCTGTCAAATGCCACAGACAATTTTGCACTCTCTGCTTTCCTGCGGACTCCATCCTCAAAAGCACCTGTTTTCGCTTTCGGCAACTTCCGGAGCAAAAAAGACAAACGTCCAGCTTTTGCTGCCACAGCAAAGGTGCCAGCGGGGAAAAGTAATGCTGGTTCTCACTGCCTCCTGGAACCCCTTCAAATGCCCCAGATAATTTGGCTCTCTCTGTTTTCCTGCGGACTCCATCCTCAAAAGCATCTGTTTTCACTTTCGGCGCCCTCCGGTGGTTAAAAGACAAACGTCCAGCTTTTGCTGCCGCAGCAAAGGTGCCAGCGGGGGAAAGTGATGCTGGTTCTCACTGCCTCCTGGAGCTCTTTCAAATGCCCCAGACAATTTTGCACTCTCTGCTTTCCTGCGGACTCCATCCTCAAAAGCACCTGTTTTTGCTTTCGGCAGCCTCCGGAGCAAAAAAGACAAACGTCCAGCTTTTGCTGCCACAGCAAAGGTGCCAGCGGGGAAAAGTAATGCTGGTTCTCACTGCCTCCTGGAACTCTGTCAAATGCCCCAGACAATTTGGCCCTCTCTGCTTTCCTGCGGACTCCATCCTCAAAAGCACCTGTTTTCGCTTTCGGCAACTTCCGGAGCAAAAAAGACAAACGTCCAGCTTTTGCTGCCACAGCAAAGGTGCCAGCGGGGAAAAGTAATGCTGGTTCTCACTGCCTCCTGGAATCCCTTCAAATGCCCCAGATAATTTGGCTCTCTCTGCTTTCCTGCGGACTCCATCCTCAAAAGCATCTGTTTTCACTTTCGACGCCCTCCGGTGGTTAAAAGACAAACGTCCAGCTTTTGCTGCCGCAGCAAAGGTGCCAGCGGGGGAAAGTGATGCTGGTTCTCACTGCCTCCTGGAACTCTTTCAAATGCCCCAGACAATTTTGCACTCTCTGCTTTCCTGCGGACTCCATCCTCAAAAGCACCTGTTTTTGCTTTCGGCAGCCTCCGGAGCAAAAAAGACAAACGTCCAGCTTTTGCTGCCACAGCAAAGGTGCCAGCGGGGAAAAGTAATGCTGGTTCTCACTGCCTCCTGGAACTCTGTCAAATGCCACAGACAATTTGGCCCTATCTGCTTTCCTGCGGACTCCATCCTCAAAAGCACCTGTTTTCGCTTTCGGCAGCCTCCGTAGCAAAAAAGACAAACGTCCAGCTTTTGCTGCCACAGCAAAGGTGCCAGCGGGGAAAAGTAATGCTGGTTCTCACTGCCTCCTGGAACTCTGTCAAATGCCCCAGACAATTTGGCTCTCTCTGCTTTCCTGCGGACTCCATCCTCAAAAGCACCTGTTTTCGCTTTCGGCAACTTCCGGAGCAAAAAAGACAAACGTCCAGCTTTTGCTGCCACAGCAAAGGTGCCAGCGGGGAAAAGTAATGCTGGTTCTCACTGCCTCCTGGAACCCCTTCAAATGCCCCAGATAATTTGGCTCTCTCTGCTTTCCTGCGGACTCCATCCTCAAAAGCACCTGTTTTCACTTTCGACGCCCTCCGGTGGTTAAAAGACAAACGTCCAGCTTTTGCTGCCGCAGCAAAGGTGCCAGCGGGGGAAAGTGATGCTGGTTCTCACTGCCTCCTGGAACTCTTTCAAATGCCCCAGACAATTTGGCCCTCTCTGCTTTCCTGCGGACTCCATCCTCAAAAGCATCTGTTTTCGCTTTCGGCAACCTCCGGAGCAAAAAAGACAAACGTCCAGCTTTTGCTGCCACAGCAAAGGTGCCAGCGGGGAAAAGTAATGCTGGTTCTCACTGCCTCCTGGAACTCTTTCAAATGCCACAAACAATTTTGCACTCTCTGCTTTCCTGCGGACTCCATCCTCAAAAGCATCTGTTTTCGCTTTCGGCAGCCTCCGGAGCAAAAAAGACAAACGTCCAGCTTTTGCTGCCACAGCAAAGGTGCCAGCGGAGAAAAGTAATGCTGGTTCTCACTGCCTCCTGGAACCCTTTCAAATGCCACAGTCAATTTGGCTCTCTCTGCTTTCCTGCGGACTCCATTCTCAAAAGCACCTGTTTTCGCTTTCGGCAACTTCCGGAGCAAAAAAGACAAACGTCCAGCTTTTGCTGCCACAGCAAAGGTGCCAGCGGGGAAAAGTAATGCTGGTTCTCACTGCCTCCTGGAACTCTGTCAAATGCCACAGACAATTTTGCACTCTCTGCTTTCCTGCGGACTCCATCCTCAAAAGCACCTGTTTTTGCTTTCGGCAGCCTCCGGAGGAAAAAAGACAAACGTCCAGCTTTTGCTGCCACAGCAAAGGTGCCAGCGGGGAAAAGTAATGCTGGTTCTCACTGCCTCCTGGAACTCTGTCAAATGCCCCAGACAATTTGGCCCTCTCTGCTTTCCTGCGGACTCCATCCTCAAAAGCATCTCTTTTCGCTTTCGGCAGCCTCCGGAGCAAAAAAGACAAACGTCCAGCTTTTGCTGCCACAGCAAAGGTGCCAGCGGGGAAAAGTAATGCTGGTTCTCACTGCCTCCTGGAACTCTGTCAAATGCCCCAGACAATTTGGCTCTCTCTGCTTTCCTGCGGACTCCATCCTCAAAAGCACCTGTTTTCGCTTTCGGCAACTTCCGGAGCAAAAAAGACAAACGTCCAGCTTTTGCTGCCACAGCAAAGGTGCCAGCGGGGAAAAGTAATGCTGGTTCTCACTGCCTCCTGGAACCCCTTCAAATGCCCCAGATAATTTGGCTCTCTCTGCTTTCCTGCGGACTCCATCCTCAAAAGCATCTGTTTTCACTTTCGACGCCCTCCGGTGGTTAAAAGACAAACGTCCAGCTTTTGCTGCCGCAGCAAAGGTGCCAGCGGGGGAAAGTGATGCTGGTTCTCACTGCCTCCTGGAACTCTTTCAAATGCCCCAGACAATTTGGCCCTCTCTGCTTTCCTGCGGACTCCATCCTCAAAAGCATCTGTTTTCGCTTTCGGCAACCTCCGGAGCAAAAAAGACAAACGTCCAGCTTTTGCTGCCACAGCAAAGGTGCCAGCAGGGAAAAGTAATGCTGGTTCTCACTGCCTCCTGGAACTCTTTCAAATGCCACAAACAATTTTGCACTCTCTGCTTTCCTGCGGACTCCATCCTCAAAAGCACCTGTTTTCGCTTTCGGCAGCCTCCGGAGCAAAAAAGACAAACGTCCAGCTTTTGCTGCCACAGCAAAGGTGCCAGCGGAGAAAAGTAATGCTGGTTCTCACTGCCTCCTGGAACCCTTTCAAATGCCACAGTCAATTTGGCTCTCTCTGCTTTCCTGCGGACTCCATTCTCAAAAGCACCTGTTTTCGCTTTCGGCAACTTCCGGAGCAAAAAAGACAAACGTCCAGCTTTTGCTGCCACAGCAAAGGTGCCAGCGGGGAAAAGTAATGCTGGTTCTCACTGCCTCCTGGAACTCTGTCAAATGCCACAGACAATTTTGCACTCTCTGCTTTCCTGCGGACTCCATCCTCAAAAGCACCTGTTTTTGCTTTCGGCAGCCTCCGGAGGAAAAAAGACAAACGTCCAGCTTTTGCTGCCACAGCAAAGGTGCCAGCGGGGAAAAGTAATGCTGGTTCTCACTGCCTCCTGGAACTCTGTCAAATGCCCCAGACAATTTGGCCCTCTCTGCTTTCCTGCGGACTCCATCCTCAAAAGCATCTCTTTTCGCTTTCGGCAGCCTCCGGAGCAAAAAAGACAAACGTCCAGCTTTTGCTGCCACAGCAAAGGTGCCAGCGGGGAAAAGTAATGCTGGTTCTCACTGCCTCCTGGAACTCTTTCAAATGCCCCAGACAATTTTGCACTCTCTGCTTTCCTGCGGACTCCATCCTCAAAAGCACCTGTTTTTGCTTTCGGCAGCCTCCGGAGCAAAAAAGACAAACGTCCAGCTTTTGCTGCCACAGCAAAGGTGCCAGCGGGGAAAAGTAATGCTGGTTCTCACTGCCTCCTGGAACTCTTTCAAATGCCACAGACAATTTGGCCCTCTCTGCTTTCCTGCGGACTCCATCCTCAAAAGCACCTGTTTTTGCTTTCGGCAGCCTCCGGAGCAAAAAAGACAAACGTCCAGCTTTTGCTGCCACAGCAAAGGTGCCAGCGGGGAAAAGTAATGCTGGTTCTCACTGCCTCCTGGAACTCTTTCAAATGCCACAGACAATTTGGCTCTCTCTGCTTTCCTGCGGACTCCATCCTCAAAAGCACCTTTTTTCGATTTCGGCAGCCTCCGGAGCAAAAAAGACAAACGTCCAGCTTTTGCTGCCACAGCAAAGGTGCCAGCGGGGAAAAGTAATGCTGGTTCTCACTTCCTCCTGGAACCCTTTCAAATCACACAGCCAATTTGGCTCTCTCTGCTTTCCTGCGGACTCCATCCTCAAAAGCACCTGTTTTCGCTTTCGGCAGCCTCCGGAGCAAAAAAGACAAACGTCCAGCTTTTGCTGCCATAGCAAAGGTGCCAGCGGGGAAAAGTAATGCTGGTTCTCACTTCCTCCTGGAACCCTTTCAAATGACACATTGAATTTGGCTCTCTCTGCTTTCCTGCGGACTCCATCCTCAAAAGCACCTGTTTTCGCTTTCGGCAGCCTCCGGAGCAAAAAAGACAAACGTCCAGCTTTTGCTGCCACAGCAAAGGTGCCAGCGGGGAAAAGTGATGCTGGTCCTCATTGCCTCCTGGAACCTCTTCAAATGCCACAGACAATTTGGCCCTCTCTGCTTTCCTGCGGATTCCATCCTCAAAAGCACCTGTTTTCGCTTTCGGCATCCTCAGGAGCAAAAAAGACAAACGTCCAGCTTTTGCTGCCACAGCAAAGGTGCCAGCGGGGAAAAGTAATGCTGGTTCTCACTGCCTCCTGGAACCCTTTCAAATGCCCCAGACAATTTGGCCCTCTCTGCTTTCCTGCGGACTCCATCCTCAAAAGCACTTGTTTTCGCTTTCGGCATCCTCAGGAGCAAAAAAGACAAACGTCCAGCTTTTGCTGCCACAGCAAAGGTGCCAGCGGGGAAAAGTAATGCTGGTTCTCACTGCCTCCTGGAACCCTTTCAAATGCCCCAGACAATTTGGCCCTCTCTGCTTTCCTGCGGACTCCATCCTCAAAAGCACCTGTTTTCGCTTTCGGCATCCTCAGGAGCAAAACAGACAAACGTCCAGCTTTTGCTGCCACAGCAAAGGTGCCAGCGGGGAAAAGTAATGCTGGTTCTCACTGCCTCCTGGAACCCTTTCAAATGCCCCAGACAATTTGGCCCTCTCTGCTTTCCTGCGGACTCCATCCTCAAAAGCACTTGTTTTCTCTTTCGGCAACCTCCGGAGCAAAAAAGACAAACGTCCAGCTTTTGCTGCCACAGCAAAGGTGCCAGCGGGGAAAAGTAATGCTGGTTCTCACTGCCTCCTGGAACTCTTTGAAATGCCCCAGACAATTTGGCCCTCTCTGCTTTCCTGCGGACTCCATCCTCAAAAGCACCTGTTTTCGCTTTCGGCGGTGTTTGGAGCAAAAAAGACAAACGTCCAGCTTTTGCTGCCACAGCAAAGGTGCCAGCGGGGAAAAGTAATGCTGGTTCTCACTGCCTCCTGGAACCCTTTCAAATGCCCCAGACAATTTGGCTCTCTCTGCTTTCCTGCGGACTCCATCCTCAAAAGCACCTTTTTTCGATTTCGGCAGCCTCCGGAGCAAAAAAGACAAACGTCCAGCTTTTGCTGCCACAGCAAAGGTGCCAGCGGGGAAAAGTAATGCTGGTTCTCACTTCCTCCTGGAACCCTTTCAAATCACACAGTCAATTTGGCTCTCTCTGCTTTCCTGCGGACTCCATCCTCAAAAGCACCTGTTTTCGCTTTCGGCAGCCTCCGGAGCAAAAAAGACAAACGTCCAGCTTTTGCTGCCACAGCAAAGGTGCCAGCGGGGAAAAGTAATGCTGGTTCTCACTTCCTCCTGGAACCCTTTCAAATGACACATTGAATTTGGCTCTCTCTGCTTTCCTGCGGACTCCATCCTCAAAAGCACCTGTTTTTGCTTTCGGCAGCCTCCGGAGCAAAAAAGACAAACGTCCAGCTTTTGCTGCCACAGCAAAGGTGCCAGCGGGGAAAAGTAATGCTGGTTCTCACTGCCTCCTGGAACCCTTTCAAAAGCCACAGACAATTTGGCCCTCTCTGCTTTCCTGCGGACTCCATCCTCAAAAGCACCTGTTTTCGCTTTCGACATCCTCAGGAGCAAAAAAGACAAACGTCCAGCTTTTGCTGCCACAGCAAAGGTGCCAGCGGGGAAAAGTGATGCTGGTCCTCATTGCCTCCTGGAACCTCTTCAAATGCCACAGACAATTTGGCCCTCTCTGCTTTCCTGCGGACTCCATCCTCAAAAGCACCTGTTTTCGCTTTCGGCATCCTCAGGAGCAAAAAAGACAAACGTCCAGCTTTTGCTGCCACAGCAAAGGTGCCAGCGGGGAAAAGTAATGCTGGTTCTCACTGCCTCCTGGAACCCTTTCAAATGCCACAGTCGATTTGGCCCTCTCTGCTTTCCTGCGGACTCCATCCTCAAAAGCACCTGTTTTCGCTTTCGGCGGTGTTTAAAGCAAAAAAGACAAACGTCCAGCTTTTGCTGCCGCAGGAAAGGTGCCAGCGGGGGAAAGTGATGCTGGTTCTCACTGCCTCCTGGAACTCTTTCAAATGCCCCAGACAATTTTGCACTCTCTGCTTTCCTGCGGACTCCATCCTCAAAAGCACCTGTTTTTGCTTTCGGCAGCCTCCGGAGCAAAAAAGACAAACGTCCAGCTTTTGCTGCCACAGCAAAGGTGCCAGCGGGGAAAAGTAATGCTGGTTCTCACTGCCTCCTGGAACTCTGTCAAATGCCACAGACAATTTGGCCCTATCTGCTTTCCTGCGGACTCCATCCTCAAAAGCACCTGTTTTCGCTTTCGGCAGCCTCCGGAGCAAAAAAGACAAACGTCCAGCTTTTGCTGCCACAGCAAAGGTGCCAGCGGGGAAAAGTAATGCTGGTTCTCACTGCCTCCTGGAACTCTGTCAAATGCCCCAGACAATTTGGCTCTCTCTGCTTTCCTGCGGACTCCATCCTCAAAAGCACCTGTTTTCGCTTTCGGCAACTTCCGGAGCAAAAAAGACAAACGTCCAGCTTTTGCTGCCACAGCAAAGGTGCCAGCGGGGAAAAGTAATGCTGGTTCTCACTGCCTCCTGGAACCCCTTCAAATGCCCCAGATAATTTGGCTCTCTCTGCTTTCCTGCGGACTCCATCCTCAAAAGCATCTGTTTTCACTTTCGACGCCCTCCGGTGGTTAAAAGACAAACGTCCAGCTTTTGCTGCCACAGCAAAGGTGCCAGCGGGGGAAAGTGATGCTGGTTCTCACTGCCTCCTGGAACTCTTTCAAATGCCCCAGACAATTTGGCCCTCTCTGCTTTCCTGCGGACTCCATCCTCAAAAGCATCTGTTTTCGCTTTCGGCAACCTCCGGAGCAAAAAAGACAAACGTCCAGCTTTTGCTGCCACAGCAAAGGTGCCAGCGGGGAAAAGTAATGCTGGTTCTCACTGCCTCCTGGAACTCTTTCAAATGCCACAAACAATTTTGCACTCTCTGCTTTCCTGCGGACTCCATCCTCAAAAGCACCTGTTTTCGCTTTCGGCAGCCTCCGGAGCAAAAAAGACAAACGTCCAGCTTTTGCTGCCACAGCAAAGGTGCCAGCGGAGAAAAGTAATGCTGGTTCTCACTGCCTCCTGGAACCCTTTCAAATGCCACAGTCAATTTGGCTCTCTCTGCTTTCCTGCGGACTCCATTCTCAAAAGCACCTGTTTTCGCTTTCGGCAGCCTCCGAAGCAAAAAAGACAAACGTCCAGCTTTTGCTGCCACAGCAAAGGTGCCAGCGGGGAAAAGTAATGCTGGTTCTCACTGCCTCCTGGAACTCTGTCAAATGCCACAGACAATTTTGCACTCTCTGCTTTCCTGCGGACTCCATCCTCAAAAGCACCTGTTTTTGCTTTCGGCAGCCTCCGGAGGAAAAAAGACAAACGTCCAGCTTTTGCTGCCACAGCAAAGGTGCCAGCGGGGAAAAGTAATGCTGGTTCTCACTGCCTCCTGGAACTCTGTCAAATGCCCCAGAAAATTTGGCCCTCTCTGCTTTCCTGCGGACTCCATCCTCAAAAGCATCTCTTTTCGCTTTCGGCAGCCTCAGGAGCAAAAAAGACAAACGTCCAGCTTTTGCTGCCACAGCAAAGGTGCCAGCGGGGAAAAGTAATGCTGGTTCTCACTGCCTCCTGGAACTCTTTCAAATGCCCCAGACAATTTTGCACTCTCTGCTTTCCTGCGGACTCCATCCTCAAAAGCACCTGTTTTTGCTTTCGGCAGCCTCCGGAGCAAAAAAGACAAACGTCCAGCTTTTGCTGCCACAGCAAAGGTGCCAGCGGGGAAAAGTAATGCTGGTTCTCACTGCCTCCTGGAACTCTTTCAAATGCCACAGACAATTTGGCCCTCTCTGCTTTCCTGCGGACTCCATCCTCAAAAGCACCTGTTTTTGCTTTCGGCAGCCTCCGGAGCAAAAAAGACAAACGTCCAGCTTTTGCTGCCACAGCAAAGGTGCCAGCGGGGAAAAGTAATGCTGGTTCTCACTGCCTCCTGGAACCCTTTCAAATCACACAGTCAATTTGGCTCTCTCTGCTTTCCTGCGGACTCCATCCTCAAAAGCACCTGTTTTCGCTTTCGGCAGCCTCCGGAGCAAAAAAGACAAACGTCCAGCTTTTGCTGCCACAGCAAAGGTGCCAGCGGGGAAAAGTAATGCTGGTTCTCACTTCCTCCTGGAACCCTTTCAAATGACACATTGAATTTGGCTCTCTCTGCTTTCCTGCGGACTCCATCCTCAAAAGCACCTGTTTTTGCTTTCGGCAGCCTCCGGAGCAAAAAAGACAAACGTCCAGCTTTTGCTGCCACAGCAAAGGTGCCAGCGGGGAAAAGTAATGCTGGTTCTCACTGCCTCCTGGAACCCTTTCAAAAGCCACAGACAATTTGGCCCTCTCTGCTTTCCTGCGGACTCCATCCTCAAAAGCACCTGTTTTCGCTTTCGACATCCTCAGGAGCAAAAAAGACAAACGTCCAGCTTTTGCTGCCACAGCAAAGGTGCCAGCGGGGAAAAGTGATGCTGGTCCTCATTGCCTCCTGGAACCTCTTCAAATGCCACAGACAATTTGGCCCTCTCTGCTTTCCTGCGGACTCCATCCTCAAAAGCACCTGTTTTCGCTTTCGGCATCCTCAGGAGCAAAAAAGACAAACGTCCAGCTTTTGCTGCCACAGCAAAGGTGCCAGCGGGGAAAAGTAATGCTGGTTCTCACTGCCTCCTGGAACCCTTTCAAATGCCACAGTCGATTTGGCCCTCTCTGCTTTCCTGCGGACTCCATCCTCAAAAGCACCTGTTTTCGCTTTCGGCGGTGTTTAAAGCAAAAAAGACAAACGTCCAGCTTTTGCTGCCGCAGGAAAGGTGCCAGCGGGGGAAAGTGATGCTGGTTCTCACTGCCTCCTGGAACTCTTTCAAATGCCCCAGACAATTTTGCACTCTCTGCTTTCCTGCGGACTCCATCCTCAAAAGCACCTGTTTTTGCTTTCGGCAGCCTCCGGAGCAAAAAAGACAAACGTCCAGCTTTTGCTGCCACAGCAAAGGTGCCAGCGGGGAAAAGTAATGCTGGTTCTCACTGCCTCCTGGAACTCTGTCAAATGCCACAGTCAATTTGGCCCTATCTGCTTTCCTGCGGACTCCATCCTCAAAAGCACCTGTTTTCGCTTTCGGCAGCCTCCGGAGCAAAAAAGACAAACGTCCAGCTTTTGCTGCCACAGCAAAGGTGCCAGCGGGGAAAAGTAATGCTGGTTCTCACTGCCTCCTGGAACTCTGTCAAATGCCCCAGACAATTTGGCTCTCTCTGCTTTCCTGCGGACTCCATCCTCAAAAGCACCTGTTTTCGCTTTCGGCAACTTCCGGAGCAAAAAAGACAAACGTCCAGCTTTTGCTGCCACAGCAAAGGTGCCAGCGGGGAAAAGTAATGCTGGTTCTCACTGCCTCCTGGAACCCCTTCAAATGCCCCAGATAATTTGGCTCTCTCTGCTTTCCTGCGGACTCCATCCTCAAAAGCATCTGTTTTCACTTTCGACGCCCTCCGGTGGTTAAAAGACAAACGTCCAGCTTTTGCTGCCACAGCAAAGGTGCCAGCGGGGGAAAGTGATGCTGGTTCTCACTGCCTCCTGGAACTCTTTCAAATGCCCCAGACAATTTGGCCCTCTCTGCTTTCCTGCGGACTCCATCCTCAAAAGCATCTGTTTTCGCTTTCGGCAACCTCCGGAGCAAAAAAGACAAACGTCCAGCTTTTGCTGCCACAGCAAAGGTGCCAGCGGGGAAAAGTAATGCTGGTTCTCACTGCCTCCTGGAACTCTTTCAAATGCCACAAACAATTTTGCACTCTCTGCTTTCCTGCGGACTCCATCCTCAAAAGCACCTGTTTTCGCTTTCGGCAGCCTCCGGAGCAAAAAAGACAAACGTCCAGCTTTTGCTGCCACAGCAAAGGTGCCAGCGGAGAAAAGTAATGCTGGTTCTCACTGCCTCCTGGAACCCTTTCAAATGCCACAGTCAATTTGGCTCTCTCTGCTTTCCTGCGGACTCCATTCTCAAAAGCACCTGTTTTCGCTTTCGGCAGCCTCCGAAGCAAAAAAGACAAACGTCCAGCTTTTGCTGCCACAGCAAAGGTGCCAGCGGGGAAAAGTAATGCTGGTTCTCACTGCCTCCTGGAACTCTGTCAAATGCCACAGACAATTTTGCACTCTCTGCTTTCCTGCGGACTCCATCCTCAAAAGCACCTGTTTTTGCTTTCGGCAGCCTCCGGAGGAAAAAAGACAAACGTCCAGCTTTTGCTGCCACAGCAAAGGTGCCAGCGGGGAAAAGTAATGCTGGTTCTCACTGCCTCCTGGAACTCTGTCAAATGCCCCAGAAAATTTGGCCCTCTCTGCTTTCCTGCGGACTCCATCCTCAAAAGCATCTCTTTTCGCTTTCGGCAGCCTCAGGAGCAAAAAAGACAAACGTCCAGCTTTTGCTGCCACAGCAAAGGTGCCAGCGGGGAAAAGTAATGCTGGTTCTCACTGCCTCCTGGAACTCTTTCAAATGCCCCAGACAATTTTGCACTCTCTGCTTTCCTGCGGACTCCATCCTCAAAAGCACCTGTTTTTGCTTTCGGCAGCCTCCGGAGCAAAAAAGACAAACGTCCAGCTTTTGCTGCCACAGCAAAGGTGCCAGCGGGGAAAAGTAATGCTGGTTCTCACTGCCTCCTGGAACTCTTTCAAATGCCACAGACAATTTGGCCCTCTCTGCTTTCCTGCGGACTCCATCCTCAAAAGCACCTGTTTTTGCTTTCGGCAGCCTCCGGAGCAAAAAAGACAAACGTCCAGCTTTTGCTGCCACAGCAAAGGTGCCAGCGGGGAAAAGTAATGCTGGTTCTCACTGCCTCCTGGAACTCTTTCAAATGCCACAGACAATTTGGCTCTCTCTGCTTTCCTGCGGACTCCATCCTCAAAAGCACCTTTTTTCGATTTCGGCAGCCTCCGGAGCAAAAAAGACAAACGTCCAGCTTTTGCTGCCACAGCAAAGGTGCCAGCGGGGAAAAGTAATGCTGGTTCTCACTTCCTCCTGGAACCCTTTCAAATGACACATTGAATTTGGCTCTCTCTGCTTTCCTGCGGACTCCATCCTCAAAAGCACCTGTTTTCGCTTTCGGCAGCCTCCGGAGCAAAAAAGACAAACGTCCAGCTTTTGCTGCCATAGCAAAGGTGCCAGCGGGGAAAAGTAATGCTGGTTCTCACTTCCTCCTGGAACCCTTTCAAATGACACATTGAATTTGGCTCTCTCTGCTTTCCTGCGGACTCCATCCTCAAAAGCACCTGTTTTCGCTTTCGGCAGCCTCCGGAGCAAAAAAGACAAACGTCCAGCTTTTGCTGCCACAGCAAAGGTGCCAGCGGGGAAAAGTGATGCTGGTCCTCATTGCCTCCTGGAACCTCTTCAAATGCCACAGACAATTTGGCCCTCTCTGCTTTCCTGCGGACTCCATCCTCAAAAGCACCTGTTTTCGCTTTCGGCATCCTCAGGAGCAAAAAAGACAAACGTCCAGCTTTTGCTGCCACAGCAAAGGTGCCAGCGGGGAAAAGTAATGCTGGTTCTCACTGCCTCCTGGAACCCTTTCAAATGCCCCAGACAATTTGGCCCTCTCTGCTTTCCTGCGGACTCCATCCTCAAAAGCACTTGTTTTCGCTTTCGGCATCCTCAGGAGCAAAAAAGACAAACGTCCAGCTTTTGCTGCCACAGCAAAGGTGCCAGCGGGGAAAAGTAATGCTGGTTCTCACTGCCTCCTGGAACCCTTTCAAATGCCCCAGACAATTTGGCCCTCTCTGCTTTCCTGCGGACTCCATCCTCAAAAGCACCTGTTTTCGCTTTCGGCATCCTCCGGAGCAAAAAAGACAAACGTCCAGCTTTTGCTGCCACAGCAAAGGTGCCAGCGGGGAAAAGTAATGCTGGTTCTCACTGCCTCCTGGAACCCTTTCAAATGCCCCAGACAATTTGGCCCTCTCTGCTTTCCTGCGGACTCCATCCTCAAAAGCACTTGTTTTCTCTTTCGGCAACCTCCGGAGCAAAAAAGACAAACGTCCAGCTTTTGCTGCCACAGCAAAGGTGCCAGCGGGGAAAAGTAATGCTGGTTCTCACTGCCTCCTGGAACTCTTTGAAATGCCCCAGACAATTTGGCCCTCTCTGCTTTCCTGCGGACTCCATCCTCAAAAGCACCTGTGTTCGCTTTCGGCGGTGTTTGGAGCAAAAAAGACAAACGTCCAGCTTTTGCTGCCACAGCAAAGGTGCCAGCGGGGAAAAGTAATGCTGGTTCTCACTGCCTCCTGGAACCCTTTCAAATGCCCCAGACAATTTGGCTCTCTCTGCTTTCCTGCGGACTCCATCCTCAAAAGCACCTTTTTTCGATTTCGGCAGCCTCCGGAGCAAAAAAGACAAACGTCCAGCTTTTGCTGCCACAGCAAAGGTGCCAGCGGGGAAAAGTAATGCTGGTTCTCACTTCCTCCTGGAACCCTTTCAAATCACACAGTCAATTTGGCTCTCTCTGCTTTCCTGCGGACTCCATCCTCAAAAGCACCTGTTTTCGCTTTCGGCAGCCTCCGGAGCAAAAAAGACAAACGTCCAGCTTTTGCTGCCACAGCAAAGGTGCCAGCGGGGAAAAGTAATGCTGGTTCTCACTTCCTCCTGGAACCCTTTCAAATGACACATTGAATTTGGCTCTCTCTGCTTTCCTGCGGACTCCATCCTCAAAAGCACCTGTTTTTGCTTTCGGCAGCCTCCGGAGCAAAAAAGACAAACGTCCAGCTTTTGCTGCCACAGCAAAGGTGCCAGCGGGGAAAAGTAATGCTGGTTCTCACTGCCTCCTGGAACCCTTTCAAAAGCCACAGACAATTTGGCCCTCTCTGCTTTCCTGCGGACTCCATCCTCAAAAGCACCTGTTTTCGCTTTCGACATCCTCAGGAGCAAAAAAGACAAACGTCCAGCTTTTGCTGCCACAGCAAAGGTGCCAGCGGGGAAAAGTGATGCTGGTCCTCATTGCCTCCTGGAACCTCTTCAAATGCCACAGACAATTTGGCCCTCTCTGCTTTCCTGCGGACTCCATCCTCAAAAGCACCTGTTTTCGCTTTCGGCATCCTCAGGAGCAAAAAAGACAAACGTCCAGCTTTTGCTGCCACAGCAAAGGTGCCAGCGGGGAAAAGTAATGCTGGTTCTCACTGCCTCCTGGAACCCTTTCAAATGCCACAGTCGATTTGGCCCTCTCTGCTTTCCTGCGGACTCCATCCTCAAAAGCACCTGTTTTCGCTTTCGGCGGTGTTTAAAGCAAAAAAGACAAACGTCCAGCTTTTGCTGCCACAGCAAAGGTGCCTGCGGGGAAAAGTGATGTTGGTTCTCACTGCCTCCTGGAACCCTTTCAAATGCCCCAGACAATTTGGCCCTCTCTGCTTTCCTGCGGACTCCATCCTCAAAACATCTCTTTTCGCTTTCGGCAGCCTCCGGAGCAAAAAAGACAAACGTCCAGCTTTTGCTGCCACAGCAAAGGTGCCAGCGGGGAAAAGTAATGCTGGTTCTCACTGCCTCCTGGAACCCTTTCAAATGCCACAGTCAATTTGGCTCTCTCTGCTTTCCTGCGGACTCCATCCTCAAAAGCACCTGTTTTCGCTTTCGGCAGCCTCCGGAGCAAAAAAGACAAACGTCCAGCTTTTGCTGCCACAGCTAAGGTGCCAGCGGGGAAAAGTAATGCTGGTTCTCACTGCCTCCTGGAACTCTGTCAAATGCCACAGACAATTTTGCACTCTCTGCTTTCCTGCGGACTCCATCCTGAAAAGCACCTGTTTTTGCTTTCAGCATCCTCAGGAGCAAAAAAGACAAACGTCCAGCTTTTGCTGCCACAGCAAAGGTGCCAGCGGGGAAAAGTAATGCTGGTTCTCACTGCCTCCTGGAACCCTTTCAAATGCCACAGTCAATTTGGCCCTCTCTGCTTTCCTGCGGACTCCATCCTCAAAAGCACCTGTTTTTGCTTTCGGCAGCCTCCGGAGCAAAAAAGACAAACGTCCAGCTTTTGCTGCCACAGCAAAGGTGCCAGCGGGGAAAAGTAATGCTGGTTCTCACTGCCTCCTGGAACCCTTTCAAATGCCACAGACAATTTGGCCCTCTCTGCTTTCCTGCGGACTCCATCCTCAAAAGCACCTTTTTTCGCTTTCGGCATCCTCAGGAGCAAAAAAGACAAACGTCCAGCTTTTGCTGCCACAGCAAAGGTGCCAGCGGGGAAAAGTGATGCTGGTCCTCATTGCCTCCTTGAACCTCTTCAAATGCCCCAGACAATTTTGCACTCTCTGCTTTCCTGCGGACTCCATCCTCAAAAGCACCTGTTTTTGTTTTCGGCATCCTCAGGAGCAAAAAAGACAAACGTCCAGCTTTTGCTGCCACAGCAAAGGTGCCAGCGGGGAAAAGTAATGCTGGTTCTCACTGCCTCCTGGAACTCTTTCAAATGCCACAGACAATTTTGCACTCTCTGCTTTCCTGCGGACTCCATCCTCAAAAGCACCTGTTTTCGCTTTCGGCGGTGTTTGGAGCAAAAAAGACAAACGTCCAGCTTTTGCTGCCACAGCAAAGGTGCCAGCGGGGAAAAGTAATGCTGGTTCTCACTGCCTCCTGGAACTCTTTCAAATGCCCCAGACAATTTTGCACTCTCTGCTTTCCTGCGGACTCCATCCTCAAAAGCACCTGTTTTTGCTTTCGGCAGCCTCCGGAGCAAAAAAGACAAACGTCCAGCTTTTGCTGCCACAGCAAAGGTGCCAGCGGGGAAAAGTAATGCTGGTTCTCACTTCCTCCTGGAACCCTTTCAAATGACACAGTCAATTTGGCTCTCTCTGCTTTCCTGCGGACTCCATCCTCAAAAGCACCTGTTTTCGCTTTCGGCAGCCTCCGGAGCAAAAAAGACAAACGTCCAGCTTTTGCTGCCACAGCAAAGGTGCCAGCGGGGAAAAGTAATGCTGGTTCTCACTGCCTCCTGGAACCCTTTCAAATGCCACAGTCAATTTGGCTCTCTCTGCTTTCCTGCGGACTCCATCCTCAAAAGCACCTGTTTTCGCTTTCGGCAGCCTCCGGAGCAAAAAAGACAAACGTCCAGCTTTGGCTGCCACAGCAAAGGTGCCAGCGGGGAAAAGTAATGCTGGTTCTCACTGCCTCCTGGAACTCTGTCAAATGCCACAGACAATTTTGCACTCTCTGCTTTCCTGCGGACTCCATCCTCAAAAGCACCTGATTTTGATTTCGGCAACCTCCGGAGCAAAAAAGACAAACGTCCAGCTTTTGCTGCCACAGCAAAGGTGCCAGCGGGTAAAAGTAATGCTGGTTCTCACTGCCTCCTGGAACCCTTTCAAAAGCCACAGACAATTTGGCCCTCTCTGCTTTCCTGCGGACTCCATCCTCAAAAGCACCTGTTTTCGCTTTCGGCGGTGTTTGGAGCAAAAAAGACAAACGTCCAGCTTTTGCTGCCACAGCAAAGGTGCCAGCGGGTAAAAGTAATGCTGGTTCTCACTGCCTCCTGGAACCCTTTCAAATGCCACAGACAATTTGGCCCTCTCTGCTTTCCTGCGGACTCCATCCTCAAAAGCACCTGTTTTCGCTTTCGGCATCCTCAGGAGCAAAAAAGACAAACGTCCAGCTTTTGCTGCCACAGCAAAGGTGCCAGCGGGGAAAAGTAATGCTGGTCCTCATTGCCTCCTTGAACCTCTTCAAATGCCACAGACAATTTTGCACTCTCTGCTTTCCTGCGGACTCCATCCTCAAAAGCACCTGTTTTCGCTTTCGGCAGCCTCCGGAGCAAAAAAGACAAACGTCCAGCTTTTGCTGCCACAGCAAAGGTGCCAGCGGGGAAAAGTAATGCTGGTTCTCACTGCCTCCTGGAACTCTGTCAAATGCCACAGACAATTTGGCCCTATCTGCTTTCCTGCGGACTCCATCCTCAAAAGCACCTGTTTTCGCTTTCGGCAGCCTCCGGAGCAAAAAAGACAAACGTCCAGCTTTTGCTGCCACAGCAAAGGTGCCAGCGGGGAAAAGTAATGCTGGTTCTCACTTCCTCCTGGAACCCTTTCAAATGACACAGTCAATTTGGCTCTCTCTGCTTTCCTGCGGACTCCATCCTCAAAAGCACCTGTTTTCGCTTTCGGCAGCCTCCGGAGCAAAAAAGACAAACGTCCAGCTTTTGCTGCCACAGCAAAGGTGCCAGCGGGGAAAAGTAATGCTGGTTCTCACTGCCTCCTGGAACCCTTTCAAATGCCACAGTCAATTTGGCTCTCTCTGCTTTCCTGCGGACTCCATCCTCAAAAGCACCTGTTTTCGCTTTCGGCAGCCTCCGGAGCAAAAAAGACAAACGTCCAGCTATTGCTGCCACAGCAAAGGTGCCAGCGGGGAAAAGTAATGCTGGTTCTCACTGCCTCCTGGAACTCTGTCAAATGCCACAGACAATTTTGCACTCTCTGCTTTCCTGCGGACTCCATCCTCAAAAGCACCTGATTTTGCTTTCGGCAACCTCCGGAGCAAAAAATACAAACGTCCAGCTTTTGCTGCCACAGCAAAGGTGCCAGCGGGGAAAAGTAATGCTGGTTCTCACTGCCTCCTGGAACCCTTTCAAAAGCCACAGACAATTTGGCCCTCTCTGCTTTCCTGCGGACTCCATCCTCAAAAGCACCTGTTTTCGCTTTCGACATCCTCAGGAGCAAAAAAGACAAACGTCCAGCTTTTGCTGCCACAGCAAAGGTGCCAGCGGGGAAAAGTAATGCTGGTTCTCACTGCCTCCTGGAACCCTTTCAAATGCACCACACAATTTGGCCCTCTCTGCTTTCCTGCGGACTCCATCCTCAAAAGCACTTGTTTTCTCTTTCGGCAACCTCCGGAGCAAAAAAGACAAACGTCCAGCTTTTGCTGCCACAGCAAAGGTGCCAGCGGGGAAAAGTAATGCTGGTTCTCACTGCCTCCTGGAACTCTTTGAAATGCCCCAGACAATTTGGCCCTCTCTGCTTTCCTGCGGACTCCATCCTCAAAAGCACCTGTTTTCGCTTTCGGCGGTGTTTGGAGCAAAAAAGACAAACGTCCAGCTTTTGCTGCCACAGCAAAGGTGCCAGCGGGGAAAAGTAATGCTGGTTCTCACTGCCTCCTGGAACTCTTTCAAATGCCACAGACAATTTTGCACTCTCTGCTTTCCTGCGGACTCCATCCTCAAAAGCACCTGTTTTTGCTTTCGGCAGCCTCCGGAGCAAAAAAGACAAACGTCCAGCTGTTGCTGCCACAGCAAAGGTGCCAGCGGGGAAAAGTAATGCTGGTTCTCACTTCCTCCTGGAACCCTTTCAAATGACACAGTCAATTTTGCACTCTCTGCTTTCCTGCGGACTCCATCCTCAAAAGCACCTGTTTTCGCTTTCGGCAGCCTCCGGAGCAAAAAAGACAAACGTCCAGCTTTTGCTGCCACAGCAAAGGTGCCAGCGGGGAAAAGTAATGCTGGTTCTCACTGCGTCCTGGAACCCTTTCAAATGCCACAGTCAATTTGGCTCTCTCTGCTTTCCTGCGGAATCCATCCTCAAAAGCACCTGTTTTCGCTTTCGGCAGCCTCCGGAGCAAAAAAGACAAACGTCCAGCTTTTGCTGCCACAGCAAAGGTGCCAGCGGGGAAAAGTAATGCTGGTTCTCACTGTCTCCTGGAACTCTGTCAAATGCCACAGACAATTTTGCACTCTCTGCTTTCCTGCGGACTCCATCCTCAAAAGCACCTGATTTTTATTTCGGCAACCTCCGGAGCAAAAAATACAAACGTCCAGCTTTTACTGCCACAGCAAAGGTGCCAGCGGGGAAAAGTAATGGTGGTTCTCACTGCCTCCTGGAACCCTTTCAAAAGCCACAGACAATTTGGCCCTCTCTGCTTTCCTGCGGACTCCATCCTCAAAAGCACCTGTTTTCGCTTTCGACATCCTCAGGAGCAAAAAAGAAAAACGTCCAGCTTTTGCTGCCACAGCAAAGGTGCCAGCGGGGAAAAGTAATGCTGGTTCTCACTGCCTCCTGGAACCCTTTCAAATGCCCCAGACAATTTGGCCCTCTCTGCTTTCCTGCGGACTCCATCCTCAAAAGCACTTGTTTTCTCTTTCGGCAACCTCCGGAGCAAAAAAGACAAACGTCCAGCTTTTGCTGCCACAGCAAAGGTGCCAGCGGGGAAAAGTAATGCTGGTTCTCACTGCCTCCTGGAACTCTTTGAAATGCCCCAGACAATGTGGCCCTCTCTGCTTTCCTGCGGACTCCATCCTCAAAAGCACCTGTTTTCGCTTTCGGCGGTGTTTGGAGCAAAAAAGACAAACGTCCAGCTTTTGCTGCCACAGCAAAGGTGCCAGCGGGGAAAAGTAATGCTGGTTCTCACTGCCTCCTGGAACTCTTTCAAATGCCACAGACAATTTTGCACTCTCTGCTTTCCTGCGGACTCCATCCTCAAAAGCACCTGTTTTTGCTTTCGGCAGCCTCCGGAGCAAAAAAGACAAACGTCCAGCTTTTGCTGCCACAGCAAAGGTGCCAGCGGGGAAAAGTAATGCTGGTTCTCACTTCCTCCTGGAACCCTTTCAAATGACACAGTCAATTTGGCTCTCTCTGCTTTCCTGCGGACTCCATCCTCAAAAGCACCTGTTTTCGCTTTCGGCAGCCTCCGGAGCAAAAAAGACAAACGTCCAGCTTTTGCTGCCACAGCAAAGGTGCCAGCGGGGAAAAGTAATGCTGGTTCTCACTGCCTCCTGGAACCCTTTCAAATGCCACAGTCAATTTGGCTCTCTCTGCTTTCCTGCGGAATCCATCCTCAAAAGCACCTGTTTTCACTTTCGGCAGCCTCCGGAGCAAAAAAGACAAACGTCCAGCTTTTGCTGCCACAGCAAAGGTGCCAGCGGGGAAAAGTAATGCTGGTTCTCACTGCCTCCTGGAACTATGTCAAATGCCACAGACAATTTTGCACTCTCTGCTTTCCTGCGGACTCCATCCTCAAAAGCACCTGATTTTGTTTTCGGCAACCTCCGGAGCAAAAAATACAAACGTCCAGCTTTTACTGCCACAGCAAAGGTGCCAGCGGGGAAAAGTAATGCTGGTTCTCACTGCCTCCTGGAACCCTTTCAAATGCCCCAGACAATTTGGCCCTCTCTGCTTTCCTGCGGACTCCATCCTCAAAAGCACCTGTTTTCGCTTTCGACATCCTCAGGAGCAAAAAAGACAAACGTCCAGCTTTTGCTGCCACAGCAAAGGTGCCAGCGGGGAAAAGTAATGCTGGTTCTCACTGCCTCCTGGAACCCTTTCAAATGCCCCAGACAATTTGGCCCTCTCTGCTTTCCTGCGGACTCCATCCTCAAAAGCACTTGTTTTCTCTTTCGGCAACCTCCGGAGCAAAAAAGACAAACGTCCAGCTTTTGCTGCCACAGCAAAGGTGCCAGCGGGGAAAAGTAATGCTGGTTCTCACTGCCTCCTGGAACTCTTTGAAATGCCCCAGACAATTTGGCCCTCTCTGCTTTCCTGCGGACTCCATCCTCAAAAGCACCTGTTTTCGCTTTCGGCGGTGTTTGGAGCAAAAAAGACAAACGTCCAGCTTTTGCTGCCACAGCAAAGGTGCCAGCGGGGAAAAGTAATGCTGGTTCTCACTGCCTCCTGGAACTCTTTCAAATGCCCCAGACAATTTTGCACTCTCTGCTTTCCTGCGGACTCCATCCTCAAAAGCACCTGTTTTTGCTTTCGGCAGCCTCCGGAGCAAAAAAGACAAACGTCCAGCTGTTGCTGCCACAGCAAAGGTGCCAGCGGGGAAAAGTAATGCTGGTTCTCACTTCCTCCTGGAACCCTTTCAAATGACACAGTCAATTTTGCACTCTCTGCTTTCCTGCGGACTCCATCCTCAAAAGCACCTGTTTTCGCTTTCGGCAGCCTCCGGAGCAAAAAAGACAAACGTCCAGCTTTTGCTGCCACAGCAAAGGTGCCAGCGGGGAAAAGTAATGCTGGTTCTCACTGCGTCCTGGAACCCTTTCAAATGCCACAGTCAATTTGGCTCTCTCTGCTTTCCTGCGGAATCCATCCTCAAAAGCACCTGTTTTCGCTTTCGGCAGCCTCCGGAGCAAAAAAGACAAACGTCCAGCTTTTGCTGCCACAGCAAAGGTGCCAGCGGGGAAAAGTAATGCTGGTTCTCACTGCCTCCTGGAACTCTGTCAAATGCCACAGACAATTTTGCACTCTCTGCTTTCCTGCGGACTCCATCCTCAAAAGCACCTGATTTTTATTTCGGCAACCTCCGGAGCAAAAAATACAAACGTCCAGCTTTTACTGCCACAGCAAAGGTGCCAGCGGGGAAAAGTAATGGTGGTTCTCACTGCCTCCTGGAACCCTTTCAAAAGCCACAGACAATTTGGCCCTCTCTGCTTTCCTGCGGACTCCATCCTCAAAAGCACCTGTTTTCGCTTTCGACATCCTCAGGAGCAAAAAAGAAAAACGTCCAGCTTTTGCTGCCACAGCAAAGGTGCCAGCGGGGAAAAGTAATGCTGGTTCTCACTGCCTCCTGGAACCCTTTCAAATGCCCCAGACAATTTGGCCCTCTCTGCTTTCCTGCGGACTCCATCCTCAAAAGCACTTGTTTTCTCTTTCGGCAACCTCCGGAGCAAAAAAGACAAACGTCCAGCTTTTGCTGCCACAGCAAAGGTGCCAGCGGGGAAAAGTAATGCTGGTTCTCACTGCCTCCTGGAACTCTTTGAAATGCCCCAGACAATGTGGCCCTCTCTGCTTTCCTGCGGACTCCATCCTCAAAAGCACCTGTTTTCGCTTTCGGCGGTGTTTGGAGCAAAAAAGACAAACGTCCAGCTTTTGCTGCCACAGCAAAGGTGCCAGCGGGGAAAAGTAATGCTGGTTCTCACTGCCTCCTGGAACTCTTTCAAATGCCACAGACAATTTTGCACTCTCTGCTTTCCTGCGGACTCCATCCTCAAAAGCACCTGTTTTTGCTTTCGGCAGCCTCCGGAGCAAAAAAGACAAACGTCCAGCTTTTGCTGCCACAGCAAAGGTGCCAGCGGGGAAAAGTAATGCTGGTTCTCACTTCCTCCTGGAACCCTTTCAAATGACACAGTCAATTTGGCTCTCTCTGCTTTCCTGCGGACTCCATCCTCAAAAGCACCTGTTTTCGCTTTCGGCAGCCTCCGGAGCAAAAAAGACAAACGTCCAGCTTTTGCTGCCACAGCAAAGGTGCCAGCGGGGAAAAGTAATGCTGGTTCTCACTGCCTCCTGGAACCCTTTCAAATGCCACAGTCAATTTGGCTCTCTCTGCTTTCCTGCGGAATCCATCCTCAAAAGCACCTGTTTTCACTTTCGGCAGCCTCCGGAGCAAAAAAGACAAACGTCCAGCTTTTGCTGCCACAGCAAAGGTGCCAGCGGGGAAAAGTAATGCTGGTTCTCACTGCCTCCTGGAACTATGTCAAATGCCACAGACAATTTTGCACTCTCTGCTTTCCTGCGGACTCCATCCTCAAAAGCACCTGATTTTGCTTTCGGCAACCTCCGGAGCAAAAAATACAAACGTCCAGCTTTTACTGCCACAGCAAAGGTGCCAGCGGGGAAAAGTAATGCTGGTTCTCACTGCCTCCTGGAACCCTTTCAAATGCCCCAGACAATTTGGCCCTCTCTGCTTTCCTGCGGACTCCATCCTCAAAAGCACCTGTTTTCGCTTTCGACATCCTCAGGAGCAAAAAAGACAAACGTCCAGCTTTTGCTGCCACAGCAAAGGTGCCAGCGGGGAAAAGTAATGCTGGTTCTCACTGCCTCCTGGAACCCTTTCAAATGCCCCAGACAATTTGGCCCTCTCTGCTTTCCTGCGGACTCCATCCTCAAAAGCACTTGTTTTCTCTTTCGGCAACCTCCGGAGCAAAAAAGACAAACGTCCAGCTTTTGCTGCCACAGCAAAGGTGCCAGCGGGGAAAAGTAATGCTGGTTCTCACTGCCTCCTGGAACTCTTTGAAATGCCCCAGACAATTTGGCCCTCTCTGCTTTCCTGCGGACTCCATCCTCAAAAGCACCTGTTTTCGCTTTCGGCGGTGTTTGGAGCAAAAAAGACAAACGTCCAGCTTTTGCTGCCACAGCAAAGGTGCCAGCGGGGAAAAGTAATGCTGGTTCTCACTGCCTCCTGGAACTCTTTCAAATGCCACAGACAATTTTGCACTCTCTGCTTTCCTGCGGACTCCATCCTCAAAAGCACCTGTTTTCGCTTTCGGCAACTTCCGGAGCAAAAAAGACAAACGTCCAGCTTTTGCTGCCACAGCAAAGGTGCCAGCGGGGAAAAGTAATGCTGGTTCTCACTGCCTCCTTGAACCCCTTCAAATGCCCCAGATAATTTGGCTCTCTCTGCTTTCCTGCGGACTCCATCCTCAAAAGCATCTGTTTTCACTTTCGGCGCCCTCCGGTGGTTAAAAGACAAACGTCCAGCTTTTGCTGCCACAGCAAAGGTGCCAGCGGGGAAAAGTAATGCTGGTTCTCACTGCCTCCTAGAACTCTTTCAAATGCCACAGACAATTTTGCACTCTCTGCTTTCCTGCGGACTCCATCCTCAAAAGCACCTGTTTTTGCTTTCGGCAGCCTCCGGAGCAAAAAAGACAAACGTCCAGCTTTCGCTGCCACAGCAAAGGTGCCAGCGGAGAAAAGTAATGCTGGTTCTCACTGCCTCCTGGAACCTCTTCAAATGCCACAGTGAATTTGGCTCTCTCTGCTTTCCTGCGGACTCCATCCTCAAAAGCACCTTTTTTCGCTTTCGGCAGCCTCCGGAGCAAAAAAGACAAACGTCCAGCTTTTGCTGCCACAGCAAAGGTGCCAGCGGGGAAAAGTAATGCTGGTTCTCACTGCCTCCTGGAACTCTGTCAAATGCCACAGACAATTTGGCCCTATCTGCTTTCCTGCGGACTCCATCCTCAAAAGCACCTGGTTTCGCTTTCGGCAACCTCCGGAGCAAAAAAGACAAACGTCCAGCTTTTGCTGCCACAGCAAAGGTGCCAGCGGGGAAAAGTAATGCTGGTTCTCACTGCCTCCTGGAACCCCTTCAAATGCCCCAGACAATTTTGCACTCTCTGCTTTCCTGCGGACTCCATCCTCAAAAGCATCTGTTTTCACTTTCGGCGCCCTCCGGTGGTTAAAAGACAAACGTCCAGCTTTTGCTGCCACAGCAAAGGTGCCAGCGGGGAAAAGTGATGCTGGTTCTCACTGCCTCCTGGAACTCTTTCAAATGCCCCAGACAATTTGGCCCTCTCTGCTTTCCTGCGGACTCCATTCTCAAAAGCACCTGTTTTCGCTTTCGGCAGCCTCCGGAGCAAAAAAGACAAACGTCCAGCTTTTGCTGCCACAGCAAAGGTGCCAGCGGGGAAAAGTAATGCTGGTTCTCACTGCCTCCTGGAACTCTGTCAAATGCCACAGACAATTTTGCACTCTCTGCTTTCCTGCGGACTCCATCCTTAAAAGCACCTGTTTTTGCTTTCGGCAGCCTCCGGAGCAAAAAAGACAAACGTCCAGCTTTTGCTGCCACAGCAAAGGTGCCAGCGGAGAAAAGTAATGCTGGTTCTCACTGCCTCCTGGAACTCTTTCAAATGCCACAGACAATTTTGCACTCTCTGCTTTCCTGCGGACTCCATCCTCAAAAGCACCTGGTTTTGCTTTCGGCAGCCTCCGGAGCAAAAAAGACAAACGTCCAGCTTTTGCTGCCACAGCAAAGGTGCCAGCGGGGAAAAGTAATGCTGGTTCTCACTGCCTCCTGGAACTCTTTGAATGCCCCAGACAATTTGGCCCTCTCTGCTTTCCTGCGGACTCCATCCTCAAAAGCACCTGTTTTCGCTTTCGGCATCCTCAGGAGCAAAAAAGACAAACGTCCAGCTTTTGCTGCCACAGCAAAGGTGCCAGCGGGGAAAAGTAATGCTGGTTCTCACTGCCTCCTGGAACCCTTTCAAATGCCCCAGACAATTTGGCCCTCTCTGCTTTCCTGCGGACTCCATCCTCAAAAGCACCTGTTTTCTCTTTCGGCAACCTCCGGAGCAAAAAAGACAAACGTCCAGCTTTTGCTGCCACAGCAAAGGTGCCAGCGGGGAAAAGTAATGCTGGTTCTCACTGCCTCCTGGAACTCTTTGAATGCCCCAGACAATTTGGCCCTCTCTGCTTTCCTGCGGACTCCATCCTCAAAAGCACCTGTTTTCGCTTTCGGCATCCTCAGGAGCAAAAAAGACAAACGTCCAGCTTTTGCTGCCACAGCAAAGGTGCCAGCGGGGAAAAGTAATGCTGGTTCTCACTGCCTCCTGGAACTCTGTCAAATGCCACAGACAATTTTGCACTCTGTGCTTTCCTGCGGACTCCATCCTCAAAAGCACCTGTTTTTGCTTTCGGCAGCCTCCGGAGCAAAAAAGACAAACGTCCAGCTTTTGCTGCCACAGCAAAGGTGCCAGCGGGGAAAAGTAATGCTGGTTCTCACTGCCTCCTGGAACCCTTTCAAATGCCACAGACAATTTGGCCCTATCTGCTTTCCTGCGGACTCCATCCTCAAAAGCACCTGTTTTCGCTTTCGGCATCCTCAGGAGCAAAAAAGACAAACGTCCAGCTTTTGCTGCCACAGCAAAGGTGCCAGCGGGGAAAAGTAATGCTGGTCCTCATTGCCTCCTTGAACCTCTTCAAATGCCCCAAACAATTTGGCCCTCTCTGCTTTCCTGCGGACTCCATCCTCAAAAGCACCTTTTTTCGCTTTCGGCATCCTCAGGAGCAAAAAAGACAAACGTCCAGCTTTTGCTGCCACAGCAAAGGTGCCAGCGGGGAAAAGTAATGCTGGTTCTCACTGCCTCCTGGAACCCTTTCAAATGCCCCAGACAATTTGGCCCTCTCTGCTTTCCTGCGGACTCCATCCTCAAAAGCACTTGTTTTCTCTTTCGGCAACCTCCGGAGCAAAAAAGACAAACGTCCAGCTTTTGCTGCCACAGCAAAGGTGCCAGCGGGGAAAAGTAATGCTGGTTCTCACTGCCTCCTGGAACCCCTTCAAATGCCCCAGATAATGTGGCTCTCTCTGCTTTTCTGCGGACTCCATCCTCAAAAGCACCTGTTTTCGCTTTCGGCATCCTCAGGAGCAAAAAAGACAAACGTCCAGCTTTTGCTGCCACAGCAAAGGTGCCAGCGGGGAAAAGTAAAGCTGGTTCTCACTGCCTCCTGGAACCCTTTCAAATGCCACAGACAATTTGGCCCTCTCTGCTTTCCTGCGGACTCCATCCTTAAAAGCACTTGTTTTCTCTTTCGGCAACCTCCGGAGCAAAAAAGACAAACGTCCAGCTTTTGCTGCCACAGCAAAGGTGCCAGCGGGGAAAAGTAATGCTGGTTCTCACTGCCTCCTGGAACCCTTTCAAATGCCCCAGACAATTTGGCCCTCTCTGCTTTCCTGCGGACTCCATCCTCAAAAGCACTTGTTTTCTCTTTCGGCAACCTCCGGAGCAAAAAAGACAAACGTCCAGCTTTTGCTGCCACAGCAAAGGTGCCAGCGGGGAAAAGTAATGCTGGTTCTCACTGCCTCCTGGAACCCTTTCAAATGCCCCAGACAATTTGGCTCTCTCTGCTTTCCTGCGGACTCCATCCTCAAAAGCACCTGTTTTCGCTTTCGGCAGCCTCCGGAGCAAAAAAGACAAACGTCCAGCTTTTGCTGCCACAGCAAAGGTGCCAGCGGGGAAAAGTGATGCTGGTTCTCACTGCCTCCTGGAACCCTTTCAAATGCCCCAGACAATTTGGCCCTATCTGCTTTCCTGCGGACTCCATCCTCAAAAGCACCTGTTTTCGCTTTCGGCAGCCTCCGGAGCAAAAAAGACAAACGTCCAGCTTTTGCTGCCACAGCAAAGGTGCCAGCGGGGAAAAGTGATGCTGGTTCTCACTGCCTCCTGGAACCCTTTCAAATGCCCCAGACAATTTGGCCCTCTCTGCTTTCCTGCGGACTCCATCCTCAAAAGCACCTTTTTTCGCTTTCGGCAGCCTCCGGAGCAAAAAAGACAAACGTCCAGCTTTTGCTGCCACAGCAAAGGTGCCAGCGGGGAAAAGTAATGCTGGTTCTCACTGCCTCCTGGAACTCTGTCAAATGCCACAGACAATTTTGCACTCTCTGCTTTCCTGCGGACTCCATCCTCAAAAGCACCTGTTTTCGCTTTCGGCAACTTCCGGAGCAAAAAAGACAAACGTCCAGCTTTTGCTGCCACAGCAAAGGTGCCAGCGGGGAAAAGTAATGCTGGTTCTCACTGCCTCCTGGAACCCCTTCAAATGCCCCAGATAATTTGGCTCTCTCTGCTTTCCTGCGGACTCCATCCTCAAAAGCACCTTTTTTCGCTTTCTGCAGCCTCCGGAGCAAAAAAGACAAACGTCCAGCTTTTGCTGCCACAGCAAAGGTGCCAGCGGGGAAAAGTAATGCTGGTTCTCACTGCCTCCTGGAACTCTGTCAAATGCCACAGACAATTTTGCACTCTCTGCTTTCCTGCGGACTCCATCCTCAAAAGCACCTGTTTTCGCTTTCGGCATCCTCAGGAGCAAAAAAGACAAACGTCCAGCTTTTGCTGCCACAGCAAAGGTGCCAGCGTGGAAAAGTAATGCTGGTTCTCACTGCCTCCTGGAACCCCTTCAAATGCCCCAGATAATTTGGCTCTCTCTGCTTTCCTGCGGACTCCATCCTCAAAAGCATCTGTTTTCACTTTCGGCGCCCTCCGGTGGTTAAAAGACAAACGTCCAGCTTTTGCTGCCGCAGCAAAGGTGCCAGCGGGGAAAAGTAATGCTGGTTCTCACTGCCTCCTGGAACTCTTTCAAATGCCACAGACAATTTTGCACTCTCTGCTTTCCTGCGGACTCCATCCTCAAAAGCACCTTTTTTTGCTTTCGGCAGCCTCCGGAGCAAAAAAGACAAACGTCCAGCTTTTGCTGCCACAGCAAAGGTGCCAGCGGAGAAAAGTAATGCTGGTTCTCACTGCCTCCTGGAACCCTTTCAAATGCCACAGTCAATTTGGCTCTCTCTGCTTTCCTGCGGACTCCATTCTCAAAAGCACCTGTTTTCGCTTTCGGCAGCCTCCGGAGCAATAAAGACAAACGTCCAGCTTTTGCTGCCACAGCAAAGGTGCCAGCGGGGAAAAGTAATGCTGGTTCTCACTGCCTCCTGGAACTCTGTCAAATGCCACAGACAATTTGGACCTCTCTGCTTTCCTTCGGACTCCATCCTCAAAAGCACCTGTTTTCGCTTTCGGCAGCCTCCGGAGCAAAAAAGACAAACGTCCAGCTTTTGCTGCCACAGCAAAGGTGCCAGCGGGGAAAAGTAATGCTGGTTCTCACTTCCTCCTGGAACCCTTTCAAATGACACAGTCAATTTGGCTCTCTCTGCTTTCCTGCGGACTCCATCCTCAAAAGCACCTTTTTTCGCTTTCGGCAGCCTCCGGAGCAAAAAAGACAAACGTCCAGCTTTTGCTGCCACAGCAAAGGTGCCAGCGGGGAAAAGTAATGCTGGTTCTCACTGCCTCCTGGAACCCTTTCAAATGCCACTGTCAATTTGGCTCTCTCTGCTTTCCTGCGGACTCCATCCTCAAAAGCACCTTTTTTCGCTTTCGGCAGCCTCAGGAGCAAAAAAGACAAACGTCCAGCTTTTGCTGCCACAGCAAAGGTGCCAGCGGGGAAAAGTAATGCTGGTTCTCACTGCCTCCTGGAACTCTGTCAAATGCCACAGACAATTTTGCACTCTCTGCTTTCCTGCGGACTCCATCCTCAAAAGCATCTCTTTTCGCTTTCGGCAACCTCCGGATCAAAAAAGACAAACGTCCAGCTTTTGCTGCCACAGCAAAGGTGCCAGCGGGGAAAAGTAATGCTGGTTCTCACTGCCTCCTGGAACTCTTTCAAATGCCACAGACAATTTTGCACTCTCTGCTTTCCTGCGGACTCCATCCTCAAAAGCACCTGTTTTTGCTTTCGGCAGCCTCCGGAGCAAAAAAGACAAACGTCCAGCTTTTGCTGCCACAGCAAAGGTGCCAGCGGGGAAAAGTAATGCTGGTTCTCACTGCCTCCTGGAACCCTTTCAAATGCCCCAGACAATTTGGCCCTCTCTGCTTTCCTGCGGACTCCATCCTCAAAAGCACCTGTTTTCGCTTTCGGCGGTGTTTGGAGCAAAAAAGACAAACGTCCAGCTTTTGCTGCCACAGCAAAGGTGCCAGCGGGGAAAAGTAATGCTGGTTCTCACTTCCAACTGGAACCCTTTCAAATGACACAGTCAATTTGGCTCTCTCTGCTTTCCTGCGGACTCCATCCTCAAAAGCACCTGTTTTCGCTTTCGGCAGCCTCCGGAGCAAAAAAGACAAACGTCCAGCTTTTGCTGCCACAGCAAAGGTGCCAGCGGGGAAAAGTAATGCTGGTTCTCACTGCCTCCTGGAACCCTTTCAAATGCCACAGTCAATTTGGCTCTCTCTGCTTTCCTGCGGACTCCATCCTCAAAAGCACCTGTTTTCGCTTTCGGCAGCCTCCGGAGCAAAAAAGACAAACGTCCAGCTTTTGCTGTCACAGCAAAGGTGCCAGCGGGGAAAAGTAATGCTGGTTCTCACTGCCTCCTGGAACTCTGTCAAATGCCACAGACAATTTTGCACTCTCTGCTTTCCTGCGGACTCCATCCTCAAAAGCACCTGATTTTGCTTTCGGCAGCCTCCGGAGCAAAAAAGACAAACGTCCAGCTTTTGCTGCCACAGCAAAGGTGCCAGCGGGGAAAAGTAATGCTGGTTCTCACTGCCTCCTGGAACCCTTTCAAAAGCCACAGACAATTTGGCCCTCTCTGCTTTCCTGCGGACTCCATCCTCAAAAGCACCTTTTTTCGCTTTCGGCAGCCTCCGGAGCAAAAAAGACAAACGTCCAGCTTTTGCTGCCACAGCAAAGGTGCCAGCGGGGAAAAGTGATGTTGGTTCTCACTGCCTCCTGGAACCCTTTCAAATGCCCCAGACAATTTGGCCCTCTCTGCTTTCCTGCGGACTCCATCCTCAAAAGCATCTCTTTTCGCTTTCGGCAGCCTCCGGAGCAAAAAAGACAAACGTCCAGCTTTTGCTGCCACAGCAAAGGTGCCAGCGGGGAAAAGTAATGCTGGTTCTCACTTCCTCCTGGAACCCTTTCAAATGCCACAGTCAATTTGGCTCTCTCTGCTTTCCTGCGGACTCCATCCTCAAAAGCACCTTTTTTCGCTTTCGGCAGCCTCCGGAGCAAAAAAGACAAACGTCCAGCTTTTGCTGCCACAGCAAAGGTGCCAGTGGGGAAAAGTAATGCTGGTTCTCACTGCCTCCTGGAACTCTGTCAAATGCCACAGACAATTTTGCACTCTCTGCTTTCCTGCGGACTCCATCCTCAAAAGCACCTGTTTTCGCTTTCGGCAACCTTCGGAGCAAAAAAGACAAACGTCCAGCTTTTGCTGCCACAGCAAAGGTGCCAGCGGGGAAAAGTAATGCTGGTTCTCACTGCCTCCTGGAACTCTTTCAAATGCCACAGACAATTTTGCACTCTCTGCTTTCCTGCGGACTCCATCCTCAAAAGCACCTGTTTTTGCTTTCGGCAGCCTCCGGAGCAAAAAAGACAAACGTCCAGCTTTTGCTGCCACAGCAAAGGTGCCAGCGGAGAAAAGTAATGCTGGTTCTCACTGCCTCCTGGAACCCTTTCAAATGCCACAGTCAATTTGGCTCTCTCTGCTTTCCTGCGGACTCCATTCTCAAAAGCATCTCTTTTCGCTTTCGGCATCCTCAGGAGCAAAAAAGACAAACGTCCAGCTTTTGCTGCCACAGCAAAGGTGCCAGCGGGGAAAAGTAATGCTGGTTCTCACTGCCTCCCGGAACCTCTTCAAATGCCACAGACAATTTGGCCCTCTCTGCTTTCCTGCGGACTCCATCCTCAAAAGCACCTTTTTTCGCTTTCGGCATCCTCAGGAGCAAAAAAGACAAACGTCCAGCTTTTGCTGCCACAGCAAAGGTGCCAGCGGGGAAAAGTAATGCTGGTTCTCACTGCCTCCTGGAACCCTTTCAAATGCCACAGACAATTTGGCTCTCTCTGCTTTCCTGCGGACTCCATCCTCAAAAGCACCTGTTTTTGCTTTCGGCAGCCTCCGGAGCAAAAAAGACAAACGTCCAGCTTTTGCTGCCACAGCAAAGGTGCCAGCGGGGAAAAGTAATGCTGGTTCTCACTGCCTCCTGGAACCCTTTCAAATGCCCCAGACAATTTTGCACTCTCTGCTTTCCTGCGGACTCCATCCTCAAAAGCACCTGTTTTCGCTTTCGGCGGTGTTTGGAGCAAAAAAGACAAACGTCCAGCTTTTGCTGCCACAGCAAAGGTGCCAGCGGGGAAAAGTAATGCTGGTTCTCACTTCCTCCTGGAACCCTTTCAAATGCCACAGACAATTTGGCCCTATCTGCTTTCCTGCGGACTCCATCCTCAAAAGCACCTGTTTTCGCTTTCGGCAACCTCCGGAGCAAAAAAGACAAACGTCCAGCTTTTGCTGCCACAGCAAAGGTGCCAGCGGGGAAAAGTAATGCTGGTTCTCACTGCCTCCTGGAACTCTTTCAAATGCCACAGTCAATTTGGCTCTCTCTGCTTTCCTGCGGACTCCATCCTCAAAAGCACCTTTTTTCGCTTTCGGCAGCCTCCGGAGCAAAAAAGACAAACGTCCAGCTTTTGCTGCCACAGCAAAGGTGCCAGCGGGGAAAAGTAATGCTGGTTCTCACTGCCTCCTGGAACTCTGTCAAATGCCACAGACAATTTTGCACTCTCTGCTTTCCTGCGGACTCCATCCTCAAAAGCACCTGTTTTCGCTTTCGGCAACTTCCGGAGCAAAAAAGACAAACGTCCAGCTTTTGCTGCCACAGCAAAGGTGCCAGCGGGGAAAAGTAATGCTGGTTCTCACTGCCTCCTGGAACCCCTTCAAATGCCCCAGATAATTTGGCTCTCTCTGCTTTCCTGCGGACTCCATCCTCAAAAGCACCTTTTTTCGCTTTCGGCAGCCTCCGGAGCAAAAAAGACAAACGTCCAGCTTTTGCTGCCACAGCAAAGGTGCCAGCGGGGAAAAGTAATGCTGGTTCTCACTGCCTCCTGGAACTCTGTCAAATGCCACAGACAATTTTGCACTCTCTGCTTTCCTGCGGACTCCATCCTCAAAAGCACCTGTTTTCGCTTTCGGCAACTTCCGGAGCAAAAAAGACAAACGTCCAGCTTTTGCTGCCACAGCAAAGGTGCCAGCGGGGAAAAGTAATGCTGGTTCTCACTGCCTCCTGGAACCCCTTCAAATGCCCCAGATAATTTGGCTCTCTCTGCTTTCCTGCGGACTCCATCCTCAAAAGCATCTGTTTTCACTTTCGGCGCCCTCCGGTGGTTAAAAGACAAACGTCCAGCTTTTGCTGCCGCAGCAAAGGTGCCAGCGGGGAAAAGTAATGCTGGTTCTCACTGCCTCCTGGAACTCTTTCAAATGCCACAGACAATTTTGCACTCTCTGCTTTCCTGCGGACTCCATCCTCAAAAGCACCTTTTTTTGCTTTCGGCAGCCTCCGGAGCAAAAAAGACAAACGTCCAGCTTTTGCTGCCACAGCAAAGGTGCCAGCGGAGAAAAGTAATGCTGGTTCTCACTGCCTCCTGGAACCCTTTCAAATGCCACAGTCAATTTGGCTCTCTCTGCTTTCCTGTGGACTCCATTCTCAAAAGCACCTGTTTTCGCTTTCGGCAGCCTCCGGAGCAATAAAGACAAACGTCCAGCTTTTGCTGCCACAGCAAAGGTGCCAGCGGGGAAAAGTAATGCTGGTTCTCACTGCCTCCTGGAACTCTGTCAAATGCCACAGACAATTTGGACCTCTCTGCTTTCCTGCGGACTCCATCCTCAAAAGCACCTGTTTTCGCTTTCGGCAGCCTCCGGAGGAAAAAAGACAAACGTCCAGCTTTTGCTGCCACAGCAAAGGTGCCAGCGGGGAAAAGTAATGCTGGTTCTCACTGCCTCCTGGAACACTTTCAAATGCCACAGACAATTTCGCCCTCTCTGCTTTCCTGCGGACTCCATCCTCAAAAGCATCTGTTTTCACTTTCGGCGCCCTCCGGTGGTTAAAAGACAAACGTCCAGCTTTTGCTGCCGCAGCAAAGGTGCCAGCGGGGAAAAGTAATGCTGGTTCTCACTGCCTCCTGGAACTCTTTCAAATGCCACAGACAATTTTGCACTCTCTGCTTTCCTGCGGACTCCATCCTCAAAAGCACCTTTTTTTGCTTTCGGCAGCCTCCGGAGCAAAAAAGACAAACGTCCAGCTTTTGCTGCCACAGCAAAGGTGCCAGCGGAGAAAAGTAATGCTGGTTCTCACTGCCTCCTGGAACCCTTTCAAATGCCACAGTCAATTTGGCTCTCTCTGCTTTCCTGTGGACTCCATTCTCAAAAGCACCTGTTTTCGCTTTCGGCAGCCTCCGGAGCAATAAAGACAAACGTCCAGCTTTTGCTGCCACAGCAAAGGTGCCAGCGGGGAAAAGTAATGCTGGTTCTCACTGCCTCCTGGAACTCTGTCAAATGCCACAGACAATTTGGACCTCTCTGCTTTCCTGCGGACTCCATCCTCAAAAGCACCTGTTTTCGCTTTCGGCAGCCTCCGGAGGAAAAAAGACAAACGTCCAGCTTTTGCTGCCACAGCAAAGGTGCCAGCGGGGAAAAGTAATGCTGGTTCTCACTGCCTCCTGGAACTCTGTCAAATGCCACAGACAATTTGGACCTCTCTGCTTTCCTGCGGACTCCATCCTCAAAAGCACCTGTTTTCGCTTTCGGCAGCCTCCGGAGGAAAAAAGACAAACGTCCAGCTTTTGCTGCCACAGCAAAGGTGCCAGCGGGGAAAAGTAATGCTGGTTCTCACTGCCTCCTGGAACTCTGTCAAATGCCACAGACAATTTTGCACTCTCTGCTTTCCTGCGGACTCCATCCTCAAAAGCACCTGTTTTTGCTTTCGGCAGCCTCCGGAGCAAAAAAGACAAACGTCCAGCTTTTGCTGCCACAGCAAAGGTGCCAGCGGGGAAAAGTAATGCTGGTTCTCACTGCCTCCTGGAACACTTTCAAATGCCACAGACAATTTCGCCCTCTCTGCTTTCCTGCGGACTCCATCCTCAAAAGCACCTGTTTTCGCTTTCGACATCCTCAGGAGCAAAAAAGACAAACGTCCAGCTTTTGCTGCCACAGCAAAGGTGCCAGCGGGGAAAAGTAATGCTGGTCCTCATTGCCTCCTGGAACCTCTTCAAATGCCACAGACAATTTGGCCCTCTCTGCTTTCCTGCGGACTCCATCCTCAAAAGCACCTGTTTTCGCTTTCGGCATCCTCAGGAGCAAAAAAGACAAACGTCCAGCTTTTGCTGCCACAGCAAAGGTGCCAGCGGGGAAAAGTAATGCTGGTTCTCACTGCCTCCTGGAACCCTTTCAAATGCACCACACAATTTGGCCCTCTCTGCTTTCCTGCGGACTCCATCCTCAAAAGCACCTGTTTTCGCTTTCGGCAGCCTCCGGAGCAAAAAAGACAAACGTCCAGCTTTTGCTGCCACAGCAAAGGTGCCAGCGGGGAAAAGTAATGCTGGTTCTCACTTCCTCCTGGAACCCTTTCAAATGACACAGTCAATTTGGCTCTCTCTGCTTTCCTGCGGACTCCATCCTCAAAAGCACCTTTTTTCGCTTTCGGCAGCCTCCGGAGCAAAAAAGATAAACGTCCAGCTTTTGCTGCCACAGCAAAGGTGCCAGCGGGGAAAAGTAATGCTGGTTCTCACTGCCTCCTGGAACCCTTTCAAATGCCACTGTCAATTTGGCTCTCTCTGCTTTCCTGCGGACTCCATCCTCAAAAGCACCTGTTTTCGCTTTCGGCAGCCTCAGGAGCAAAAAAGACAAACGTCCAGCTTTTGCTGCCACAGCAAAGGTGCCAGCGGGGAAAAGTAATGCTGGTTCTCACTGCCTCCTGGAACTCTGTCAAATGCCACAGACAATTTTGCACTCTCTGCTTTCCTGCGGACTCCATCCTCAAAAGCATCTCTTTTCGCTTTCGGCAGCCTCCGGAGCAAAAAAGACAAACGTCCAGCTTTTGCTGCCACAGCAAAGGTGCCAGCGGAGGAAAGTAATGCTGGTTGTCACTGCCTCCTGGAACCCTTTCAAATGCCACAGTCAATTTGGCTCTCTCTGCTTTCCTGCGGACTCCATTCTCAAAAGCACCTGTTTTCGCTTTCGGCATCCTCCGGAGCAAAAAAGACAAACGTCCAGCTTTTGCTGCCACAGCAAAGGTGCCAGCGGGGAAAAGTAATGCTGGTTCTCACTGCCTCCTGGAACCTCTTCAAATGCCACAGACAATTTGGCCCTCTCTGCTTTCCTGCGGACTCCATCCTCAAAAGCACCTGTTTTCGCTTTCGGCATCCTCAGGAGCAAAAAAGACAAACGTCCAGCTTTTGCTGCTACAGCAAAGGTGCCAGCGGGGAAAAGTAATGCTGGTTCTCACTGCCTCCTGGAACCCTTTCAAATGCCAAAAACAATTTGGCTCTCTCTGCTTTCCTGCGGACTCCATCCTCAAAAGCACCTGTTTTCGCTTTCGGCAGCCTCCGGAGCAAAAAAGACAAACGTCCAGCTTTTGCTGCCACAGCAAAGGTGTCAGCGGGGAAAAGTAATGCTGGTTCTCACTGCCTCCTGGAACCCTTTCAAATGCCCCAGACAATTTGGCCCTCTCTGCTTTCCTGCGGACTCCATCCTCAAAAGCACCTGTTTTCGCTTTCGGCGGTGTTTGGAGCAAAAAAGACAAACGTCCAGCTTTTGCTGCCACAGCAAAGGTGCCAGCGGGGAAAAGTAATGCTGGTTCTCACTTCCTCCTGGAACCCTTTCAAATGACACAGTCAATTTGGCTCTCTCTGCTTTCCTGCGGACTCCATCCTCAAAAGCACCTTTTTTCGCTTTCGGCAGCCTCCGGAGCAAAAAAGACAAACGTCCAGCTTTTGCTGCCACAGCAAAGGTGCCAGCGGGGAAAAGTAATGCTGGTTCTCACTGCCTCCTGGAACCCTTTCAAATGCCACAGTCAATTTGGCTCTCTCTGCTTTCCTGCGGACTCCATCCTCAAAAGCACCTGTTTTCGCTTTCGGCAGCCTCCGGAGCAAAAAAGACAAACGTCCAGCTTTTGCTGTCACAGCAAAGGTGCCAGCGGGGAAAAGTAATGCTGGTTCTCACTGCCTCCTGGAACTCTGTCAAATGCCACAGACAATTTGGCCCTATCTGCTTTCCTGCGGACTCCATCCTCAAAAGCACCTGATTTTGCTTTCGGCAGCCTCCGGAGCAAAAAAGACAAACGTCCAGCTTTTGCTGCCACAGCAAAGGTGCCAGCGGGGAAAAGTAATGCTAATTCTCACTGCCTCCTGGAACCCTTTCAAAAGCCACAGACAATTTGGCCCTCTCTGCTTTCCTGCGGACTCCATCCTCAAAAGCACCTTTTTTCGCTTTCGGCAGCCTCCGGAGCAAAAAAGACAAACGTCCAGCTTTTGCTGCCACAGCAAAGGTGCCAGCGGGGAAAAGTGATGTTGGTTCTCACTGCCTCCTGGAACCCTTTCAAAAGCCACAGACAATTTGGCCCTCTCTGCTTTCCTGCGGACTCCATCCTCAAAAGCATCTCTTTTCGCTTTCGGCAGCCTCAGGAGCAAAAAAGACAAACGTCCAGCTTTTGCTGCCACAGCAAAGGTGCCAGCGGGGAAAAGTAATGCTGGTTCTCACTTCCTCCTGGAACCCTTTCAAATGACACAGTCAATTTGGCTCTCTCTGCTTTCCTGCGGACTCCATCCTCAAAAGCACCTTTTTTCGCTTTCGGCAGCCTCCGGAGCAAAAAAGACAAACGTCCAGCTTTTGCTGCCACAGCAAAGGTGCCAGTGGGGAAAAGTAATGCTGGTTCTCACTGCCTCCTGGAACTCTGTCAAATGCCACAGACAATTTTGCACTCTCTGCTTTCCTGCGGACTCCATCCTCAAAAGCATCTCTTTTCGCTTTCGGCAACCTCCGGAGCAAAAAAGACAAACGTCCAGCTTTTGCTGCCACAGCAAAGGTGCCAGCGGGGAAAAGTAATGCTGGTTCTCACTGCCTCCTGGAACTCTTTCAAATGCCACAGACAATTTTGCACTCTCTGCTTTCCTGCGGACTCCATCCTCAAAAGCACCTGTTTTTGCTTTCGGCAGCCTCCGGAGCAAAAAAGACAAACGTCCAGCTTTTGCTGCCACAGCAAAGGTGCCAGCGGAGAAAAGTAATGCTGGTTCTCACTGCCTCCTGGAACCCTTTCAAATGACACAGTCAATTTGGCTCTCTCTGCTTTCCTGCGGACTCCATTCTCAAAAGCACCTGTTTTTGCTTTCGGCAGCCTCCGGAGCAAAAAAGACAAACGTCCAGCTTTTGCTGCCACAGCAAAGGTGCCAGCGGGGAAAAGTAATGCTGGTTCTCACTGCATCCTGGAACACTTTCAAATGCCACAGACAATTTCGCCCTCTCTGCTTTCCTGCGGACTCCATCCTCAAAAGCACCTGTTTTCGCTTTCGACATCCTCAGGAGCAAAAAAGACAAACGTCCAGCTTTTGCTGCCACAGCAAAGGTGCCAGCGGGGAAAAGTAATGCTGGTCCTCATTGCCTCCTGGAACCTCTTCAAATGCCACAGACAATTTGGCCCTCTCTGCTTTCCTGCGGACTCCATCCTCAAAAGCACCTGTTTTCGCTTTCGGCATCCTCAGGAGCAAAAAAGACAAACGTCCAGCTTTTGCTGCCACAGCAAAGGTGCCAGCGGGGAAAAGTAATGCTGGTTCTCACTGCCTCCTGGAACCCTTTCAAATGCACCACACAATTTGGCCCTCTCTGCTTTCCTGCGGACTCCATCCTCAAAAGCACCTGTTTTCGCTTTCGGCAGCCTCCGGAGCAAAAAAGACAAACGTCCAGCTTTTGCTGCCACAGCAAAGGTGCCAGCGGGGAAAAGTAATGCTGGTTCTCACTGCCTCCTGGAACTCTGTCAAATGCCACAGACAATTTTGCACTCTCTGCTTTCCTGCGGACTCCATCCTCAAAAGCACCTGTTTTTGCTTTCGGCAGCCTCCGGAGCAAAAAAGACAAACGTCCAGCTTTTGCTGCCACAGCAAAGGTGCCAGCGGGGAAAAGTAATGCTGGTTCTCACTGCCTCCTGGAACTCTTTCAAATGCCACAGACAATTTGGCCCTCTCTGCTTTCCTGCGGACTCCATCCTCAAAAGCACCTGTTTTCGCTTTCGGCATCCTCAGGAGCAAAAAAGACAAACGTCCAGCTTTTGCTGCCACAGCAAAGGTGCCAGCGGGGAAAAGTAATGCTGGTTCTCACTGCCTCCTGGAACCTCTTCAAATGCCACAGACAATTTGGCCCTCTCTGCTTTCCTGCGGACTCCATCCTCAAAAGCACCTGTTTTCGCTTTCGGCATCCTCAGGAGCAAAAAAGACAAACGTCCAGCTTTTGCTGCCACAGCAAAGGTGCCAGCGGGGAAAAGTAATGCTGGTTCTCACTGCCTCCTGGAACTCTGTCAAATGCACCACACAATTTGGCCCTCTCTGCTTTCCTGCGGACTCCATCCTCAAAAGCACCTGTTTTCGCTTTCGGCAGCCTCCGGAGCAAAAAAGACAAACGTCCAGCTTTTGCTGCCACAGCAAAGGTGCCAGCGGGGAAAAGTAATGCTGGTTCTCACTTCCTCCTGGAACCCTTTCAAATGACACAGTCAATTTGGCTCTCTCTGCTTTCCTGCGGACTCCATCCTCAAAAGCACCTTTTTTCGCTTTCGGCAGCCTCCGGAGCAAAAAAGACAAACGTCCAGCTTTTGCTGCCACAGCAAAGGTGCCAGCGGGGAAAAGGTAATGCTGGTTCTCACTGCCTCCTGGAACCCTTTCAAATGCCACTGTCAATTTGGTCTCTCTGCTTTCCTGCGGACTCCATCCTCAAAAGCACCTGTTTTCGCTTTCGGCATCCTCAGGAGCAAAAAAGAGAAACGTCCAGCTTTTGCTGCCACAGCAAAGGTGCCAGCGGGGAAAAGTAATGCTGGTTCTCACTGCCTCCTGGAACTCTGTCAAATGCCACAGACAATTTTGCACTCTCTGCTTTCCTGCGGACTCCATCCTCAAAAGCATCTCTTTTCGCTTCCTGCAACCTCCGGAGCAAAAAAGACAAACGTCCAGCTTTTGCTGCCACAGCAAAGGTGCCAGCGGGGAAAAGTAATGCTGGTTCTCACTGCCTCCTGGAACTCTTTCAAATGCCACAGACAATTTTGCACTCTCTGCTTTCCTGCGGACTCCATCCTCAAAAGCACCTGTTTTTGCTTTCGGCAGCCTCCGGAGCAAAAAAGACAAACGTCCAGCTTTTGCTGCCACAGTAAAGGTGCCAGCGGAGAAAAGTAATGCTGGTTCTCACTGCCTCCTGGAACCCTTTCAAATGCCACAGTCAATTTGGCTCTCTCTGCTTTCCTGCGGACTCCATTCTCAAAAGCACCTGTTTTCGCTTTCGGCAGCCTCCGGAGCAAAAAAGACAAACGTCCAGCTTTTGCTGCCACAGCAAAGGTGCCAGCGGGGAAAAGTAATGCTGGTTCTCACTGCCTCCTGGAACTCTGTCAAATGCCACAGACAATTTGGCCCTCTCTGCTTTCCTGCGGACTCCATCCTCAAAAGCACCTGTTTTCGCTTTCGGCATCCTCAGGAGCAAAAAAGACAAACGTCCAGCTTTTGCTGCCACAGCAAAGGTGCCAGCGGGGAAAAGTAATGCTGGTTCTCACTGCCTCCTGGAACCCTTTCAAATGCCACAGACAATTGTGCACTCTCTGCTTTCCTGCGGACTCCATCCTCAAAAGCACCTGTTTTTGCTTTCGGCAGCCTCCGGAGCAAAAAAGACAAACGTCCAGCTTTTGCTGCCACAGCAAAGGTGCCAGCGGGGAAAAGTAATGCTGGTTCTCACTGCCTCCTGGAACCCTTTCAAATGCCCCAGACAATTTGGCCCTCTCTGCTTTCCTGCGGACTCCATCCTCAAAAGCACCTGTTTTCGCTTTCGGCGGTGTTTGGAGCAAAAAAGACAAACGTCCAGCTTTTGCTGCCACAGCAAAGGTGCCAGCGGGGAAAAGTAATGCTGGTTCTCACTGCCTCCTGGAACCCTTTCAAATGACACAGTCAATTTGGCTCTCTCTGCTTTCCTGCGGACTCCATCCTCAAAAGCACCTGTTTTCGCTTTCGGCAGCCTCCGGAGCAAAAGAGACAAACGTCCAGCTTTTGCTGCCACAGCAAAGGTGCCAGCGGGGAAAAGTAATGCTGGTTCTCACTGCCTCCTGGAACCCTTTCAAATGCCACAGTCAATTTGGCTCTCTCTGCTTTCCTGCGGACTCCATCCTCAAAAGCACCTGTTTTCGCTTTCGGCAGCCTCCGGAGCAAAAAAGACAAACGTCCAGCTTTTGCTGTCACAGCAAAGGTGCCAGCGGGGAAAAGTAATGCTGGTTCTCACTGCCTCCTGGAACTCTGTCAAATGCCACAGACAATTTTGCACTCTCTGCTTTCCTGCGGACTCCATCCTCAAAAGCACCTGATTTTGCTTTCGGCAGCCTCCGGAGCAAAAAAGACAAACGTCCAGCTTTTGCTGCCACAGCAAAGGTGCCAGCGGGGAAAAGTAATGCTGGTTCTCACTGCCTCCTGGAACCCTTTCAAAAGCCACAGACAATTTGGCCCTCTCTGCTTTCCTGCGGACTCCATCCTCAAAAGCATCTCTTTTCGCTTTCGGCAGCCTCCGGAGCAAAAAAGACAAATGTCCAGCTTTTGCTGCCACAGCAAAGGTGCCAGCGGGGAAAAGTAATGCTGGTTCTCACTTCCTCCTGGAACCCTTTCAAATGACACAGTCAATTTGGCTCTCTCTGCTTTCCTGCGGACTCCATCCTCAAAAGCACCTTTTTTCGCTTTCGGCAGCCTCCGGAGCAAAAAAGAGAAACGTCCAGCTTTTGCTGCCACAGCAAAGGTGCCAGTGGGGAAAAGTAATGCTGGTTCTCACTGCCTCCTGGAACTCTGTCAAATGCCACAGACAATTTTGCACTCTCTGCTTTCCTGCGGACTCCATCCTCAAAAGCATCTCTTTTCGCTTTCGGCAACCTCTGGAGCAAAAAAGACAAACGTCCAGCTTTTGCTGCCACAGCAAAGGTGCCAGCGGGGAAAAGTAATGCTGGTTCTCACTGCCTCCTGGAACTCTTTCAAATGCCACAGACAATTTTGCACTCTCTGCTTTCCTGCGGACTCCATCCTCAAAAGCACCTGTTTTTGCTTTCGGCAGCCTCCGGAGCAAAAAAGACAAACGTCCAGCTTTTGCTGCCACAGCAAAGGTGCCAGCGGAGAAAAGTAATGCTGGTTCTCACTGCCTCCTGGAACCCTTTCAAATGCCACAGTCAATTTGGCTCTCTCTGCTTTCCTGCGGACTCCATTCTCAAAAGCATCTCTTTTCGCTTTCGGCAGCCTCCGGAGCAAAAAAGACAAACGTCCAGCTTTTGCTGCCACAGCAAAGGTGCCAGCGGGGAAAAGTAATGCTGGTTCTCACTGCCTCATGGAACCTCTTCAAATGCCCCAGACAATTTGGCCCTCTCTGCTTTCCTGCGGACTCCATCCTCAAAAGCACCTGTTTTCGCTTTCGGCATCCTCAGGAGCAAAAAAGACAAACGTCCAGCTTTTGCTGCCACAGCAAAGGTGCCAGCGGGGAAAAGTAATGCTGGTTCTCACTGCCTCCTGGAACCCTTTCAAATGCCACAGACAATTTGGCTCTCTCTGCTTTCCTGCGGACTCCATCCTCAAAAGCACCTTTTTTTGCTTTCGGCAGCCTCCGGAGCAAAAAAGACAAACGTCCAGCTTTTGCTGCCACAGCAAAGGTGCCAGCGGGGAAAAGTAATGCTGGTTCTCACTGCCTCCTGGAACCCTTTCAAATGCCCCAGACAATTTGGCCCTCTCTGCTTTCCTGCGGACTCCATCCTCAAAAGCACCTGTTTTCGCTTTCGGCGGTGTTTGGAGCAAAAAAGACAAACGTCCAGCTTTTGCTGCCACAGCAAAGGTGCCAGCGGGGAAAAGTAATGCTGGTTCTCACTTCCTCCTGGAACCCTTTCAAATGACACAGTCAATTTGGCTCTCTCTGCTTTCCTGCGGACTCCATCCTCAAAAGCACCTGTTTTCGCTTTCGGCAGCCTCCGGAGCAAAAAAGACAAACGTCCAGCTTTTGCTGCCACAGCAAAGGTGCCAGCGGGGAAAAGTAATGCTGGTTCTCACTGCCTCCTGGAACCCTTTCAAATGCCACAGTCAATTTGGCTCTCTCTGCTTTCCTGCGGACTCCATCCTCAAAAGCACCTGTTTTCGCTTTCGGCAGCCTCCGGAGCAAAAAAGACAAACGTCCAGCTTTTGCTGCCACAGCAAAGGTGCCAGCGGGGAAAAGTAATGCTGGTTCTCACTGCCTCCTGGAACTCTGTCAAATGCCACAGACAATTTTGCACTCTCTGCTTTCCTGCGGACTCCATCCTCAAAAGCACCTGATTTTGCTTTCGGCAGCCTCCGGAGCAAAAAAGACAAACGTCCAGCTTTTGCTGCCACAGCAAAGGTGCCAGCGGGGAAAAGTAATGCTGGTTCTCACTGCCTCCTGGAACCCTTTCAAATGCCCCAGACAATTTGGCCCTCTCTGCTTTCCTGCGGACTCCATCCTCAAAAGCACCTGTTTTCGCTTTCGGCATCCTCAGGAGCAAAAAAGACAAACGTCCAGCTTTTGCTGCCACAGCAAAGGTGCCAGCGGGGAAAAGTAATGCTGGTTCTCACTGCCTCCTGGAACCCTTTCAAATGCCACAGACAATTTGGCTCTCTCTGCTTTCCTGCGGACTCCATCCTCAAAAGCACCTTTTTTTGCTTTCGGCAGCCTCCGGAGCAAAAAAGACAAACGTCCAGCTTTTGCTGCCACAGCAAAGGTGCCAGCGGGGAAAAGTAATGCTGGTTCTCACTGCCTCCTGGAACCCTTTCAAATGCCCCAGACAATTTGGCCCTCTCTGCTTTCCTGCGGACTCCATCCTCAAAAGCACCTGTTTTCGCTTTCGGCGGTGTTTGGAGCAAAAAAGACAAACGTCCAGCTTTTGCTGCCACAGCAAAGGTGCCAGCGGGGAAAAGTAATGCTGGTTCTCACTTCCTCCTGGAACCCTTTCAAATGACACAGTCAATTTGGCTCTCTCTGCTTTCCTGCGGACTCCATCCTCAAAAGCACCTGTTTTCGCTTTCGGCAGCCTCCGGAGCAAAAAAGACAAACGTCCAGCTTTTGCTGCCACAGCAAAGGTGCCAGTGGGGAAAAGTAATGCTGGTTCTCACTGCCTCCTGGAACTCTGTCAAATGCCACAGACAATTTTGCACTCTCTGCTTTCCTGCGGACTCCATCCTCAAAAGCATCTCTTTTCGCTTTCGGCAACCTCTGGAGCAAAAAAGACAAACGTCCAGCTTTTGCTGCCACAGCAAAGGTGCCAGCGGGGAAAAGTAATGCTGGTTCTCACTGCCTCCTGGAACTCTTTCAAATGCCACAGACAATTTTGCACTCTCTGCTTTCCTGCGGACTCCATCCTCAAAAGCACCTGTTTTTGCTTTCGGCAGCCTCCGGAGCAAAAAAGACAAACGTCCAGCTTTTGCTGCCACAGCAAAGGTGCCAGCGGAGAAAAGTAATGCTGGTTCTCACTGCCTCCTGGAACCCTTTCAAATGCCACAGTCAATTTGGCTCTCTCTGCTTTCCTGCGGACTCCATTCTCAAAAGCATCTCTTTTCGCTTTCGGCAGCCTCCGGAGCAAAAAAGACAAACGTCCAGCTTTTGCTGCCACAGCAAAGGTGCCAGCGGGGAAAAGTAATGCTGGTTCTCACTGCCTCATGGAACCTCTTCAAATGCCCCAGACAATTTGGCCCTCTCTGCTTTCCTGCGGACTCCATCCTCAAAAGCACCTGTTTTCGCTTTCGGCATCCTCAGGAGCAAAAAAGACAAACGTCCAGCTTTTGCTGCCACAGCAAAGGTGCCAGCGGGGAAAAGTAATGCTGGTTCTCACTGCCTCCTGGAACCCTTTCAAATGCCACAGACAATTTGGCTCTCTCTGCTTTCCTGCGGACTCCATCCTCAAAAGCACCTTTTTTTGCTTTCGGCAGCCTCCGGAGCAAAAAAGACAAACGTCCAGCTTTTGCTGCCACAGCAAAGGTGCCAGCGGGGAAAAGTAATGCTGGTTCTCACTGCCTCCTGGAACCCTTTCAAATGCCCCAGACAATTTGGCCCTCTCTGCTTTCCTGCGGACTCCATCCTCAAAAGCACCTGTTTTCGCTTTCGGCGGTGTTTGGAGCAAAAAAGACAAACGTCCAGCTTTTGCTGCCACAGCAAAGGTGCCAGCGGGGAAAAGTAATGCTGGTTCTCACTTCCTCCTGGAACCCTTTCAAATGACACAGTCAATTTGGCTCTCTCTGCTTTCCTGCGGACTCCATCCTCAAAAGCACCTGTTTTCGCTTTCGGCAGCCTCCGGAGCAAAAAAGACAAACGTCCAGCTTTTGCTGCCACAGCAAAGGTGCCAGCGGGGAAAAGTAATGCTGGTTCTCACTGCCTCCTGGAACCCTTTCAAATGCCACAGTCAATTTGGCTCTCTCTGCTTTCCTGCGGACTCCATCCTCAAAAGCACCTGTTTTCGCTTTCGGCAGCCTCCGGAGCAAAAAAGACAAACGTCCAGCTTTTGCTGCCACAGCAAAGGTGCCAGCGGGGAAAAGTAATGCTGGTTCTCACTGCCTCCTGGAACTCTGTCAAATGCCACAGACAATTTTGCACTCTCTGCTTTCCTGCGGACTCCATCCTCAAAAGCACCTGATTTTGCTTTCGGCAGCCTCCGGAGCAAAAAAGACAAACGTCCAGCTTTTGCTGCCACAGCAAAGGTGCCAGCGGGGAAAAGTAATGCTGGTTCTCACTGCCTCCTGGAACCCTTTCAAATGCCCCAGACAATTTGGCCCTCTCTGCTTTCCTGCGGACTCCATCCTCAAAAGCACCTGTTTTCGCTTTCGGCATCCTCAGGAGCAAAAAAGACAAACGTCCAGCTTTTGCTGCCACAGCAAAGGTGCCAGCGGGGAAAAGTAATGCTGGTTCTCACTGCCTCCTGGAACCCTTTCAAATGCCACAGACAATTTGGCTCTCTCTGCTTTCCTGCGGACTCCATCCTCAAAAGCACCTTTTTTTGCTTTCGGCAGCCTCCGGAGCAAAAAAGACAAACGTCCAGCTTTTGCTGCCACAGCAAAGGTGCCAGCGGGGAAAAGTAATGCTGGTTCTCACTGCCTCCTGGAACCCTTTCAAATGCCCCAGACAATTTGGCCCTCTCTGCTTTCCTGCGGACTCCATCCTCAAAAGCACCTGTTTTCGCTTTCGGCGGTGTTTGGAGCAAAAAAGACAAACGTCCAGCTTTTGCTGCCACAGCAAAGGTGCCAGCGGGGAAAAGTAATGCTGGTTCTCACTTCCTCCTGGAACCCTTTCAAATGACACAGTCAATTTGGCTCTCTCTGCTTTCCTGCGGACTCCATCCTCAAAAGCACCTGTTTTCGCTTTCGGCAGCCTCCGGAGCAAAAAAGACAAACGTCCAGCTTTTGCTGCCACAGCAAAGGTGCCAGCGGGGAAAAGTAATGCTGGTTCTCACTGCCTCCTGGAACCCTTTCAAATGCCACAGTCAATTTGGCTCTCTCTGCTTTCCTGCGGACTCCATCCTCAAAAGCACCTGTTTTCGCTTTCGGCAGCCTCCGGAGCAAAAAAGACAAACGTCCAGCTTTTGCTGCCACAGCAAAGGTGCCAGCGGGGAAAAGTAATGCTGGTTCTCACTGCCTCCTGGAACTCTGTCAAATGCCACAGACAATTTTGCACTCTCTGCTTTCCTGCGGACTCCATCCTCAAAAGCACCTGATTTTGCTTTCGGCAGCCTCCGGAGCAAAAAAGACAAACGTCCAGCTTTTGCTGCCACAGCAAAGGTGCCAGCGGGGAAAAGTAATGCTGGTTCTCACTGCCTCCTGGAACCCTTTCAAAAGCCACAGACAATTTGGCCCTCTCTGCTTTCCTGCGGACTCCATCCTCAAAAGCACCTTTTTTCGCTTTCGGCAGCCTCCGGAGCAAAAAAGACAAACGTCCAGCTTTTGCTGCCACAGCAAAGGTGCCAGCGGGGAAAAGTGATGTTGGTTCTCACTGCCTCCTGGAACCCTTTCAAATGCCCCAGACAATTTGGCCCTCTCTGCTTTCCTGCGGACTCCATCCTCAAAAGCATCTCTTTTCGCTTTCGGCAGCCTCCGGAGCAAAAAAGACAAACGTCCAGCTTTTGCTGCCACAGCAAAGGTGCCAGCGGGGAAAAGTAATGCTGGTTCTCACTGCCTCCTGGAACCCTTTCAAATGCCACAGTCAATTTGGCTCTCTCTGCTTTCCTGCGGACTCCATCCTCAAAAGCATCTCTTTTCGCTTTCGGCAACCTCCGGAGCAAAAAAGACAAACGTCCAGCTTTTGCTGCCACAGCAAAGGTGCCAGCGGGGAAAAGTAATGCTGGTTCTCACTGCCTCCTGGAACTCTTTCAAATGCCACAGACAATTTTGCACTCTCTGCTTTCCTGCGGACTCCATCCTCAAAAGCACCTGTTTTTGCTTTCGGCAGCCTCCGGAGCAAAAAAGACAAACGTCCAGCTTTTGCTGCCACAGCAAAGGTGCCAGCGGAGAAAAGTAATGCTGGTTCTCACTGCCTCCTGGAACCCTTTCAAATGCCACAGTCAATTTGGCTCTCTCTGCTTTCCTGCGGACTCCATTCTCAAAAGCACCTGTTTTCGCTTTCGGCAGCCTCCGGAGCAAAAAAGACAAACGTCCAGCTTTTGCTGCCACAGCAAAGGTGCCAGCGGGGAAAAGTAATGCTGGTTCTCACTGCCTCCTGGAACTCTTTGAAATGCTCCAGACAATTTGGCCCTCTCTGCTTTCCTGCGGACTCCATCCTCAAAAGCACCTGTTTTCGCTTTCGGCGGTGTTTGGAGCAAAAAAGACAAACGTCCAGCTTTTGCTGCCACAGCAAAGGTGCCAGCGGGGAAAAGTGATGCTGGTTCTCACTGCCTCCTGGAACCCTTTCAAATGCCCCAGACAATTTGGCCCTCTCTGCTTTCCTGCGGACTCCATCCTCAAAAGCACCTGTTTTTGCTTTCGGCAGCCTCCGGAGCAAAAAAGACAAACGTCCAGCTTTTGCTGCCACAGCAAAGGTGCCAGCGGGGAAAAGTAATGCTGGTTCTCACTGCCTCCTGGAACTCTTTCAAATGCCCCAGACAATTTGGCCCTCTCTGCTTTCCTGCGGACTCCATCCTCAAAAGCACCTGTTTTCGCTTTCGGCGGTGTTTGGAGCAAAAAAGACAAACGTCCAGCTTTTGCTGCCACAGCAAAGGTGCCAGCGGGGAAAAGTGATGTTGGTTCTCACTGCCTCCTGGAACTCTTTCAAATGCCCCAGACAATTTGGCCCTCTCTGCTTTCCTGCGGACTCCATCCTCAAAAGCACCTGTTTTTGCTTTCGGCAGCCTCCGGAGCAAAAAAGACAAACGTCCAGCTTTTGCTGCCACAGCAAAGGTGCCAGCGGGGAAAAGTAATGCTGGTTCTCACTGCCTCCTGGAACCCTTTCAAATGCCACTGTCAATTTGGCTCTCTCTGCTTTCCTGCGGACTCCATCCTCAAAAGCACCTGTTTTCGCTTTCGGCATCCTCAGGAGCAAAAAAGACAAACGTCCAGCTTTTGCTGCCACAGCAAAGGTGCCAGCAGGGAAAAGTAATGCTGGTTCTCACTGCCTCCTGGAACCCTTTCAAAAGCCACAGACAATTTGGCCCTCTCTGCTTTCCTGCGGACTCCATCCTCAAAAGCACCTGTTTTCGCTTTCGGCATCCTCAGGAGCAAAAAAGACAAACGTCCAGCTTTTGCTGCCACAGCAAAGGTGCCAGCGGGGAAAAGTAATGCTGGTTCTCACTGCCTCCTGGAACCCTTTCAAATGCCACAGACAATTTGGCCCTCTCTGCTTTCCTGCGGACTCCATCCTCAAAAGCACTTGTTTTCTCTTTCGGCAACCTCCGGAGCAAAAAAGACAAACGTCCAGCTTTTGCTGCCACAGCAAAGGTGCCAGCGGGGAAAAGTAATGCTGGTTCTCACTGCCTCCTGGAACTCTTTGAAATGCCCCAGACAATTTGGCCCTCTCTGCTTTCCTGCGGACTCCATCCTCAAAAGCACCTGTTTTCGCTTTCGGCGGTGTTTGGAGCAAAAAAGACAAACGTCCAGCTTTTGCTGCCACAGCAAAGGTGCCAGCGGGGAAAAGTGATGTTGGTTCTCACTGCCTCCTGGAACCCTTTCAAATGCCACAGACAATTTGGCACTCTCTGCTTTCCTGCGGACTCCATCCTCAAAAGCACCTGTTTTCGCTTTCGGCAGCCTCCGGAGCAAAAAAGACAAACGTCCAGCTTTTGCTGCCACAGCAAAGGTGCCAGCGGGGAAAAGTAATGCTGGTTCTCACTGCCTCCTGGAACTCTGTCAAATGCCACAGACAATTTGGCCCTCTCTGCTTTCCTGCGGACTCCATCCTCAAAAGCACCTGTTTTTGCTTTTGGCAGCCTCCGGAGCAAAAAAGACAAACGTCCAGCTTTTGCTGCCACAGCAAAGGTGCCAGCGGGGAAAAGTGATGCTGGTCCTCATTGCCTCCTTGAACCTCTTCAAATGCCCCAAACAATTTCGCCCTCTCTGCTTTCCTGCGGACTCCATCCTCAAAAGCACCTTTTTTCGCTTTCGGCATCCTCAGGAGCAAAAAAGACAAACGTCCAGCTTTTGCTGCCACAGCAAAGGTGCCAGCGGGGAAAAGTAATGCTGGTTCTCACTGCCTCCTGGAACCCTTTCAAATGCCACAGACAATTTGGCCCTCTCTGCTTTCCTGCGGACAACATCCTCAAAAGCATCTCTTTTCGCTTTCGGCAACCTCCGGAGCAAAAAAGACAAACGTCCAGCTTTTGCTGCCACAGCAAAGGTGCCAGCAGGGAAAAGTAATGCTGGTTCTCACTGCCTCCTGGAACTCTTTCAAATGCCCCAGACAATTTTGCACTCTCTGCTTTCCTGCGGACTCCATCCTCAAAAGCACCTGTTTTTGCTTTCGGCAGCCTCCGGAGCAAAAAAGACAAACGTCCAGCTTTTGCTGCCACAGCAAAGGTGCCAGCGGGGAAAAGTAATGCTGGTTCTCACTGCCTCCTGGAACTCTTTCAAATGCCACAGACAATTTGGCCCTCTCTGCTTTCCTGCGGACTCCATCCTCAAAAGCACCTGTTTTCGCTTTCGGCATCCTCAGGAGTAAAAAAGACAAACGTCCAGCTTTTGCTGCCACAGCAAAGGTGCCAGCGGGGAAAAGTAATGCTGGTTCTCACTGCCTCCTGGAACCCTTTCAAATGCCCCAGACAATTTGGCCCTCTCTGCTTTCCTGCGGACTCCATCCTCAAAAGCACTTGTTTTCTCTTTCGGCAACCTCCGGAGCAAAAAAGACAAACGTCCAGCTTTTGCTGCCACAGCAAAGGTGCCAGCGGGGAAAAGTAATGCTGTTTCTCACTGCCTCCTGGAACTCTTTCAAATGCCCCAGACAATTTGGCCCTCTCTGCTTTCCTGCGGACTCCATCCTCAAAAGCACCTGTTTTCGCTTTCGGTGGTGTTTGGAGCAAAAAAGACAAACGTCCAGCTTTTGCTGCCACAGCAAAGGTGCCAGCGGGGAAAAGTGATGTTGGTTCTCACTGCCTCCTGGAACCCTTTCAAATGCCACAGACAATTTGGCCCTCTCTGCTTTCCTGCGGACTCCATCCTCAAAAGCACCTGTTTTCGCTTTCGGCAACCTCAGGAGCAAAAAAGACAAACGTCCAGCTTTTGCTGCCACAGCAAAGGTGCCAGCGGGGAAAAGTGATGCTGGTCCTTATTGCCTCCTTGAACCTCTTCAAATGCCCCAAACAATTTGGCCCTCTCTGCTTTCCTGCGGACTCCATCCTCAAAAGCACCTTTTTTCGCTTTCGGCATCCTCAGGAGCAAAAAAGACAAACGTCCAGCTTTTGCTGCCACAGCAAAGGTGCCAGCGGGGAAAAGTAATGCTGGTTCTCACTGCCTCCTGGAACCCTTTCAAATGCCCCAGACAATTTGGCCCTCTCTGCTTTCCTGCGGACTCCATCCTCAAAAGCATCTCTTTTCGCTTTCGGCAACCTCCGGAGCAAAAAAGACAAACGTCCAGCTTTTGCTGCCACAGCAAAGGTGCCAGCGGGGAAAAGTAATGCTGGTTCTCACTGCCTCCTGGAACTCTTTCAAATGCCACAGACAATTTTGCACTCTCTGCTTTCCTGCGGACTCCATCCTCAAAAGCACCTGTTTTTGCTTTCGGCAGCCTCCGGAGCAAAAAAGACAAACGTCCAGCTTTTGCTGCCACAGCAAAGGTGCCAGCGGGGAAAAGTAATGCTGGTTCTCACTGCCTCCTGGAACTCTTTGAAATGCCACAGACAATTTGGCCCTCTCTGCTTTCCTGCGGACTCCATCCTCAAAAGCACCTGTTTTCGCTTTCGGCAACCTCCGGAGCAAAAAAGACAAACGTCCAGCTTTTGCTGCCACAGCAAAGGTGCCAGCGGGGAAAAGTGATGCTGGTTCTCACTGCCTCCTGGAACCCTTTCAAATGCCCCAGACAATTTGGCCCTCTCTGCTTTCCTGCGGACTCCATCCTCAAAAGCACCTGTTTTCGCATTCGGCAGCCTCCGGAGCAAAAAAGACAAACGTCCAGCTTTTGCTGCCACAGCAAAGGTGCCAGCGGGGAAAAGTAATGCTGGTTCTCACTTCCTCCTGGAACCCTTTCAAATGACACAGTCAATTTTGCTCTCTCTGCTTTCCTGCGGACTCCATCCTCAAAAGCACCTGTTTTTGCTTTCGGCAGCCTCCGGAGCAAAAAAGACAAACGTCCAGCTTTTGCTGCCACAGCAAAGGTGCCAGCGGGGAAAAGTAATGCTGGTTCTCACTGCCTCCTGGAACTCTTTCAAATGCCACAGACAATTTGGCCCTCTCTGCTTTCCTGCGGACTCCATCCTCAAAAGCACCTGTTTTCGCTTTCGGCATCCTCAGGAGCAAAAAAGACAAACGTCCAGCTTTTGCTGCCACAGCAAAGGTGCCAGCGGGGAAAAGTAATGCTGGTTCTCACTGCCTCCTGGAACCCTTTCAAATGCCCCAGACAATTTGGCCCTCTCTGCTTTCCTGCGGACTCCATCCTCAAAAGCACTTGTTTTCTCTTTCGGCAACCTCCGGAGCAAAAAAGACAAACGTCCAGCTTTTGCTGCCACAGCAAAGGTGCCAGCGGGGAAAAGTAATGCTGGTTCTCACTGCCTCCTGGAACTCTTTGAAATGCCCCAGACAATTTGGCCCTCTCTGCTTTCCTGCGGACTCCATCCTCAAAAGCACCTGTTTTCGCTTTCGGCGGTGTTTGGAGCAAAAAAGACAAACGTCCAGCTTTTGCTGCCACAGCAAAGGTGCCAGCGGGGAAAAGTGATGTTGGTTCTCACTGCCTCCTGGAACCCTTTCAAATGCCACAGACAATTTGGCCCTCTCTGCTTTCCTGCGGACTCCATCCTCAAAAGCACCTGTTTTCGCTTTCGGCAACCTCCGGAGCAAAAAAGACAAACGTCCAGCTTTTGCTGCCACAGCAAAGGTGCCAGCGGGGAAAAGTGATGCTGGTCCTTATTGCCTCCTTGAACCTCTTCAAATGCCCCAAACAATTTGGCCCTCTCTGCTTTCCTGCGGACTCCATCCTCAAAAGCACCTTTTTTCGCTTTCGGCATCCTCAGGAGCAAAAAAGACAAACGTCCAGCTTTTGCTGCCACAGCAAAGGTGCCAGCGGGGAAAAGTAATGCTGGTTCTCACTGCCTCCTGGAACCCTTTCAAATGCCACAGACAATTTGGCCCTCTCTGCTTTCCTGCGGACTCCATCCTCAAAAGCATCTCTTTTCGCTTTCGGCAACCTCCGGAGCAAAAAAGACAAACGTCCAGCTTTTGCTGCCACAGCAAAGGTGCCAGCGGGGAAAAGTAATGCTGGTTCTCACTGCCTCCTGGAACTCTTTCAAATGCCACAGACAATTTTGCACTCTCTGCTTTCCTGCGGACTCCATCCTCAAAAGCACCTGTTTTTGCTTTCGGCAGCCTCCGGAGCAAAAAAGACAAACGTCCAGCTTTTGCTGCCACAGCAAAGGTGCCAGCGGGGAAAAGTAATGCTGGTTCTCACTGCCTCCTGGAACTCTTTCAAATGCCACAGACAATTTGGCCCTCTCTGCTTTCCTGCGGACTCCATCCTCAAAAGCACCTGTTTTCGCTTTCGGCAACCTCCGGAGCAAAAAAGACAAACGTCCAGCTTTTGCTGCCACAGCAAAGGTGCCAGCGGGGAAAAGTGATGCTGGTTCTCACTGCCTCCTGGAACCCTTTCAAATGCCCCAGACAATTTGGCCCTCTCTGCTTTCCTGCGGACTCCATCCTCAAAAGCACCTGTTTTCGCTTTCGGCAGCCTCCGGAGCAAAAAAGACAAACGTCCAGCTTTTGCTGCCACAGCAAAGGTGCCAGCGGGGAAAAGTAATGCTGGTTCTCACTTCCTCCTGGAACCCTTTCAAATGACACAGTCAATTTTGCTCTCTCTGCTTTCCTGCGGACTCCATCCTCAAAAGCACCTGTTTTTGCTTTCGGCAGCCTCCGGAGCAAAAAAGACAAACGTCCAGCTTTTGCTGCCACAGCAAAGGTGCCAGCGGGGAAAAGTAATGCTGGTTCTCACTGCCTCCTGGAACTCTTTCAAATGCCACAGACAATTTTGCACTCTCTGCTTTCCTGCGGACTCCATCCTCAAAAGCACCTGGTTTTGCTTTCGGCAGCCGCCGGAGCAAAAAAGACAAACGTCCAGCTTTTGCTGCCACAGCAAAGGTGCCAGCGGGGAAAAGTGATGCTGGTTCTCACTGCCTCCTGGAACCCTTTCAAATGCCCCAGACAATTTGGCCCTCTCTGCTTTCCTGCGGACTCCATCCTCAAAAGCACCTGTTTTCGCTTTCGGCAGCCTCCGGAGCAAAAAAGACAAACGTCCAGCTTTTGCTGCCACAGCAAAGGTGCCAGCGGAGAAAAGTAATGCTGGTTCTCACTGCCTCCTGGAACCCTTTCAAATGCCACAGTCAATTTGGCCCTCTCTGCTTTCCTGCGGACTCCATCCTCAAAAGCACCTGTTTTCGCTTTCGGCGGTGTTTGGAGCAAAAAAGACAAACGTCCAGCTTTTGCTGCCACAGCAAAGGTGCCAGCGGGGAAAAGTAATGCTGGTTCTCACTTCCTCCTGGAACCCTTTCAAATGACACAGTCAATTTGGCTCTCTCTGCTTTCCTGCGGACTCCATCCTCAAAAGCACCTGTTTTCGCTTTCGGCGGTGTTTGGAGCAAAAAAGACAAACGTCCAGCTTTTGCTGCCACAGCAAAGGTGCCAGCGGGGAAAAGTAATGCTGGTTCTCACTGCCTCCTGGAACCCTTTCAAATGCCACAGTCAATTTGGCTCTCTCTGCTTTCCTGCGCACTCCATCCTCAAAAGCACCTGTTTTCGCTTTCGGCAGCCTCCGGAGCAAAAAAGACAAACGTCCAGCTTTTGCTGCCACAGCAAAGGTGCCAGCGGGGAAAAGTAATGCTGGTTCTCACTGCCTCCTGGAACTCTGTCAAATGCCACAGACAATTTTGCACTCTCTGCTTTCCTGCGGACTCCATCCTCAAAAGCACCTGTTTTTGCTTTCGGCATCCTCAGGAGCAAAAAAGACAAACGTCCAGCTTTTGCTGCCACAGCAAAGGTGCCAGCGGGGAAAAGTAATGCTGGTTCTCACTGCCTCCTGGAACCCTTTCAAATGCCACAGACAATTTGGCCCTCTCTGCTTTCCTGCGGACTCCATCCTCAAAAGCATCTCTTTTCGCTTTCGGCAACCTCCGGAGCAAAAAAGACAAACGTCCAGCTTTTGCTGCCACAGCAAAGGTGCCAGCGGGGAAAAGTAATGCTGGTTCTCACTGCCTCCTGGAACTCTTTCAAATGCCACAGACAATTTTGCACTCTCTGCTTTCCTGCGGACTCCGTCCTCAAAAGCACCTGTTTTTGCTTTCGGCAGCCTCCGGAGCAAAAAAGACAAACGTCCAGCTTTTGCTGCCACAGCAAAGGTGCCAGCGGGGAAAAGTAATGCTGGTTCTCACTGCCTCCTGGAACTCTTTCAAATGCCACAGACAATTTGGCCCTCTCTGCTTTCCTGCGGACTCCATCCTCAAAAGCACCTGTTTTCGCTTTCGGCAACCTCAGGAGCAAAAAAGACAAACGTCCAGCTTTTGCTGCCACAGCAAAGGTGCCAGCGGGGAAAAGTAATGCTGGTTCTCACTGCCTCCTGGAACCCTTTCAAATGCCCCAGACAATTTGGCCCTCTCTGCTTTCCTGCGGACTCCATCCTCAAAAGCACTTGTTTTCTCTTTCGGCAACCTCCGGAGCAAAAAAGACAAACGTCCAGCTTTTGCTGCCACAGCAAAGGTGCCAGCGGGGAAAAGTAATGCTGGTTCTCACTGCCTCCTGGAACCCTTTCAAATGCCCCAGACAATTTGGCCCTCTCTGCTTTCCTGCGGACTCCATCCTCAAAAGCACTTGTTTTCTCTTTCGGCAACCTCCGGAGCAAAAAAGACAAACGTCCAGCTTTTGCTGCCACAGCAAAGGTGCCAGCGGGGAAAAGTAATGCTGGTTCTCACTGCCTCCTGGAACTCTTTGAAATGCCCCAGACAATTTGGCCCTCTCTGCTTTCCTGCGGACTCCATCCTCAAAAGCACCTGTTTTCGCTTTCGGCGGTGTTTCGAGCAAAAAAGACAAACGTCCAGCTTTTGCTGCCACAGCAAAGGTGCCAGCGGGGAAAAGTAATGCTGGTTCTCACTGCCTCCTGGAACCCTTTCAAATGCCACAGTCAATTTGGCTCTCTCTGCTTTCCTGCGCACTCCATCCTCAAAAGCACCTGTTTTCGCTTTCGGCAGCCTCCGGAGCAAAAAAGACAAACGTCCAGCTTTTGCTGCCACAGCAAAGGTGCCAGCGGGGAAAAGTAATGCTGTTTCTCACTGCCTCCTGGAACTCTTTCAAATGCCACAGACAATTTGGCCCTCTCTGCTTTCCTGCGGATTCCATCCTCAAAAGCACCTGTTTTCGCTTTCGGCATCCTCAGGAGCAAAAAAGACAAACGTCCAGCTTTTGCTGCCACAGCAAAGGTGCCAGCGGGGAAAAGTAATGCTGGTTCTCACTGCCTCCTGGAACCCTTTCAAATGCCCCAAACAATTTGGCCCTCTCTGCTTTCCTGCGGACTCCATCCTCAAAAGCACCTGTTTTCGCTTTCGGCGGTGTTTGGAGCAAAAAAGACAAACGTCTAGCTTTTGCTGCCACAGCAAAGGTGCCAGCGGGGAAAAGTAATGCTGGTTCTCACTGCCTCCTGGAACCCTTTCAAATGCCCCAGACAATTTGGCCCTCTCTGCTTTCCTGCGGACTCCATCCTCAAAAGCACCTGTTTTCGCTTTCGGCAGCCTCAGGAGCAAAAAAGACAAACGTCCAGCTTTTGCTGCCACAGCAAAGGTGCCAGCGGAGAAAAGTAATGCTGGTTCTCACTGCCTCCTGGAACCCTTTCAAATGCCACAGACAATTTGGCCCTCTCTGCTTTCCTGCGGACTCCATCCTCAAAAGCACTTGTTTTCTCTTTCGGCAACCTCCGGAGCAAAAAAGACAAACGTCCAGCTTTTGCTGCCACAGCAAAGGTGCCAGCGGGGAAAAGTGATGCTGGTTCTCACTGCCTCCTGGAACCCTTTCAAATGCCCCAGACAATTTGGCCCTCTCTGCTTTCCTGCGGACTCCATCCTCAAAAGCACCTGTTTTCGCTTTCGGCAGCCTCCGGAGCAAAAAAGACAAACGTCCAGCTTTTGCTGCCACAGCAAAGGTGCCAGCGGAGAAAAGTAATGCTGGTTCTCACTGCCTCCTGGAACCCTTTCAAATGCCACAGTCAATTTGGCCCTCTCTGCTTTCCTGCGGACTCCATCCTCAAAAGCACCTGTTTTCGCTTTCGGCGGTGTTTGGAGCAAAAAAGACAAACGTCCAGCTTTTGCTGCCACAGCAAAGGTGCCAGCGGGGAAAAGTAATGCTGGTTCTCACTTCCTCCTGGAACCCTTTCAAATGACACAGTCAATTTGGCTCTCTCTGCTTTCCTGCGGACTCCATCCTCAAAAGCACCTGTTTTCGCTTTCGGCGGTGTTTGGAGCAAAAAAGACAAACGTCCAGCTTTTGCTGCCACAGCAAAGGTGCCAGCGGGGAAAAGTAATGCTGGTTCTCACTGCCTCCTGGAACCCTTTCAAATGCCACAGACAATTTGGCCCTCTCTGCTTTCCTGCGGACTCCATCCTCAAAAGCATCTCTTTTCGCTTTCGGCAACCTCCGGAGCAAAAAAGACAAACGTCCAGCTTTTGCTGCCACAGCAAAGGTGCCAGCGGGGAAAAGTAATGCTGGTTCTCACTGCCTCCTGGAACTCTTTCAAATGCCACAGACAATTTTGCACTCTCTGCTTTCCTGCGGACTCCGTCCTCAAAAGCACCTGTTTTTGCTTTCGGCAGCCTCCGGAGCAAAAAAGACAAACGTCCAGCTTTTGCTGCCACAGCAAAGGTGCCAGCGGGGAAAAGTAATGCTGGTTCTCACTGCCTCCTGGAACTCTTTCAAATGCCACAGACAATTTGGCTCTCTCTGCTTTCCTGCGGACTCCATCCTCAAAAGCACCTGTTTTCGCTTTCGGCATCCTCAGGAGCAAAAAAGACAAACGTCCAGCTTTTGCTGCCACAGCAAAGGTGCCAGCGGGGAAAAGTAATGCTGGTTCTCACTGCCTCCTGGAACCCTTTCAAATGCCCCAGACAATTTGGCCCTCTCTGCTTTCCTGCGGACTCCATCCTCAAAAGCACTTGTTTTCTCTTTCGGCAACCTCCGGAGCAAAAAAGACAAACGTCCAGCTTTTGCTGCCACAGCAAAGGTGCCAGCAGGGAAAAGTAATGCTGGTTCTCACTGCCTCCTGGAACTCTTTGAAATGCCCCAGACAATTTGGCCCTCTCTGCTTTCCTGCGGACTCCATCCTCAAAAGCACCTGTTTTCGCTTTCGGCGGTGTTTGGAGCAAAAAAGACAAACGTCCAGCTTTTGCTGCCACAGCAAAGGTGCCAGCGGGGAAAAGTAATGCTGGTTCTCACTGCCTCCTGGAACCCTTTCAAATGCCACAGTCAATTTGGCTCTCTCTGCTTTCCTGCGCACTCCATCCTCAAAAGCACCTGTTTTCGCTTTCGGCAGCCTCCGGAGAAAAAAAGACAAACGTCCAGCTTTTGCTGCCACAGCAAAGGTGCCAGCGGGGAAAAGTAATGCTGGTTCTCACTGCCTCCTGGAACTCTTTCAAATGCCACAGACAATTTGGCCCTCTCTGCTTTCCTGCGGACTCCATCCTCAAAAGCACCTGTTTTCGCTTTCGGCATCCTCAGGAGCAAAAAAGACAAACGTCCAGCTTTTGCTGCCACAGCAAAGGTGCCAGCGGGGAAAAGTAATGCTGGTTCTCACTGCCTCCTGGAACCCTTTCAAATGCCCCAAACAATTTGGCCCTCTCTGCTTTCCTGCGGACTCCATCCTCAAAAGCACCTGTTTTCGCTTTCGGCGGTGTTTGGAGCAAAAAAGACAAACGTCTAGCTTTTGCTGCCACAGCAAAGGTGCCAGCGGGGAAAAGTAATGCTGGTTCTCACTGCCTCCTGGAACCCTTTCAAATGCCCCAGACAATTTGGCCCTCTCTGCTTTCCTGCGGACTCCATCCTCAAAAGCACTTGTTTTCTCTTTCGGAAACCTCCGGAGCAAAAAAGACAAACGTCCAGCTTTTGCTGCCACAGCAAAGGTGCCAGCGGGGAAAAGTGATGCTGGTTCTCACTGCCTCCTGGAACCCTTTCAAATGCCCCAGACAATTTGGCCCTCTCTGCTTTCCTGCGGACTCCATCCTCAAAAGCACCTGTTTTCGCTTTCGGCAGCCTCCGGAGCAAAAAAGACAAACGTCCAGCTTTTGCTGCCACAGCAAAGGTGCCAGCGGAGAAAAGTAATGCTGGTTCTCACTGCCTCCTGGAACCCTTTCAAATGCCACAGACAATTTGGCCCTCTCTGCTTTCCTGCGGACTCCATCCTCAAAAGCACTTGTTTTCTCTTTCGGCAACCTCCGGAGCAAAAAAGACAAACGTCCAGCTTTTGCTGCCACAGCAAAGGTGCCAGCGGGGAAAAGTGATGCTAGTCCTCATTGCCTCCTTGAACCTCTTCAAATGCCCCAGACAATTTGGCCCTCTCTGCTTTCCTGCGGACTCCATCCTCAAAAGCACCTTTTTTCGCTTTCGGCATCCTCAGGAGCAAAAAAGACAAACGTCCAGCTTTTGCTGCCACAGCAAAGGTGCCAGCGGGGAAAAGTAATGCTGGTTCTCACTTCCTCCTGGAACCCTTTCAAATGACACAGTCAATTTGGCTCTCTCTGCTTTCCTGCGGACTCCATCCTCAAAAGCACCTGTTTTCGCTTTCGGCAGCCTCCGGAGCAAAAAAGACAAACGTCCAGCTTTTGCTGCCACAGCAAAGGTGCCAGCGGGGAAAAGTAATGCTGGTTCTCACTGCCTCCTGGAACTCTTTCAAATGCCACAGACAATTTTGCACTCTCTGCTTTCCTGCGGACTCCATCCTCAAAAGCACCTGGTTTTGCTTTCGGCAGCCTCCGGAGCAAAAAAGACAAACGTCCAGCTTTTGCTGCCACAGCAAAGGTGCCAGCGGGGAAAAGTGATGCTGGTTCTCACTGCCTCCTGGAACCCTTTCAAATGCCCCAGACAATTTGGCCCTCTCTGCTTTCCTGCGGACTCCATCCTCAAAAGCACCTGTTTTCGCTTTCGGCAACCTCCGGAGCAAAAAAGACAAACGTCCAGCTTTTGCTGCCACAGCAAAGGTGCCAGCGGGGAAAAGTGATGCTGGTTCTCACTGCCTCCTGGAACCCTTTCAAATGCCCCAGACAATTTGGCCCTCTCTGCTTTCCTGCGGACTCCATCCTCAAAAGCACCTGTTTTCGCTTTCGGCAACCTCCGGAGCAAAAAAGACAAACGTCCAGCTTTTGCTGCCACAGCAAAGGTGCCAGCGGGGAAAAGTAATGCTGGTTCTCACTGCCTCCTGAACTCTGTGAAATGCCACAGACAATTTGGCCCTATCTGCTTTCCTGCGGACTCCATCCTCAAAAGCACCTTTTTTCGCTTTCGGCAGCCTCCGGAGCAAAAAAGACAAACGTCCAGCTTTTGCTGCCACAGCAAAGGTGCCAGCGGGGAAAAGTAATGCTGGTTCTCACTGCCTCCTGGAACTCTGTCAAATGCCACAGACAATTTGGCCCTATCTGCTTTCCTGCGGACTCCATCCTCAAAAGCACCTGTTTTCGCTTTCAGCGGTGTTTAGAGCAAAAAAGACAAACGTCCAGCTTTTGCTGCCACAGCAAAGGTGCCAGCAGGGAAAAGTAATGCTGGTTCTCACTGCCTCCTGGGACCCCTTCAAATGCCCCAGATAATTTGGCTCTCTCTGCTTTCCTGCGGAGTCCATCCTCAAAAGCATCTGTTTTCACTTTCGGCGCCCTCCGGTGGTTAAAAGACAAACGTCCAGCTTTTGCTGCCGCAGCAAAGGTGCCAGCGGGGAAAAGTAATGCTGGTTCTCACTGCCTCCTGGAACTCTGTCAAATGCCACAGACAATTTGGCCCTCTCTGCTTTCCTGCCGACTCCATCCTCAAAAGCATCTCTTTTCGCTTTCGGCAGCCTCCGGAGGAAAAAAGACAAACGTCCAGCTTTTGCTGCCACAGCAAAGGTGCCAGCGGGGAAAAGTAATGCTGGTTCTCACTGCCTCCTGGAACTCTTTCAAATGCCACAGACAATTTTGCACTCTCTGCTTTCCTGCGGACTCCATCCTCAAAAGCACCTGTTTTTGCTTTCGGCAGCCTCCGGAGCAAAAAAGACAAATGTCCAGCTTTTGCTGCCACAGCAAAGGTGCCAGCGGGGAAAAGTAATGCTGGTTCTCACTGCCTCCTGGAACCCTTTCAAATGCCCCAGACAATTTGGCCCTCTCTGCTTTCCTGCGGACTCCATCCTCAAAAGCACCTGTTTTCGCTTTCGACATCCTCAGGAGCAAAAAAGACAAACGTCCAGCTTTTGCTGCCACAGCAAAGGTGCCAGCGGGGAAAAGTGATGCTGGTCCTCATTGCCTCCTGGAACCTCTTCAAATGCCACAGACAATTTGGCCCTCTCTGCTTTCCTGCGGACTCCATCCTCAAAAGCACCTGTTTTCGCTTTCGGCATCCTCAGGAGCAAAAAAAGACAAACGTCCAGCTTTTGCTGCCACAGCAAAGGTGCCAGCGGGGAAAAGTAATGCTGGTTCTCACTGCCTCCTGGAACCCTTTCAAATGCACCACACAATTTGGCCCTCTCTGCTTTCCTGCGGACTCCATCCTCAAAAGCACCTGTTTTCGCTTTCGGCAACCTCCGGAGCAAAAAAGACAAACGTCCAGCTTTTGCTGCCACAGCAAAGGTGCCAGCGGGGAAAAGTGATGCTGGTTCTCACTGCCTCCTGGAACCCTTTCAAATGCCCCAGACAATTTGGCCCTCTCTGCTTTCCTGCGGACTCCATCCTCAAAAGCACCTGTTTTCGCTTTCGGCAGCCTCCGGAGCAAAAAAGACAAACGTCCATCTTTTGCTGCCACAGCAAAGGTGCCAGCGGAGAAAAGTAATGCTGGTTCTCACTGCCTCCTGGAACCCTTTCAAATGCCACAGACAATTTGGCCCTCTCTGCTTTCCTGCGGACTCCATCCTCAAAAGCACTTGTTTTCTCTTTCGGCAACCTCCGGAGCAAAAAAGACAAACGTCCAGCTTTTGCTGCCACAGCAAAGGTGCCAGCGGGGAAAAGTGATGCTAGTCCTCATTGCCTCCTTGAACCTCTTCAAATGCCCCAGACAATTTGGCCCTCTCTGCTTTCCTGCGGACTCCATCCTCAAAAGCACCTTTTTTCCCTTTCGGCATCCTCAGGAGCAAAAAAGACAAACGTCCAGCTTTTGCTGCCACAGCAAAGGTGCCAGCGGGGAAAAGTAATGCTGGTTCTCACTTCCTCCTGGAACCCTTTCAAATGACACAGTCAATTTGGCTCTCTCTGCTTTCCTGCGGACTCCATCCTCAAAAGCACCTGTTTTCGCTTTCGGCAGCCTCCGGAGCAAAAAAGACAAACGTCCAGCTTTTGCTGCCACAGCAAAGGTGCCAGCGGGGAAAAGTAATGCTGGTTCTCACTGCCTCCTGGAACTCTTTCAAATGCCACAGACAATTTTGCACTCTCTGCTTTCCTGCGGACTCCATCCTCAAAAGCACCTGGTTTTGCTTTCGGCAGCCTCCGGAGCAAAAAAGACAAACGTCCAGCTTTTGCTGCCACAGCAAATGTGCCAGCGGGGAAAAGTGATGCTGGTTCTCACTGCCTCCTGGAACCCTTTCAAATGCCCCAGACAATTTGGCCCTCTCTGCTTTCCTGCGGACTCCATCCTCAAAAGCACCTGTTTTCGCTTTCGGCAACCTCCGGAGCAAAAAAGACAAACGTCCAGCTTTTGCTGCCACAGCAAAGGTGCCAGCGGGGAAAAGTAATGCTGGTTCTCACTGCCTCCTGAACTCTGTGAAATGCCACAGACAATTTGGCCCTATCTGCTTTCCTGCGGACTCCATCCTCAAAAGCACCTGTTTTCGCTTTCGGCAACCTCCGGAGCAAAAAAGACAAACGTCCAGCTTTTGCTGCCACAGCAAAGGTGCCAGCGGGGAAAAGTAATGCTGGTTCTCACTGCCTCCTGGAACTCTTTCAAATGCCACAGTCAATTTGGCTCTCTCTGCTTTCCTGCGGACTCCATCCTCAAAAGCACCTTTTTTCGCTTTCGGCAGCCTCCGGAGCAAAAAAGACAAACGTCCAGCTTTTGCTGCCACAGCAAAGGTGCCAGCGGGGAAAAGTAATGCTGGTTCTCACTGCCTCCTGGAACTCTGTCAAATGCCACAGACAATTTGGCCCTATCTGCTTTCCTGCGGACTCCATCCTCAAAAGCACCTGTTTTCGCTTTCAGCGGTGTTTAGAGCAAAAAAGACAAACGTCCAGCTTTTGCTGCCACAGCAAAGGTGCCAGCGGGGAAAAGTAATGCTGGTTCTCACTGCCTCCTGGGACCCCTTCAAATGCCCCAGATAATTTGGCTCTCTCTGCTTTCCTGCGGACTCCATCCTCAAAAGCATCTGTTTTCACTTTCGGCGCCCTCCGGTGGTTAAAAGACAAACGTCCAGCTTTTGCTGCCGCAGCAAAGGTGCCAGCGGGGAAAAGTAATGCTGGTTCTCACTGCCTCCTGGAACTCTGTCAAATGCCACAGACAATTTGGCCCTCTCTGCTTTCCTGCCGACTCCATCCTCAAAAGCATCTCTTTTCGCTTTCGGCAGCCTCCGGAGGAAAAAAGACAAACGTCCAGCTTTTGCTGCCACAGCAAAGGTGCCAGCGGGGAAAAGTAATGCTGGTTCTCACTGCCTCCTGGAACTCTTTCAAATGCCACAGACAATTTTGCACTCTCTGCTTTCCTGCGGACTCCATCCTCAAAAGCACCTGTTTTTGCTTTCGGCAGCCTCCGGAGCAAAAAAGACAAATGTCCAGCTTTTGCTGCCACAGCAAAGGTGCCAGCGGGGAAAAGTAATGCTGGTTCTCACTGCCTCCTGGAACCCTTTCAAATGCCCCAGACAATTTGGCCCTCTCTGCTTTCCTGCGGACTCCATCCTCAAAAGCACCTGTTTTCGCTTTCGACATCCTCAGGAGCAAAAAAGACAAACGTCCAGCTTTTGCTGCCACAGCAAAGGTGCCAGCGGGGAAAAGTGATGCTGGTCCTCATTGCCTCCTGGAACCTCTTCAAATGCCACAGACAATTTGGCCCTCTCTGCTTTCCTGCGGACTCCATCCTCAAAAGCACCTGTTTTCGCTTTCGGCATCCTCAGGAGCAAAAAAGACAAACGTCCAGCTTTTGCTGCCACAGCAAAGGTGCCAGCGGGGAAAAGTAATGCTGGTTCTCACTGCCTCCTGGAACCCTTTCAAATGCACCACACAATTTGGCCCTCTCTGCTTTCCTGCGGACTCCATCCTCAAAAGCACCTGTTTTCGCTTTCGGCAGCCTCCGGAGCAAAAAAGACAAACGTCCAGCTTTTGCTGCCACAGCAAAGGTGCCAGCGGGGAAAAGTAATGCTGGTTCTCTCTTCCTCCTGGAACCCTTTCAAATGACACAGTCAATTTGGCTCTCTCTGCTTTCCTGCGGACTCCATCCTCAAAAGCACCTTTTTTCGCTTTCGGCAGCTTCCGGAGCAAAAAAGACAAACGTCCAGCTTTTGCTGCCACAGCAAAGGTGCCAGCGGGGAAAAGTAATGCTGGTTCTCACTGCCTCCTGGAACCCTTTCAAATGCCACAGTCAATTTGGCTCTCTCTGCTTTCCTGCGGACTCCATCCTCAAAAGCACCTGTTTTTGCTTTCGGCAGCCTCCGGAGCAAAAAAGACAAACGTCCAGCTTTTGCTGCCACAGCAAAGGTGCCAGCGGGGAAAAGTGATGCTGGTTCTCACTGCCTCCTGGAACCCTTTCAAATGCCCCAGACAATTTGGCCCTCTCTGCTTTCCTGCGGACTCCATCCTCAAAAGCACCTGTTTTCGCTTTCGGCAACCTCCGGAGCAAAAAAGACAAACGTCCAGCTTTTGCTGCCACAGCAAAGGTGCCAGCGGGGAAAAGTAATGCTGGTTCTCACTGCCTCCTGAACTCTGTGAAATGCCACAGACAATTTGGCCCTATCTGCTTTCCTGCGGACTCCATCCTCAAAAGCACCTGTTTTCGCTTTCGGCAACCTCCGGAGCAAAAAAGACAAACGTCCAGCTTTTGCTGCCACAGCAAAGGTGCCAGCGGGGAAAAGTAATGCTGGTTCTCACTGCCTCCTGGAACTCTTTCAAATGCCACAGTCAATTTGGCTCTCTCTGCTTTCCTGCGGACTCCATCCTCAAAAGCACCTTTTTTCGCTTTCGGCAGCCTCCGGAGCAAAAAAGACAAACGTCCAGCTTTTGCTGCCACAGCAAAGGTGCCAGCGGGGAAAAGTAATGCTGGTTCTCACTGCCTCCTGGAACTCTGTCAAATGCCACAGACAATTTGGCCCTCTCTGCTTTCCTGCGGACTCCATCCTCAAAAGCACCTGTTTTTGCTTTCAGCGGTGTTTAGAGCAAAAAAGACAAACGTCCAGCTTTTGCTGCCACAGCAAAGGTGCCAGCGGGGAAAAGTAATGCTGGTTCTCACTGCCTCCTGGGACCCCTTCAAATGCCCCAGATAATTTGGCTCTCTCTGCTTTCCTGCGGACTCCATCCTCAAAAGCATCTGTTTTCACTTTCGGCGCCCTCCGGTGGTTAAAAGACAAACGTCCAGCTTTTGCTGCCGCAGCAAAGGTGCCAGCGGGGAAAAGTAATGCTGGTTCTCACTGCCTCCTGGAACTCTGTCAAATGCCACAGACAATTTGGCCCTCTCTGCTTTCCTGCCGACTCCATCCTCAAAAGCATCTCTTTTCGCTTTCGGCAGCCTCCGGAGGAAAAAAGACAAACGTCCAGCTTTTGCTGCCACAGCAAAGGTGCCAGCGGGGAAAAGTAATGCTGGTTCTCACTGCCTCCTGGAACTCTTTCAAATGCCACAGACAATTTTGCACTCTCTGCTTTCCTGCGGACTCCATCCTCAAAAGCACCTGTTTTTGCTTTCGGCAGCCTCCGGAGCAAAAAAGACAAATGTCCAGCTTTTGCTGCCACAGCAAAGGTGCCAGCGGGGAAAAGTAATGCTGGTTCTCACTGCCTCCTGGAACCCTTTCAAATGCCCCAGACAATTTGGCCCTCTCTGCTTTCCTGCGGACTCCATCCTCAAAAGCACCTGTTTTCGCTTTCGACATCCTCAGGAGCAAAAAAGACAAACGTCCAGCTTTTGCTGCCACAGCAAAGGTGCCAGCGGGGAAAAGTGATGCTGGTCCTCATTGCCTCCTGGAACCTCTTCAAATGCCACAGACAATTTGGCCCTCTCTGCTTTCCTGCGGACTCCATCCTCAAAAGCACCTGTTTTCGCTTTCGGCATCCTCAGGAGCAAAAAAGACAAACGTCCAGCTTTTGCTGCCACAGCAAAGGTGCCAGCGGGGAAAAGTAATGCTGGTTCTCACTGCCTCCTGGAACCCTTTCAAATGCACCACACAATTTGGCCCTCTCTGCTTTCCTGCGGACTCCATCCTCAAAAGCACCTGTTTTCGCTTTCGGCAGCCTCCGGAGCAAAAAAGACAAACGTCCAGCTTTTGCTGCCACAGCAAAGGTGCCAGCGGGGAAAAGTAATGCTGGTTCTCTCTTCCTCCTGGAACCCTTTCAAATGACACAGTCAATTTGGCTCTCTCTGCTTTCCTGCGGACTCCATCCTCAAAAGCACCTTTTTTCGCTTTCGGCAGCCTCCGGAGCAAAAAAGACAAACGTCCAGCTTTTGCTGCCACAGCAAAGGTGCCAGCGGGGAAAAGTAATGCTGGTTCTCACTGCCTCCTGGAACCCTTTCAAATGCCACAGTCAATTTGGCTCTCTCTGCTTTCCTGCGGACTCCATCCTCAAAAGCACCTTTTTTCGCTTTCGGCAGCCTCCGGAGCAAAAAAGACAAACGTCCAGCTTTTGCTGCCACAGCAAAGGTGCCAGCGGGGAAAAGTAATGCTGGTTCTCACTGCCTCCTGGAACTCTGTCAAATGCCACAGACAATTTGGCCCTATCTGCTTTCCTGCGGACTCCATCCTCAAAAGCACCTGTTTTCGCTTTCAGCGGTGTTTAGAGCAAAAAAGACAAACGTCCAGCTTTTGCTGCCACAGCAAAGGTGCCAGCGGGGAAAAGTAATGCTGGTTCTCACTGCCTCCTGGGACCCCTTCAAATGCCCCAGATAATTTGGCTCTCTCTGCTTTCCTGCGGACTCCATCCTCAAAAGCATCTGTTTTCACTTTCGGCGCCCTCCGGTGGTTAAAAGACAAACGTCCAGCTTTTGCTGCCGCAGCAAAGGTGCCAGCGGGGAAAAGTAATGCTGGTTCTCACTGCCTCCTGGAACTCTGTCAAATGCCACAGACAATTTGGCCCTCTCTGCTTTCCTGCCGACTCCATCCTCAAAAGCATCTCTTTTCGCTTTCGGCAGCCTCCGGAGGAAAAAAGACAAACGTCCAGCTTTTGCTGCCACAGCAAAGGTGCCAGCGGGGAAAAGTAATGCTGGTTCTCACTGCCTCCTGGAACTCTTTCAAATGCCACAGACAATTTTGCACTCTCTGCTTTCCTGCGGACTCCATCCTCAAAAGCACCTGTTTTTGCTTTCGGCAGCCTCCGGAGCAAAAAAGACAAATGTCCAGCTTTTGCTGCCACAGCAAAGGTGCCAGCGGGGAAAAGTAATGCTGGTTCTCACTGCCTCCTGGAACCCTTTCAAATGCCCCAGACAATTTGGCCCTCTCTGCTTTCCTGCGGACTCCATCCTCAAAAGCACCTGTTTTCGCTTTCGGCGGTGTTTGGAGCAAAAAAGACAAACGTCCAGCTTTTGCTGCCACAGCAAAGGTGCCAGCGGGGAAAAGTGATGCTGGTCCTCATTGCCTCCTGGAACCTCTTCAAATGCCACAGACAATTTGGCCCTCTCTGCTTTCCTGCGGACTCCATCCTCAAAAGCACCTGTTTTCGCTTTCGGCATCCTCAGGAGCAAAAAAGACAAACGTCCAGCTTTTGCTGCCACAGCAAAGGTGCCAGCGGGGAAAAGTAATGCTGGTTCTCACTGCCTCCTGGAACCCTTTCAAATGCACCACACAATTTGGCCCTCTCTGCTTTCCTGCGGACTCCATCCTCAAAAGCACCTGTTTTCGCTTTCGGCAGCCTCCGGAGCAAAAAAGACAAACGTCCAGCTTTTGCTGCCACAGCAAAGGTGCCAGCGGGGAAAAGTAATGCTGGTTCTCTCTTCCTCCTGGAACCCTTTCAAATGACACAGTCAATTTGGCTCTCTCTGCTTTCCTGCGGACTCCATCCTCAAAAGCACCTTTTTTCGCTTTCGGCAGCCTCCGGAGCAAAAAAGACAAACGTCCAGCTTTTGCTGCCACAGCAAAGGTGCCAGCGGGGAAAAGTAATGCTGGTTCTCACTGCCTCCTGGAACCCTTTCAAATGCCACAGTCAATTTGGCTCTCTCTGCTTTCCTGCGGACTCCATCCTCAAAAGCACCTGTTTTCGCTTTCGGCAGCCTCCGGAGCAAAAAAGACAAACGTCCAGCTTTTGCTGCCACAGCAAAGGTGCCAGCGGGGAAAAGTAATGCTGGTTCTCACTGCCTCCTGGAACTCTTTCAAATGCCACAGACAATTTTGCACTCTCTGCTTTCCTGCGGACTCCATCCTCAAAAGCACCTGTTTTTGCTTTCGGCAGCCTCCGGAGCAAAAAAGACAAACGTCCAGCTTTTGCTGCCACAGCAAAGGTGCCAGCGGGGAAAAGTAATGCTGGTTCTCACTGCCTCCTGGAACCCTTTCAAAAGCCACAGACAATTTGGCCCTCTCTGCTTTCCTGCGGACTCCATCCTCAAAAGCACCTGTTTTCGCTTTCGACATCCTCAGGAGCAAAAAAGACAAACGTCCAGCTTTTGCTGCCACAGCAAAGGTGCCAGCGGGGAAAAGTAATGGTGGTTCTCACTGCCTCCTGGAACTCTTTGAAATGCCCCAGACAATTTGGCCCTCTCTGCTTTCCTGCGGACTCCATCCTCAAAAGCACCTGTTTTCGCTTTCGGCGGTGTTTGGAGCAAAAAAGACAAACGTCCAGCTTTTGCTGCCACAGCAAAGGTGCCAGCGGGGAAAAGTGATGTTGGTTCTCACTGCCTCCTGGAACCCTTTCAAATGCCCCAGACAATTTGGCCCTCTCTGCTTTCCTGCGGACTCCATCCTCAAAAGCACCTGTTTTTGCTTTCGGCAGCCTCCGGAGCAAAAAAGACAAACGTCCAGCTTTTGCTGCCACAGCAAAGGTGCCAGCGGGGAAAAGTAATGCTGGTTCTCACTTCCTCCTGGAACCCTTTCAAATGACACAGTCAATTTGGCTCTCTCTGCTTTCCTGCGGACTCCATCCTCAAAAGCACCTTTTTTCGCTTTCGGCAGCCTCCGGAGCAAAAAAGACAAACGTCCAGCTTTTGCTGCCACAGCAAAGGTGCCAGCGGGGAAAAGTAATGCTGGTTCTCACTGCCTCCTTGAACTCTTTGAAATGCCCCAGACAATTTGGCCCTCTCTGCTTTCCTGCGGACTCCATCCTCAAAAGCACCTGTTTTCGCTTTCGGCGGTGTTTGGAGCAAAAAAGACAAACGTCCAGCTTTTGCTGCCACAGCAAAGGTGCCAGCGGGGAAAAGTAATGCTGGTTCTCACTTCCTCCTGGAACCCTTTCAAATGACACAGTCAATTTCGCTCTCTCTGCTTTCCTGCGGACTCCATCCTCAAAAGCATCTCTTTTCGCTTTCGGCAGCCTCCGGAGCAAAAAAGACAAACGTCCAGCTTTTGCTGCCACAGCAAAGGTGCCAGCGGGGAAAAGTAATGCTGGTTCTCACTGCCTCCTGGAACCCTTTCAAATGCCACAGTCAATTTGGCTCTCTCTGCTTTCCTGCGGACTCCATCCTCAAAAGCACCTGTTTTCGCTTTCGGCAGCCTCCGGAGCAAAAAAGACAAACGTCCAGCTTTTGCTGCCACAGCAAAGGTGCCAGCGGGGAAAAGTAATGCTGGTTCTCACTGCCTCCTGGAACTCTGTCAAATGCCACAGACAATTTGGCCCTATCTGCTTTCCTGCGGACTCCATCCTCAAAAGCACCTGTTTTCGCTTTCAGCGGTGTTTAGAGCAAAAAAGACAAACGTCCAGCTTTTGCTGCCACAGCAAAGGTGCCAGCGGGGAAAAGTAATGCTGGTTCTCACTGCCTCCTGGGACCCCTTCAAATGCCCCAGATAATTTGGCTCTCTCTGCTTTCCTGCGGACTCCATCCTCAAAAGCATCTGTTTTCACTTTCGGCGCCCTCCGGTGGTTAAAAGACAAACGTCCAGCTTTTGCTGCCGCAGCAAAGGTGCCAGCGGGGAAAAGTAATGCTGGTTCTCACTGCCTCCTGGAACTCTGTCAAATGCCACAGACAATTTGGCCCTCTCTGCTTTCCTGCGGACTCCATCCTCAAAAGCACCTGTTTTTGCTTTCGGCAGCCTCCGGAGCAAAAAAGACAAATGTCCAGCTTTTGCTGCCACAGCAAAGGTGCCAGCGGGGAAAAGTGATGCTGGTTCTCACTGCCTCCTGGAACCCTTTCAAATGCCACAGACAATTTGGCCCTCTCTGCTTTCCTGCGGACTCCATCCTCAAAAGCACCTGTTTTCGCTTTCGACATCCTCAGGAGCAAAAAAGACAAACGTCCAGCTTTTGCTGCCACAGCAAAGGTGCCAGCGGGGAAAAGTGATGCTGGTCCTCATTGCCTCCTGGAACCTCTTCAAATGCCACAGACAATTTGGCCCTCTCTGCTTTCCTGCGGACTCCATCCTCAAAAGCACCTGTTTTCGCTTTCGGCATCCTCAGGAGCAAAAAAGACAAACGTCCAGCTTTTGCTGCCACAGCAAAGGTGCCAGCGGGGAAAAGTAATGCTGGTTCTCACTTCCTCCTGGAACCCTTTCAAATGACACAGTCAATTTGGCTCTCTCTGCTTTCCTGCGGACTCCATCCTCAAAAGCACCTTTTTTCGCTTTCGGCAGCCTCCGGAGCAAAAAAGACAAACGTCCAGCTTTTGCTGCCACAGCAAAGGTGCCAGCGGGGAAAAGTAATGCTGGTTCTCACTGCCTCCTGGAACCCTTTCAAATGCCACAGTCAATTTGGCTCTCTCTGCTTTCCTGCGGACTCCATCCTCAAAAGCACCTGTTTTCGCTTTCGGCGGTGTTTGGAGCAAAAAAGACAAACGTCCAGCTTTTGCTGCCACAGCAAAGGTGCCAGCGGGAAAAAGTAATGCTGGTTCTCACTTCCTCCTGGAACCCTTTCAAATGCCACAGTCAATTTGGCTCTCTCTGCTTTCCTGCGGACTCCATTCTCAAAAGCACCTTTTTTCGCTTTCGGCAGCCTCCGGAGCAAAAAAGACAAACGTCCAGCTTTTGCTGCCACAGCAAAGGTGCCAGCGGGGAAAAGTAATGCTGGTTCTCACTGCCTCCTGGAACTTTGTCAAATGCCACAGACAATTTTGCACTCTCTGCTTTCCTGCGGACTCCATCCTCAAAAGCATCTCTTTTCGCTTTCGGCAGCCTCCGGAGCAAAAAAGACAAACGTCCAGCTTTTGCTGCCACAGCAAAGGTGCCAGCGGGGAAAAGTAATGCTGGTTCTCACTGCCTCCTGGAACCCTTTCAAATGCCACAGACAATTTTGCACTCTCTGCTTTCCTGCGGACTCCATCCTCAAAAGCACCTGTTTTTGCTTTCGGCAGCCTCCGGAGCAAAAAAGACAAACGTCCAGCTTTTGCTGCCACAGCAAAGGTGCCAGCGGGGAAAAGTAATGCTGGTTCTCACTGCCTCCTGGAACCCTTTCAAAAGCCACAGACAATTTGGCCCTATCTGCTTTCCTGCGGACTCCATCCTCAAAAGCACCTGTTTTCGCTTTCGACATCCTCAGGAGCAAAAAAGACAAACGTCCAGCTTTTGCTGCCACAGCAAAGGTGCCAGCGGGGAAAAGTAATGGTGGTTCTCACTGCCTCCTGGAACTCTTTGAAATGCCCCAGACAATTTGGCCCTCTCTGCTTTCCTGCGGACTCCATCCTCAAAAGCACCTGTTTTTGCTTTCGGCGGTGTTTGGAGCAAAAAAGACAAACGTCCAGCTTTTGCTGCCACAGCAAAGGTGCCAGCGGGGAAAAGTGATGTTGGTTCTCACTGCCTCCTGGAACCCTTTCAAATGCCCCAGACAATTTGGCACTCTCTGCTTTCCTGCGGACTCCATCCTCAAAAGCACCTGTTTTCGCTTTCGGCAGCCTCCGGAGCAAAAAAGACAAACGTCCAGCTTTTGCTGCCACAGCAAAGGTGCCAGCGGGGAAAAGTAATGCTGGTTCTCACTGCCTCCTGGAACTCTGTCAAATGCCACAGACAATTTGGCCCTCTCTGCTTTCCTGCGGACTCCATCCTCAAAAGCACCTGTTTTTGCTTTTGGCAGCCTCCGGAGCAAAAAAGACAAACGTCCAGCTTTTGCTGCCACAGCAAAGGTGCCAGCGGGGAAAAGTAATGCTGGTTCTCACTGCCTCCTGGAACCCTTTCAAATGCCACAGTCAATTTGGCTCTCTCTGCTTTCCTGCGGACTCCATCCTCAAAAGCACCTGTTTTCGCTTTCGGCGGTGTTTGGAGCAAAAAAGAAAAACGTCCAGCTTTTGCTGCCACAGCAAAGGTGCCAGCGGGGAAAAGTAATGCTGGTTCTCACTTCCTCCTGGAACCCTTTCAAATGCCACAGTCAATTTGGCTCTCTCTGCTTTCCTGCGGACTCCATTCTCAAAAGCACCTTTTTTCGCTTTCGGCAGCCTCCGGAGCAAAAAAGACAAACGTCCAGCTTTTGCTGCCACAGCAAAGGTGCCAGCGGGGAAAAGTAATGCTGGTTCTCACTGCCTCCTGGAACTTTGTCAAATGCCACAGACAATTTTGCACTCTCTGCTTTCCTGCGGACTCCATCCTCAAAAGCATCTCTTTTCGCTTTCGGCAGCCTCCGGAGCAAAAAAGACAAACGTCCAGCTTTTGCTGCCACAGCAAAGGTGCCAGCGGGGAAAAGTAATGCTGGTTCTCACTGCCTCCTGGAACTCTTTCAAATGCCACAGACAATTTTGCACTCTCTGCTTTCCTGCGGACTCCATCCTCAAAAGCACCTGTTTTTGCTTTCGGCAGCCTCCGGAGCAAAAAAGACAAACGTCCAGCTTTTGCTGCCACAGCAAAGGTGCCAGCGGGGAAAAGTAATGCTGGTTCTCACTGCCTCCTGGAACCCTTTCAAAAGCCACAGACAATTTGGCCCTCTCTGCTTTCCTGCGGACTCCATCCTCAAAAGCACCTGTTTTCGCTTTCGACATCCTCAGGAGCAAAAAAGACAAACGTCCAGCTTTTGCTGCCACAGCAAAGGTGCCAGCGGGGAAAAGTAATGCTGGTTCTCACTGCCTCCTGGAACCCTTTCAAATGCCCCAGACAATTTGGCCCTCTCTGCTTTCCTGCGGACTCCATCCTCAAAAGCACCTGTTTTCGCTTTCGGCGGTGTTTGGAGCAAAAAAGACAAACGTCCAGCTTTTGCTGCCACAGCAAAGGTGCCAGCGGGGAAAAGTGATGTTGGTTCTCACTGCCTCCTGGAACCCTTTCAAATGCCCCAGACAATTTGGCCCTCTCTGCTTTCCTGCGGACTCCATCCTCAAAAGCACCTGTTTTTGCTTTCGGCAGCCTCCGGAGCAAAAAAGACAAACGTCCAGCTTTTGCTGCCACAGCAAAGGTGCCAGCGGGGAAAAGTAATGCTGGTTCTCACTGCCTCCTGGAACCCTTTCAAATGCCACAGTCAATTTGGCTCTCTCTGCTTTCCTGCGGACTCCATCCTCAAAAGCACCTGTTTTCGCTTTCGGCAGCCTCCGGAGCAAAAAAGACAAACGTCCAGCTTTTGCTGCCACAGCAAAGGTGCCAGCGGGGAAAAGTAATGCTGGTTCTCACTGCCTCCTTGAACTCTTTGAAATGCCCCAGACAATTTGGCCCTCTCTGCTTTCCTGCGGACTCCATCCTCAAAAGCACCTGTTTTCGCTTTCGGCGGTGTTTGGAGCAAAAAAGACAAACGTCCAGCTTTTGCTGCCACAGCAAAGGTGCCAGCGGGGAAAAGTAATGCTGGTTCTCACTGCCTCCTGGAACCCTTTCAAATGCCCCAGACAATTTCGCTCTCTCTGCTTTCCTGCGGACTCCATCCTCAAAAGCATCTCTTTTCGCTTTCGGCAGCCTCCGGAGCAAAAAAGACAAACGTCCAGCTTTTGCTGCCACAGCAAAGGTGCCAGCGGGGAAAAGTAATGCTGGTTCTCACTGCCTCCTGGAACCCTTTCAAATGCCACAGTCAATTTGGCTCTCTCTGCTTTCCTGCGGACTCCATCCTCAAAAGCACCTGTTTTCGCTTTCGGCGGTGTTTGGAGCAAAAAAGACAAACGTCCAGCTTTTGCTGCCACAGCAAAGGTGCCAGCGGGGAAAAGTAATGCTGGTTCTCACTGCCTCCTGGAACTCTGTCAAATGCCACAGACAATTTTGCACTCTCTGCTTTCCTGCGGACTCCATCCTCAAAAGCATCTCTTTTCGCTTTCGGCAACCTCCGGAGCAAAAAAGACAAACGTCCAGCTTTTGCTGCCACAGCAAAGGTGCCAGCGGGGAAAAGTAATGCTGGTTCTCACTGCCTCCTTGAACTCTTTGAAATGCCCCAGACAATTTGGCCCTCTCTGCTTTCCTGCGGACTCCATCCTCAAAAGCACCTGTTTTCGCTTTCGGCGGTGTTTGGAGCAAAAAAGACAAACGTCCAGCTTTTGCTGCCACAGCAAAGGTGCCAGCGGGGAAAAGTAATGCTGGTTCTCACTTCCTCCTGGAACCCTTTCAAATGACACAGTCAATTTCGCTCTCTCTGCTTTCCTGCGGACTCCATCCTCAAAAGCATCTCTTTTCGCTTTCGGCAGCCTCCGGAGCAAAAAAGACAAACGTCCAGCTTTTGCTGCCACAGCAAAGGTGCCAGCGGGGAAAAGTAACGCTGGTTCTCACTGCCTCCTGGAACCCTTTCAAATGCCACAGTCAATTTGGCTCTCTCTGCTTTCCTGCGGACTCCATCCTCAAAAGCACCTGTTTTCGCTTTCGGCAGCCTCCGGAGCAAAAAAGACAAACGTCCAGCTTTTGCTGCCACAGCAAAGGTGCCAGCGGGGAAAAGTAATGCTGGTTCTCACTGCCTCCTGGAACTCTGTCAAATGCCACAGACAATTTGGCCCTATCTGCTTTCCTGCGGACTCCATCCTCAAAAGCACCTGTTTTCGCTTTCAGCGGTGTTTAGAGCAAAAAAGACAAACGTCCAGCTTTTGCTGCCACAGCAAAGGTGCCAGCGGGGAAAAGTAATGCTGGTTCTCACTGCCTCCTGGGACCCCTTCAAATGCCCCAGACAATTTGGCTCTCTCTGCTTTCCTGTGGACTCCATCCTCAAAAGCATCTGTTTTCACTTTCGGCGCCCTCCGGTGGTTAAAAGACAAACGTCCAGCTTTTGCTGCCGCAGCAAAGGTGCCAGCGGGGAAAAGTAATGCTGGTTCTCACTGCCTCCTGGAACTCTGTCAAATGCCACAGACAATTTGGCCCTCTCTGCTTTCCTGCCGACTCCATCCTCAAAAGCATCTCTTTTCGCTTTCGGCAGCCTCCGGAGCAAAAGAGACAAACGTCCAGCTTTTGCTGCCACAGCAAAGGTGCCAGCGGGGAAAAGTAATGCTGGTTCTCACTGCCTCCTGGAACCCTTTCAAATGCCACAGACAATTTGGCCCTCTCTGCTTTCCTGCGGACTCCATCCTCAAAAGCACCTGTTTTCGCTTTCGGCAACCTCAGGAGCAAAAAAGACAAATGTCCAGCTTTTGCTGCCACAGCAAAGGTGCCAGCGGGGAAAAGTGATGCTGGTCCTCATTGCCTCCTGGAACCTCTTCAAATGCCACAGACAATTTGGCCCTCTCTGCTTTCCTGCGGACTCCATCCTCAAAAGCACCTGTTTTCGCTTTCGGCATCCTCAGGAGCAAAAAAGACAAACGTCCAGCTTTTGCTGCCACAGCAAAGGTGCCAGCGGGGAAAAGTAATGCTGGTTCTCACTGCCTCCTGGAACCCTTTCAAATGACACAGTCAATTTGGCTCTCTCTGCTTTCCTGCGGACTCCATCCTCAAAAGCACCTTTTTTCGCTTTCGGCAGCCTCCGGAGCAAAAAAGACAAACGTCCAGCTTTTGCTGCCACAGCAAAGGTGCCAGCGGGGAAAAGTAATGCTGGTTCTCACTGCCTCCTGGAACCCTTTCAAATGCCACAGTCAATTTGGCTCTCTCTGCTTTCCTGCGGACTCCATCCTCAAAAGCACCTGTTTTCGCTTTCGGCGGTGTTTGGAGCAAAAAAGACAAACGTCCAGCTTTTGCTGCCACAGCAAAGGTGCCAGCGGGGAAAAGTAATGCTGGTTCTCACTTCCTCCTGGAACCCTTTCAAATGCCACAGTCAATTTGGCTCTCTCTGCTTTCCTGCGGACTCCATTCTCAAAAGCACCTTTTTTCGATTTCGGCAGCCTCCGGAGCAAAAAAGACAAACGTCCAGCTTTTGCTGCCACAGCAAAGGTGCCAGCGGGGAAAAGTAATGCTGGTTCTCACTGCCTCCTGGAACTTTGTCAAATGCCACAGACAATTTTGCACTCTCTGCTTTCCTGCGGACTCCATCCTCAAAAGCATCTCTTTTCGCTTTCGGCAGCCTCCGGAGCAAAAAAGACAAACGTCCAGCTTTTGCTGCCACAGCAAAGGTGCCAGCGGGGAAAAGTAATGCTGGTTCTCACTGCCTCCTGGAACTCTTTCAAATGCCACAGACAATTTTGCACTCTCTGCTTTCCTGCGGACTCCATCCTCAAAAGCACCTGTTTTTGCTTTCGGCAGCCTCCGGAGCAAAAAAGACAAACGTCCAGCTTTTGCTGCCACAGCAAAGGTGCCAGCGGGGAAAAGTAATGCTGGTTCTCACTGCCTCCTGGAACCCTTTCAAAAGCCACAGACAATTTGGCCCTCTCTGCTTTCCTGCGGACTCCATCCTCAAAAGCACCTGTTTTCGCTTTTGACATCCTCAAGAGCAAAAAAGACAAACGTCCAGCTTTTGCTGCCACAGCAAAGGTGCCAGCGGGGAAAAGTAATGCTGGTTCTCACTGCCTCCTGGAACCCTTTCAAATGCCCCAGACAATTTGGCCCTCTCTGCTTTCCTGCGGACTCCATCCTCAAAAGCACCTGTTTTCGCTTTCGGCGGTGTTTGGAGCAAAAAAGACAAACGTCCAGCTTTTGCTGCCACAGCAAAGGTGCCAGCGGGGAAAAGTGATGTTGGTTCTCACTGCCTCCTGGAACCCTTTCAAATGCCCCAGACAATTTGGCCCTCTCTGCTTTCCTGCGGACTCCATCCTCAAAAGCACCTGTTTTTGCTTTCGGCAGCCTCCGGAGCAAAAAAGACAAACGTCCAGCTTTTGCTGCCACAGCAAAGGTGCCAGCGGGGAAAAGTAATGCTGGTTCTCACTTCCTCCTGGAACCCTTTCAAATGCCACAGTCAATTTGGCTCTCTCTGCTTTCCTGCGGACTCCATCCTCAAAAGCACCTGTTTTCGCTTTCGGCGGTGTTTGGAGCAAAAAAGACAAACGTCCAGCTTTTGCTGCCACAGCAAAGGTGCCAGCGGGGAAAAGTAATGCTGGTTCTCACTGCCTCCTGGAACTCTTTCAAATGCCACAGACAATTTTGCACTCTATGCTTTCCTGCGGACTCCATCCTCAAAAGCAACTGTTTTTGCTTTCGGCAGCCTCCGGAGCAAAAAAGACAAACGTCCAGCTTTTGCTGCCACAGCAAAGGTGCCAGCGGGGAAAAGTGATGCTGGTTCTCACTGCCTCCTGGAACCCTTTCAAATGCCCCAGACAATTTGGCCCTCTCTGCTTTCCTGCGGACTCCATCCTCAAAAGCACCTGTTTTCGCTTTCGGCGGTGTTTGGAGCAAAAAAGACAAACGTCCAGCTTTTGCTGCCACAGCAAAGGTGCCAGCGGGGAAAAGTAATGCTGGTTCTCACTGCCTCCTGGAACCCTTTCAAATACCCCAGACAATTTCGCTCTCTCTGCTTTCCTGCGGACTCGATCCTCAAAAGCATCTCTTTTCGCTTTCGGCAGCCTCCGGAGCAAAAAAGACAAACGTCCAGCTTTTGCTGCCACAGCAAAGGTGCCAGCGGGGAAAAGTAATGCTGGTTCTCACTGCCTCCTGGAACCCTTTCAAATGCCACAGTCAATTTGGCTCTCTCTGCTTTCCTGCGGACTCCATCCTCAAAAGCACCTGTTTTCGCTTTCGGCGGTGTTTGGAGCAAAAAAGACAAACGTCCAGCTTTTGCTGCCACAGCAAAGGTGCCAGCGGGGAAAAGTAATGCTGGTTCTCACTGCCTCCTGGAACTCTGTCAAATGCCACAGACAATTTTGCACTCTCTGCTTTCCTGCGGACTCCATCCTCAAAAGCATCTCTTTTCGCTTTCGGCAACCTCCGGAGCAAAAAAGACAAACGTCCAGCTTTTGCTGCCACAGCAAAGGTGCCAGCGGGGAAAAGTAATGCTGGTTCTCACTGCCTCCTTGAACTCTTTGAAATGCCCCAGACAATTTGGCCCTCTCTGCTTTCCTGCGGACTCCATCCTCAAAAGCACCTGTTTTCGCTTTCGGCGGTGTTTGGAGCAAAAAAGACAAACGTCCAGCTTTTGCTGCCACAGCAAAGGTGCCAGCGGGGAAAAGTAATGCTGGTTCTCACTTCCTCCTGGAACCCTTTCAAATGACACAGTCAATTTCGCTCTCTCTGCTTTCCTGCGGACTCCATCCTCAAAAGCATCTCTTTTCGCTTTCGGCAGCCTCCGGAGCAAAAAAGACAAACGTCCAGCTTTTGCTGCCACAGCAAAGGTGCCAGCGGGGAAAAGTAATGCTGGTTCTCACTGCCTCCTGGAACCCTTTCAAATGCCACAGTCAATTTGGCTCTCTCTGCTTTCCTGCGGACTCCATCCTCAAAAGCACCTGTTTTCGCTTTCGGCAGCCTCCGGAGCAAAAAAGACAAACGTCCAGCTTTTGCTGCCACAGCAAAGGTGCCAGCGGGGAAAAGTAATGCTGGTTCTCACTGCCTCCTGGAACTCTGTCAAATGCCACAGACAATTTGGCCCTATCTGCTTTCCTGCGGACTCCATCCTCAAAAGCACCTGTTTTCGCTTTCAGCGGTGTTTAGAGCAAAAAAGACAAACGTCCAGCTTTTGCTGCCACAGCAAAGGTGCCAGCGGGGAAAAGTAATGCTGGTTCTCACTGCCTCCTGGGACCCCTTCAAATGCCCCAGACAATTTGGCTCTCCCTGCTTTCCTGCGGACTCCATCCTCAAAAGCATCTGTTTTCACTTTCGGCGCCCTCCGGTGGTTAAAAGACAAACGTCCAGCTTTTGCTGCCGCAGCAAAGGTGCCAGCGGGGAAAAGTAATGCTGGTTCTCACTGCCTCCTGGAACTCTGTCAAATGCCACAGACAATTTGGCCCTCTCTGCTTTCCTGCCGACTCCATCCTCAAAAGCATCTCTTTTCGCTTTCGGCAGCCTCCGGAGGAAAAAAGACAAACGTCCAGCTTTTGCTGCCACAGCAAAGGTGCCAGCGGGGAAAAGTAATGCTGGTTCTCACTGCCTCCTGGAACTCTTTCAAATGCCACAGACAATTTTGCACTCTCTGCTTTCCTGCGGACTCCATCCTCAAAAGCACCTGTTTTTGCTTTCGGCAGCCTCCGGAGCAAAAAAGACAAATGTCCAGCTTTTGCTGCCACAGCAAAGGTGCCAGCGGGGAAAAGTGATGCTGGTTCTCACTGCCTCCTGGAACCCTTTCAAATGCCACAGACAATTTGGCCCTCTCTGCTTTCCTGCGGACTCCATCCTCAAAAGCACCTGTTTTCGCTTTCGGCAACCTCAGGAGCAAAAAAGACAAATGTCCAGCTTTTGCTGCCACAGCAAAGGTGCCAGCGGGGAAAAGTGATGCTGGTCCTCATTGCCTCCTGGAACCTCTTCAAATGCCACAGAGAATTTGGCCCTCTCTGCTTTCCTGCGGACTCCATCCTCAAAAGCACCTGTTTTCGCTTTCGGCGGTGTTTGGAGCAAAAAAGACAAACGTCCAGCTTTTGCTGCCACAGCAAAGGTGCCAGCGGGGAAAAGTAATGCTGGTTCTCACTGCCTCCTGGAACCCTTTCAAATGCCCCAGACAATTTCGCTCTCTCTGCTTTCCTGCGGACTCGATCCTCAAAAGCATCTCTTTTCGCTTTCGGCAGCCTCCGGAGCAAAAAAGACAAACGTCCAGCTTTTGCTGCCACAGCAAAGGTGCCAGCGGGGAAAAGTAATGCTGGTTCTCACTGCCTCCTGGAACCCTTTCAAATGCCACAGTCAATTTGGCTCTCTCTGCTTTCCTGCGGACTCCATCCTCAAAAGCACCTGTTTTCGCTTTCGGCGGTGTTTGGAGCAAAAAAGACAAACGTCCAGCTTTTGCTGCCACAGCAAAGGTGCCAGCGGGGAAAAGTAATGCTGGTTCTCACTGCCTCCTGGAACTCTGTCAAATGCCACAGACAATTTTGCACTCTCTGCTTTCCTGCGGACTCCATCCTCAAAAGCATCTCTTTTCGCTTTCGGCAACCTCCGGAGCAAAAAAGACAAACGTCCAGCTTTTGCTGCCACAGCAAAGGTGCCAGCGGGGAAAAGTAATGCTGGTTCTCACTGCCTCCTTGAACTCTTTGAAATGCCCCAGACAATTTGGCCCTCTCTGCTTTCCTGCGGACTCCATCCTCAAAAGCACCTGTTTTCGCTTTCGGCGGTGTTTGGAGCAAAAAAGACAAACGTCCAGCTTTTGCTGCCACAGCAAAGGTGCCAGCGGGGAAAAGTAATGCTGGTTCTCACTTCCTCCTGGAACCCTTTCAAATGACACAGTCAATTTCGCTCTCTCTGCTTTCCTGCGGACTCCATCCTCAAAAGCATCTCTTTTCGCTTTCGGCAGCCTCCGGAGCAAAAAAGACAAACGTCCAGCTTTTGCTGCCACAGCAAAGGTGCCAGCGGGGAAAAGTAATGCTGGTTCTCACTGCCTCCTGGAACCCTTTCAAATGCCACAGTCAATTTGGCTCTCTCTGCTTTCCTGCGGACTCCATCCTCAAAAGCATCTCTTTTCGCTTTCGGCAGCCTCCGGAGCAAAAAAGACAAACGTCCAGCTTTTGCTGCCACAGCAAAGGTGCCAGCGGGGAAAAGTAATGCTGGTTCTCACTGCCTCCTGGAACTCTGTCAAATGCCACAGACAATTTGGCCCTATCTGCTTTCCTGCGGACTCCATCCTCAAAAGCACCTGTTTTCGCTTTCAGCGGTGTTTAGAGCAAAAAAGACAAACGTCCAGCTTTTGCTGCCACAGCAAAGGTGCCAGCGGGGAAAAGTAATGCTGGTTCTCACTGCCTCCTGGGACCCCTTCAAATGCCCCAGACAATTTGGCTCTCCCTGCTTTCCTGCGGACTCCATCCTCAAAAGCATCTGTTTTCACTTTCGGCGCCCTCCGGTGGTTAAAAGACAAACGTCCAGCTTTTGCTGCCGCAGCAAAGGTGCCAGCGGGGAAAAGTAATGCTGGTTCTCACTGCCTCCTGGAACTCTGTCAAATGCCACAGACAATTTGGCCCTCTCTGCTTTCCTGCCGACTCCATCCTCAAAAGCATCTCTTTTCGCTTTCGGCAGCCTCCGGAGGAAAAAAGACAAACGTCCAGCTTTTGCTGCCACAGCAAAGGTGCCAGCGGGGAAAAGTAATGCTGGTTCTCACTGCCTCCTGGAACTCTTTCAAATGCCACAGACAATTTTGCACTCTCTGCTTTCCTGCGGACTCCATCCTCAAAAGCACCTGTTTTTGCTTTCGGCAGCCTCCGGAGCAAAAAAGACAAATGTCCAGCTTTTGCTGCCACAGCAAAGGTGCCAGCGGGGAAAAGTGATGCTGGTTCTCACTGCCTCCTGGAACCCTTTCAAATGCCACAGACAATTTGGCCCTCTCTGCTTTCCTGCGGACTCCATCCTCAAAAGCACCTGTTTTCGCTTTCGGCAACCTCAGGAGCAAAAAAGACAAATGTCCAGCTTTTGCTGCCACAGCAAAGGTGCCAGCGGGGAAAAGTGATGCTGGTCCTCATTGCCTCCTGGAACCTCTTCAAATGCCACAGACAATTTGGCCCTCTCTGCTTTCCTGCGGACTCCATCCTCAAAAGCACCTGTTTTCGCTTTCGGCATCCTCAGGAGCAAAAAAGACAAACGTCCAGCTTTTGCTGCCACAGCAAAGGTGCCAGCGGGGAAAAGTAATGCTGGTTCTCACTGCCTCCTGGAACCCTTTCAAATGACACAGTCAATTTGGCTCTCTCTGCTTTCCTGCGGACTCCATCCTCAAAAGCACCTTTTTTCGCTTTCGGCAGCCTCCGGAGCAAAAAAGACAAACGTCCAGCTTTTGCTGCCACAGCAAAGGTGCCAGCGGGGAAAAGTAATGCTGGTTCTCACTGCCTCCTGGAACCCTTTCAAATGCCACAGTCAATTTGGCTCTCTCTGCTTTCCTGCGGACTCCATCCTCAAAAGCACCTGTTTTCGCTTTCGGCGGTGTTTGGAGCAAAAAAGACAAACGTCCAGCTTTTGCTGCCACAGCAAAGGTGCCAGCGGGGAAAAGTAATGCTGGTTCTCACTTCCTCCTGGAACCCTTTCAAATGCCACAGTCAATTTGGCTCTCTCTGCTTTCCTGCGGACTCCATTCTCAAAAGCACCTTTTTTCGATTTCGGCAGCCTCCGGAGCAAAAAAGACAAACGTCCAGCTTTTGCTGCCACAGCAAAGGTGCCAGCGGGGAAAAGTAATGCTGGTTCTCACTGCCTCCTGGAACTTTGTCAAATGCCACAGACAATTTTGCACTCTCTGCTTTCCTGCGGACTCCATCCTCAAAAGCATCTCTTTTCGCTTTCGGCAGCCTCCGGAGCAAAAAAGACAAACGTCCAGCTTTTGCTGCCACAGCAAAGGTGCCAGCGGGGAAAAGTAATGCTGGTTCTCACTGCCTCCTGGAACTCTTTCAAATGCCACAGACAATTTTGCACTCTCTGCTTTCCTGCGGACTCCATCCTCAAAAGCACCTGTTTTTGCTTTCGGCAGCCTCCGGAGCAAAAAAGACAAACGTCCAGCTTTTGCTGCCACAGCAAAGGTGCCAGCGGGGAAAAGTAATGCTGGTTCTCACTGCCTCCTGGAACCCTTTCAAAAGCCACAGACAATTTGGCCCTCTCTGCTTTCCTGCGGACTCCATCCTCAAAAGCACCTGTTTTCGCTTTCGACATCCTCAGGAGCAAAAAAGACAAACGTCCAGCTTTTGCTGCCACAGCAAAGGTGCCAGCGGGGAAAAGTAATGGTGGTTCTCACTGCCTCCTGGAACTCTTTGAAATGCCCCAGACAATTTGGCCCTCTCTGCTTTCCTGCGGACTCCATCCTCAAAAGCACCTGTTTTCGCTTTCGGCGGTGTTTGAAGCAAAAAAGACAAAAGTCCAGCTTTTGCTGCCACAGCAAAGGTGCCAGCGGGGAAAAGTGATGTTGGTTCTCACTGCCTCCTGGAACCCTTTCAAATGCCCCAGACAATTTGGCCCTCTCTGCTTTCCTGCGGACTCCATCCTCAAAAGCACCTGTTTTTGCTTTCGGCAGCCTCCGGAGCAAAAAAGACAAACGTCCAGCTTTTGCTGCCACAGCAAAGGTGCCAGCGGGGAAAAGTAATGCTGGTTCTCACTTCCTCCTGGAACCCTTTCAAATGCCACAGTCAATTTGGCTCTCTCTGCTTTCCTGCGGACTCCATCCTCAAAAGCACCTGTTTTCGATTTCGGCAGCCTCCGGAGCAAAAAAGACAAACGTCCAGCTTTTGCTGCCACAGCAAAGGTGCCAGCGGGGAAAAGTAATGCTGGTTCTCACTGCCTCCTTGAACTCTTTGAAATGCCACAGACAATTTGGCCCTCTCTGCTTTCCTGCGGACTCCATCCTCAAAAGCACCTGTTTTTGCTTTCGGCGGTGTTTGGAGCAAAAAAGACAAACGTCCAGCTTTTGCTGCCACAGCAAAGGTGCCAGCGGGGAAAAGTGATGTTGGTTCTCACTGCCTCCTGGAACCCTTTCAAATGCCCCAGACAATTTGGCACTCTCTGCTTTCCTGCGGACTCCATCCTCAAAAGCACCTGTTTTCGCTTTCGGCAGCCTCCGGAGCAAAAAAGACAAACGTCCAGCTTTTGCTGCCACAGCAAAGGTGCCAGCGGGGAAAAGTAATGCTGGTTCTCACTGCCTCCTGGAACTCTGTCAAATGCCACAGACAATTTGGCCCTCTCTGCTTTCCTGCGGACTCCATCCTCAAAAGCACCTGTTTTTGCTTTTGGCAGCCTCCGGAGCAAAAAAGACAAACGTCCAGCTTTTGCTGCCACAGCAAAGGTGCCAGCGGGGAAAAGTAATGCTGGTTCTCACTGCCTCCTGGAACCCTTTCAAATGCCACAGTCAATTTGGCTCTCTCTGCTTTCCTGCGGACTCCATTCTCAAAAGCACCTTTTTTCGCTTTCGGCAGCCTCCGGAGCAAAAAAGACAAACGTCCAGCTTTTGCTGCCACAGCAAAGGTGCCAGCGGGGAAAAGTAATGCTGGTTCTCACTGCCTCCTGGAACTTTGTCAAATGCCACAGACAATTTTGCACTCTCTGCTTTCCTGCGGACTCCATCCTCAAAAGCATCTCTTTTCGCTTTCGGCAGCCTCCGGAGCAAAAAAGACAAACGTCCAGCTTTTGCTGCCACAGCAAAGGTGCCAGCGGGGAAAAGTAATGCTGGTTCTCACTGCCTCCTGGAACCCTTTCAAATGCCACAGTCAATTTGGCTCTCTCTGCTTTCCTGCGGACTCCATCCTCAAAAGCACCTGTTTTCGCTTTCGGCGGTGTTTGGAGCAAAAAAGACAAACGTCCAGCTTTTGCTGCCACAGCAAAGGTGCCAGCGGGGAAAAGTAATGCTGGTTCTCACTGCCTCCTGGAACTCTGTCAAATGCCACAGACAATTTTGCACTCTCTGCTTTCCTGCGGACTCCATCCTCAAAAGCATCTCTTTTCGCTTTCGGCAACCTCCGGAGCAAAAAAGACAAACGTCCAGCTTTTGCTGCCACAGCAAAGGTGCCAGCGGGGAAAAGTAATGCTGGTTCTCACTGCCTCCTGGAACTCTTTCAAATGCCACAGACAATTTTGCACTCTCTGCTTTCCTGCGGACTCCATCCTCAAAAGCACCTGTTTTTGCTTTCGGCAGCCTCCGGAGCAAAAAAGACAAACGTCCAGCTTTTGCTGCCACAGCAAAGGTGCCAGCGGAGAAAAGTAATGCTGGTTCTCACTGCCTCCTGGAACCCTTTCAAATGCCACAGTCAATTTGGCTCTCTCTGCTTTCCTGCGGACTCCATTCTCAAAAGCACCTGTTTTCGCTTTCGGCAGCCTCCGGAGCAAAAAAGACAAACGTCCAGCTTTTGCTGCCACAGCAAAGGTGCCAGCGGGGAAAAGTAATGCTGGTTCTCACTGCCTCCTGGAACTCTTTGAAATGCTCCAGACAATTTGGCCCTCTCTGCTTTCCTGCGGACTCCATCCTCAAAAGCACCTGTTTTCGCTTTCGGCATCCTCAGGAGCAAAAAAGACAAACGTCCAGCTTTTGCTGCCACAGCAAAGGTGCCAGCGGGGAAAAGTAATGCTGGTTCTCACTGCCTCCTGGAACTCTGTCAAATGCCCCAGACAATTTGGCCCTCTCTGCTTTCCTGCGGACTCCATCCTCAAAAGCACCTGTTTTCGCTTTCGGCGGTGTTTGGAGCAAAAAAGACAAACGTCCAGCTTTTGCTGCCACAGCAAAGGTGCCAGCGGGGAAAAGTGATGTTGGTTCTCACTGCCTCCTGGAACCCTTTCAAATGCCCCAGACAATTTGGCCCTCTCTGCTTTCCTGCGGACTCCATCCTCAAAAGCACCTGTTTTTGCTTTCGGCAGCCTCCGGAGCAAAAAAGACAAACGTCCAGCTTTTGCTGCCACAGCAAAGGTGCCAGCGGGGAAAAGTAATGCTGGTTCTCACTTCCTCCTGGAACCCTTTCAAATGCCACAGTCAATTTGGCTCTCTCTGCTTTCCTGCGGACTCCATCCTCAAAAGCACCTGTTTTCGCTTTCGGCAGCCTCCGGAGCAAAAAAGACAAACGTCCAGCTTTTGCTGCCACAGCAAAGGTGCCAGCGGGGAAAAGTAATGCTGGTTCTCACTGCCTCCTTGAACTCTTTGAAATGCCCCAGACAATTTGGCCCTCTCTGCTTTCCTGCGGACTCCATCCTCAAAAGCACCTGTTTTTGCTTTCGGCGGTGTTTGGAGCAAAAAAGACAAACGTCCAGCTTTTGCTGCCACAGCAAAGGTGCCAGCGGGGAAAAGTGATGTTGGTTCTCACTGCCTCCTGGAACCCTTTCAAATGCCCCAGACAATTTGGCACTCTCTGCTTTCCTGCGGACTCCATCCTCAAAAGCACCTGTTTTCGCTTTCGGCAGCCTCCGGAGCAAAAAAGACAAACGTCCAGCTTTTGCTGCCACAGCAAAGGTGCCAGCGGGGAAAAGTAATGCTGGTTCTCACTGCCTCCTGGAACTCTGTCAAATGCCACAGACAATTTGGCCCTCTCTGCTTTCCTGCGGACTCCATCCTCAAAAGCACCTGTTTTTGCTTTTGGCAGCCTCCGGAGCAAAAAAGACAAACGTCCAGCTTTTGCTGCCACAGCAAAGGTGCCAGCGGGGAAAAGTAATGCTGGTTCTCACTGCCTCCTGGAACCCTTTCAAATGCCACAGTCAATTTGGCTCTCTCTGCTTTCCTGCGGACTCCATCCTCAAAAGCACCTGTTTTCGCTTTCGGCGGTGTTTGGAGCAAAAAAGACAAACGTCCAGCTTTTGCTGCCACAGCAAAGGTGCCAGCGGGGAAAAGTAATGCTGGTTCTCACTGCCTCCTGGAACTCTGTCAAATGCCACAGACAATTTTGCACTCTCTGCTTTCCTGCGGACTCCATCCTCAAAAGCATCTCTTTTCGCTTTCGGCAACCTCCGGAGCAAAAAAGACAAACGTCCAGCTTTTGCTGCCACAGCAAAGGTGCCAGCGGGGAAAAGTAATGCTGGTTCTCACTGCCTCCTGGAACTCTTTCAAATGCCACAGACAATTTTGCACTCTCTGCTTTCCTGCGGACTCCATCCTCAAAAGCACCTGTTTTTGCTTTCGGCAGCCTCCGGAGCAAAAAAGACAAACGTCCAGCTTTTGCTGCCACAGCAAAGGTGCCAGCGGAGAAAAGTAATGCTGGTTCTCACTGCCTCCTGGAACCCTTTCAAATGCCACAGTCAATTTGGCTCTCTCTGCTTTCCTGCGGACTCCATTCTCAAAAGCACCTGTTTTCGCTTTCGGCAGCCTCCGGAGCAAAAAAGACAAACGTCCAGCTTTTGCTGCCACAGCAAAGGTGCCAGCGGGGAAAAGTAATGCTGGTTCTCACTGCCTCCTGGAACTCTTTGAAATGCTCCAGACAATTTGGCCCTCTCTGCTTTCCTGCGGACTCCATCCTCAAAAGCACCTGTTTTCGCTTTCGGCGGTGTTTGGAGCAAAAAAGACAAACGTCCAGCTTTTGCTGCCACAGCAAAGGTGCCAGCGGGGAAAAGTAATGCTGGTTCTCACTGCCTCCTGGAACTCTGTCAAATGCCCCAGACAATTTGGCCCTCTCTGCTTTCCTGCGGACTCCATCCTCAAAAGCACCTGTTTTCGCTTTCGGCGGTGTTTGGAGCAAAAAAGACAAACGTCCAGCTTTTGCTGCCACAGCAAAGGTGCCAGCGGGGAAAAGTGATGTTGGTTCTCACTGCCTCCTGGAACCCTTTCAAATGCCCCAGACAATTTGGCCCTCTCTGCTTTCCTGCGGACTCCATCCTCAAAAGCACCTGTTTTTGCTTTCGGCAGCCTCCGGAGCAAAAAAGACAAACGTCCAGCTTTTGCTGCCACAGCAAAGGTGCCAGCGGGGAAAAGTAATGCTGGTTCTCACTTCCTCCTGGAACCCTTTCAAATGCCACAGTCAATTTGGCTCTCTCTGCTTTCCTGCGGACTCCATCCTCAAAAGCACCTGTTTTCGCTTTCGGCAGCCTCCGGAGCAAAAAAGACAAACGTCCAGCTTTTGCTGCCACAGCAAAGGTGCCAGCGGGGAAAAGTAATGATGGTTCTCACTGCCTCCTTGAACTCTTTGAAATGCCCCAGACAATTTGGCCCTCTCTGCTTTCCTGCGGACTCCATCCTCAAAAGCACCTGTTTTTGCTTTCGGCGGTGTTTGGAGCAAAAAAGACAAACGTCCAGCTTTTGCTGCCACAGCAAAGGTGCCAGCGGGTAAAAGTGATGTTGGTTCTCACTGCCTCCTGGAACCCTTTCAAATGCCCCAGACAATTTGGCACTCTCTGCTTTCCTGCGGACTCCATCCTCAAAAGCACCTGTTTTCGCTTTCGGCAGCCTCCGGAGCAAAAAAGACAAACGTCCAGCTTTTGCTGCCACAGCAAAGGTGCCAGCGGGGAAAAGTAATGCTGGTTCTCACTGCCTCCTGGAACTCTGTCAAATGCCACAGACAATTTGGCCCTCTCTGCTTTCCTGCGGACTCCATCCTCAAAAGCACCTGTTTTTGCTTTTGGCAGCCTCCGGAGCAAAAAAGACAAACGTCCAGCTTTTGCTGCCACAGCAAAGGTGCCAGCGGGGAAAAGTAATGCTGGTTCTCACTGCCTCCTGGAACCCTTTCAAATGCCACAGTCAATTTGGCTCTCTCTGCTTTCCTGCGGACTCCATCCTCAAAAGCACCTGTTTTCGCTTTCGGCGGTGTTTGGAGCAAAAAAGACAAACGTCCAGCTTTTGCTGCCACAGCAAAGGTGCCAGCGGGGAAAAGTAATGCTGGTTCTCACTTCCTCCTGGAACCCTTTCAAATGCCACAGTCAATTTGGCTCTCTCTGCTTTCCTGCGGACTCCATTCTCAAAAGCACCTTTTTTCGCTTTCGGCAGCCTCCGGAGCAAAAAAGACAAACGTCCAGCTTTTGCTGCCACAGCAAAGGTGCCAGCGGGGAAAAGTAATGCTGGTTCTCACTGCCTCCTGGAACTTTGTCAAATGCCACAGACAATTTTGCACTCTCTGCTTTCCTGCGGACTCCATCCTCAAAAGCATCTCTTTTCGCTTTCGGCAGCCTCCGGAGCAAAAAAGACAAACGTCCAGCTTTTGCTGCCACAGCAAAGGTGCCAGCGGGGAAAAGTAATGCTGGTTCTCACTGCCTCCTGGAACTCTTTCAAATGCCACAGACAATTTTGCACTCTCTGCTTTCCTGCGGACTCCATCCTCAAAAGCACCTGTTTTTGCTTTCGGCAGCCTCCGGAGCAAAAAAGACAAACGTCCAGCTTTTGCTGCCACAGCAAAGGTGCCAGCGGGGAAAAGTAATGCTGGTTCTCACTGCCTCCTGGAACCCTTTCAAAAGCCACAGACAATTTGGCCCTCTCTGCTTTCCTGCGGACTCCATCCTCAAAAGCACCTGTTTTCGCTTTCGACATCCTCAGGAGCAAAAAAGACAAACGTCCAGCTTTTGCTGCCACAGCAAAGGTGCCAGCGGGGAAAAGTAATGCTGGTTCTCACTGCCTCCTGGAACCCTTTCAAATGCCCCAGACAATTTGGCCCTCTCTGCTTTCCTGCGGACTCCATCCTCAAAAGCACCTGTTTTCGCTTTCGGCGGTGTTTGGAGCAAAAAAGACAAACGTCCAGCTTTTGCTGCCACAGCAAAGGTGCCAGCGGGGAAAAGTGATGTTGGTTCTCACTGCCTCCTGGAACCCTTTCAAATGCCCCAGACAATTTGGCCCTCTCTGCTTTCCTGCGGACTCCATCCTCAAAAGCACCTGTTTTTGCTTTCGGCAGCCTCCGGAGCAAAAAAGACAAACGTCCAGCTTTTGCTGCCACAGCAAAGGTGCCAGCGGGGAAAAGTAATGCTGGTTCTTACTTCCTCCTGGAACCCTTTCAAATGCCACAGTCAATTTGGCTCTCTCTGCTTTCCTGCGGACTCCATCCTCAAAAGCACCTGTTTTCGCTTTCGGCAGCCTCCGGAGCAAAAAAGACAAACGTCCAGCTTTTGCTGCCACAGCAAAGGTGCCAGCGGGGAAAAGTAATGCTGGTTCTCACTGCCTCCTTGAACTCTTTGAAATGCCCCAGACAATTTGGCCCTCTCTGCTTTCCTGCGGACTCCATCCTCAAAAGCACCTGTTTTCGCTTTCGGCGGTGTTTGGAGCAAAAAAGACAAACGTCCAGCTTTTGCTGCCACAGCAAAGGTGCCAGCGGGGAAAAGTAATGCTGGTTCTCACTGCCTCCTGGAACCCTTTCAAATGCCACAGACAATTTGGCCCTCTCTGCTTTCCTGCGGACTCCATCTTCAAAAGCATCTCTTTTCGCTTTCGGCAACCTCCGGAGCAAAAAAGACAAACGTCCAGCTTTTGCTGCCACAGCAAAGGTGCCAGCGGGGAAAAGTAATGCTGGTTCTCACTGCCTCCTGGAACCCTTTCAAATGCCACAGTCAATTTGGCTCTCTCTGCTTTCCTGCGGACTCCATCCTCAAAAGCACCTGTTTTCGCTTTCGGCGGTGTTTGGAGCAAAAAAGACAAACGTCCAGCTTTTGCTGCCACAGCAAAGGTGCCAGCGGGGAAAAGTAATGCTGGTTCTCACTGCCTCCTGGAACTCTGTCAAATGCCACAGACAATTTTGCACTCTCTGCTTTCCTGCGGACTCCATCCTCAAAAGCATCTCTTTTCGCTTTCGGCAACCTCCGGAGCAAAAAAGACAAACGTCCAGCTTTTGCTGCCACAGCAAAGGTGCCAGCGGGGAAAAGTAATGCTGGTTCTCACTGCCTCCTGGAACTCTTTCAAATGCCACAGACAATTTTGCACTCTCTGCTTTCCTGCGGACTCCATCCTCAAAAGCACCTGTTTTTGCTTTCGGCAGCCTCCGGAGCAAAAAAGACAAACGTCCAGCTTTTGCTGCCACAGCAAAGGTGCCAGCGGGGAAAAGTAATGCTGGTTCTCACTGCCTCCTGGAACCCTTTCAAATGCCACAGTCAATTTGGCTCTCTCTGCTTTCCTGCGGACTCCATTCTCAAAAGCACCTGTTTTCGCTTTCGGCAGCCTCCGGAGCAAAAAAGACAAACGTCCAGCTTTTGCTGCCACAGCAAAGGTGCCAGCGGGGAAAAGTAATGCTGGTTCTCACTGCCTCCTGGAACTCTTTGAAATGCTCCAGACAATTTGGCCCTCTCTGCTTTCCTGCGGAGTCCATCCTCAAAAGCACCTGTTTTCGCTTTCGGCGGTGTTTGGAGCAAAAAAGACAAACGTCCAGCTTTTGCTGCCACAGCAAAGGTGCCAGCGGGGAAAAGTAATGCTGGTTCTCACTGCCTCCTGGAACTCTGTCAAATGCCCCAGACAATTTGGCCCTCTCTGCTTTCCTGCGGACTCCATCCTCAAAAGCACCTGTTTTCGCTTTCGGCGGTGTTTGGAGCAAAAAAGACAAACGTCCAGCTTTTGCTGCCACAGCAAAGGTGCCAGCGGGGAAAAGTGATGTTGGTTCTCACTGCCTCCTGGAACTCTTTCAAATGCCCCAGACAATTTGGCCCTCTCTGCTTTCCTGCGGACTCCATCCTCAAAAGCACCTGTTTTTGCTTTCGGCAGCCTCCGGAGCAAAAAAGACAAACGTCCAGCTTTTGCTGCCACAGCAAAGGTGCCAGCGGGGAAAAGTAATGCTGGTTCTCACTGCCTCCTGGAACCCTTTCAAATGCCACAGACAATTTGGCCCTCTCTGCTTTCCTGCGGACTCCATCCTCAAAAGCACCTGTTTTCGCTTTCGGCATCCTCAGGAGCAAAAAAGACAAACGTCCAGCTTTTGCTGCCACAGCAAAGGTGCCAGCAGGGAAAAGTAATGCTGGTTCTCACTGCCTCTTGGAACTCTGTCAAATGCCACAGACAATTTTGCACTCTCTGCTTTCCTGCGGACTCCATCCAAAAAAGCACCTGTTTTTGCTTTCGGCAGCCTCCGGAGCAAAAAAGACAAACGTCCAGCTTTTGCTGCCACAGCAAAGGTGCCAGCGGGGAAAAGTAATGCTGGTTCTCACTTCCTCCTGGAACCCTTTCAAATGACACAGTCAATTTGGCCCTCTCTGCTTTCCTGCGGACTCCATCCTCAAAAGCACCTGTTTTCGCTTTCGGCAGCCTCCGGAGCAAAAAAGACAAACGTCCAGCTTTTGCTGCCACAGCAAAGGTGCCAGCGGGGAAAAGTAATGCTGGTTCTCACTGCCTCCTGGAACCCTTTCAAATGCCACAGTCAATTTGGCTCTCTCTGCTTTCCTGCGGACTCCATCCTCAAAAGCACCTGTTTTTGCTTTCGGCAGCCTCCGGAGCAAAAAAGACAAACGTCCAGCTTTTGCTGCCACAGCAAAGGTGCCAGCGGGGAAAAGTAATGCTGGTTCTCACTGCCTCCTGGAACTCTGTCAAATGCCACAGACAATTTTGCACTCTCTGCTTTCCTGCGGACTCCATCCTCAAAAGCACCTCTTTTTGCTTTCGGCAGCCTCCGGAGCAAAAAAGACAAACGTCCAGATTTGCTGCCACAGCAAAGGTGCCAGCGGGGAAAAGTAATGCTGGTTCTCACTGCCTCCTGGAACTCTTTCAAATGCCACAGACAATTTTGCACTCTCTGCTTTCCTGCGGACTCCATCCTCAAAAGCACCTGTTTTTGCTTTCGGCAGCCTCCGGAGCAAAAAAGACAAACGTCCAGCTTTTGCTGCCACAGCAAAGGTGCCAGCGGGGAAAAGTAATGCTGGTTCTCACTGCCTCCTGGAACTCTGTCAAATGCCACAGACAATTTGGCCCTCTCTGCTTTCCTGCGGACTCCATCCTCAAAAGCACCTGTTTTCGCTTTCGGCAACCTCCGGAGCAAAAAAGACAAACGTCCAGCTTTTGCTGCCACAGCAAAGGTGCCAGCGGGGAAAAGTGATGCTGGTTCTCACTGCCTCCTGGAACCCTTTCAAATGCCCCAGACAATTTGGCCCTCTCTGCTTTCCTGCGGACTCCATCCTCAAAAGCACCTGTTTTCGCTTTCGGCAGCCTCCGGAGCAAAAAAGACAAACGTCCAGCTTTTGCTGCCACAGCAAAGGTGCCAGCGGGGAAAAGTAATGCTGGTTCTCACTGCCTCCTGGAACTCTTTCAAATGCCACAGACAATTTTGCACTCTCTGCTTTCCTGCGGACTCCATCCTCAAAAGCACCTGTTTTCGCTTTCGGCAGCCTCCGGAGCAAAAAAGACAAACGTCCAGCTTTTGCTGCCACAGCAAAGGTGCCAGCGGGGAAAAGTGATGCTGGTTCTCACTGCCTCCTGGAACCCTTTCAAATGCCCCAGACAATTTGGCCCTCTCTGCTTTCCTGCGGACTCCATCCTCAAAAGCACCTGTTTTCGCTTTCGGCAGCCTCCGGAGCAAAAAAGACAAACGTCCAGCTTTTGCTGCCACAGCAAAGGTGCCAGCGGAGAAAAGTAATGCTGGTTCTCACTGCCTCCTGGAACCCTTTCAAATGCCACAGTCAATTTGGCCCTCTCTGCTTTCCTGCGGACTCCATCCTCAAAAGCACCTGTTTTCGCTTTCGGCAGCCTCCGGAGCAAAAAAGACAAACGTCCAGCTTTTGCTGCCACAGCAAAGGTGCCAGCGGGGAAAAGTAATGCTGGTTCTCACTTCCTCCTGGAACCCTTTCAAATGACACAGTCAATTTCGCTCTCTCTGCTTTCCTGCGGACTCCATCCTCAAAAGCACCTGTTTTCGCTTTCGGCGGTGTTTGGAGCAAAAAAGACAAACGTCCAGCTTTTGCTGCCACAGCAAAGGTGCCAGCGGGGAAAAGTAATGCTGGTTCTCACTGCCTCCTGGAACCCTTTCAAATGCCACAGTCAATTTGGCTCTCTCTGCTTTCCTGCGCACTCCATCCTCAAAAGCACCTGTTTTCGCTTTCGGCAGCCTCCGGAGCAAAAAAGACAAACGTCCAGCTTTTGCTGCCACAGCAAAGGTGCCAGCGGGGAAAAGTAATGCTGGTTCTCACTGCCTCCTGGAACTTTGTCAAATGCCACAGACAATTTTGCACTCTCTGCTTTCCTGCGGACTCCATCCTCAAAAGCATCTCTTTTCGCTTTCGGCAGCCTCCGGAGCAAAAAAGACAAACGTCCAGCTTTTGCTGCCACAGCAAAGGTGCCAGCGGGGAAAAGTAATGCTGGTTCTCACTGCCTCCTGGAACTCTTTGAAATGCCACAGACAATTTTGCACTCTCTGCTTTCCTGCGGACTCCATCCTCAAAAGCACCTGTTTTTGCTTTCGGCAGCCTCCGGAGCAAAAAAGACAAACGTCCAGCTTTTGCTGCCACAGCAAAGGTGCCAGCGGGGAAAAGTAATGCTGGTTCTCACTGCCTCCTGGAACCCTTTCAAAAGCCACAGACAATTTGGCCCTCTCTGCTTTCCTGCGGACTCCATCCTCAAAAGCACCTGTTTTCGCTTTCGACATCCTCAGGAGCAAAAAAGACAAACGTCCAGCTTTTGCTGCCACAGCAAAGGTGCCAGCGGGGAAAAGTAATGCTGGTTCTCACTGCCTCCTGGAACTCTTTGAAATGCCCCAGACAATTTGGCCCTCTCTGCTTTCCTGCGGACTCCATCCTCAAAAGCACCTGTTTTCGCTTTCGGCAGCCTCCGGAGCAAAAAAGACAAACGTCCAGCTTTTGCTGCCACAGCAAAGGTGCCAGCGGGGAAAAGTGATGTTGGTTCTCACTGCCTCCTGGAACCCTTTCAAATGCCACAGACAATTTGGCCCTCTCTGCTTTCCTGCGGACTCCATCCTCAAAAGCACCTGTTTTTGCTTTCGGCAGCCTCCGGAGCAAAAAAGACAAACGTCCAGCTTTTGCTGCCACAGCAAAGGTGCCAGCGGGGAAAAGTAATGCTGGTTCTCACTTCCTCCTGGAACCCTTTCAAATGCCACAGTCAATTTGGCTCTCTCTGCTTTCCTGCGGACTCCATCCTCAAAAGCACCTGTTTTCGCTTTCGGCAGCCTCCGGAGCAAAAAAGACAAACGTCCAGCTTTTGCTGCCACAGCAAAGGTGCCAGCGGGGAAAAGTAATGCTGGTTCTCACTGCCTCCTTGAACTCTTTGAAATGCCCCAGACAATTTGGCCCTCTCTGCTTTCCTGCGGACTCCATCCTCAAAAGCACCTGTTTTCGCTTTCGGCGGTGTTTGGAGCAAAAAAGACAAACGTCCAGCTTTTGCTGCCACAGCAAAGGTGCCAGCGGGGAAAAGTAATGCTGGTTCTCACTTCCTCCTGGAACCCTTTCAAATGACACAGTCAATTTCGCTCTCTCTGCTTTCCTGCGGACTCCATCCTCAAAAGCACCTGTTTTCGCTTTCGGCGGTGTTTGGAGCAAAAAAGACAAACGTCCAGCTTTTGCTGCCACAGCAAAGGTGCCAGCGGGGAAAAGTAATGCTGGTTCTCACTGCCTCCTGGAACCCTTTCAAATGCCACAGTCAATTTGGCTCTCTCTGCTTTCCTGCGCACTCCATCCTCAAAAGCACCTGTTTTCGCTTTCGGCAGCCTCCGGAGCAAAAAAGACAAACGTCCAGCTTTTGCTGCCACAGCAAAGGTGCCAGCGGGGAAAAGTAATGCTGGTTCTCACTGCCTCCTGGAACTTTGTCAAATGCCACAGACAATTTTGCACTCTCTGCTTTCCTGCGGACTCCATCCTCAAAAGCATCTCTTTTCGCTTTCGGCAGCCTCCGGAGCAAAAAAGACAAACGTCCAGCTTTTGCTGCCACAGCAAAGGTGCCAGCGGGGAAAAGTAATGCTGGTTCTCACTGCCTCCTGGAACTCTTTCAAATGCCACAGACAATTTTGCACTCTCTGCTTTCCTGCGGACTCCATCCTCAAAAGCACCTGTTTTTGCTTTCGGCAGCCTCCGGAGCAAAAAAGACAAACGTCCAGCTTTTGCTGCCACAGCAAAGGTGCCAGCGGGGAAAAGTAATGCTGGTTCTCACTGCCTCCTGGAACCCTTTCAAAAGCCACAGACAATTTGGCCCTCTCTGCTTTCCTGCGGACTCCATCCTCAAAAGCACCTGTTTTCGCTTTCGACATCCTCAGGAGCAAAAAAGACAAACGTCCAGCTTTTGCTTCCACAGCAAAGGTGCCAGCGGGGAAAAGTAATGCTGGTTCTCACTGCCTCCTGGAACTCTTTGAAATGCCCCAGACAATTTGGCCCTCTCTGCTTTCCTGCGGACTCCATCCTCAAAAGCACCTGTTTTCGCTTTCGGCAGCCTCCGGAGCAAAAAAGACAAACGTCCAGCTTTTGCTGCCACAGCAAAGGTGCCAGCGGGGAAAAGTGATGTTGGTTCTCACTGCCTCCTGGAACCCTTTCAAATGCCACAGACAATTTGGCCCTCTCTGCTTTCCTGCGGACTCCATCCTCAAAAGCACCTGTTTTTGCTTTCGGCAGCCTCCGGAGCAAAAAAGACAAACGTCCAGCTTTTGCTGCCACAGCAAAGGTGCCAGCGGGGAAAAGTAATGCTGGTTCTCACTTCCTCCTGGAACCCTTTCAAATGCCACAGTCAATTTGGCTCTCTCTGCTTTCCTGCGGACTCCATCCTCAAAAGCACCTGTTTTCGCTTTCGGCAGCCTCCGGAGCAAAAAAGACAAACGTCCAGCTTTTGCTGCCACAGCAAAGGTGCCAGCGGGGAAAAGTAATGCTGGTTCTCACTGCCTCCTTGAACTCTTTGAAATGCCCCAGACAATTTGGCCCTCTCTGCTTTCCTGCGGACTCCATCCTCAAAAGCACCTGTTTTCGCTTTCGGCGGTGTTTGGAGCAAAAAAGACAAACGTCCAGCTTTTGCTGCCACAGCAAAGGTGCCAGCGGGGAAAAGTAATGCTGGTTCTCACTGCCTCCTGGAACCCTTTCAAATGACACAGTCAATTTCGCTCTCTCTGCTTTCCTGCGGACTCCATCCTCAAAAGCATCTCTTTTCGCTTTCGGCAGCCTCCGGAGCAAAAAAGACAAACGTCCAGCTTTTGCTGCCACAGCAAAGGTGCCAGCGGGGAAAAGTAATGCTGGTTCTCACTGCCTCCTGGAACCCTTTCAAATGCCACAGTCAATTTGGCTCTCTCTGCTTTCCTGCGGACTCCATCCTCAAAAGCACCTGTTTTCGCTTTCGGCAGCCTCCGGAGCAAAAAAGACAAACGTCCAGCTTTTGCTGCCACAGCAAAGGTGCCAGCGGGGAAAAGTAATGCTGGTTCTCACTGCCTCCTGGAACTCTGTCAAATGCCACAGACAATTTTGCACTCTCTGCTTTCCTGCGGACTCCATCCTCAAAAGCATCTCTTTTCGCTTTCGGCAACCTCCGGAGCAAAAAAGACAAACGTCCAGCTTTTGCTGCCACAGCAAAGGTGCCAGCGGAGAAAAGTAATGCTGGTTCTCACTGCCTCCTGGAACCCTTTCAAATGCCACAGTCAATTTGGCTCTCTCTGCTTTCCTGCGGACTCCATTCTCAAAAGCACCTGTTTTCGCTTTCGGCAGCCTCCGGAGCAAAAAAGACAAACGTCCAGCTTTTGCTGCCACAGCAAAGGTGCCAGCGGGGAAAAGTAATGCTGGTTCTCACTGCCTCCTGGAACTCTTTGAAATGCTCCAGACAATTTGGCCCTCTCTGCTTTCCTGCGGACTCCATCCTCAAAAGCACCTGTTTTCGCTTTCTGCGGTGTTTGGAGCAAAAAAGACAAACGTCCAGCTTTTGCTGCCACAGCAAAGGTGCCAGCGGGGAAAAGTGATGTTGGTTCTCACTGCCTCCTGGAACCCTTTCAAATGCCCCAGACAATTTGGCCCTCTCTGCTTTCCTGCGGACTCCATCCTCAAAAGCACCTGTTTTTGCTTTCGGCAGCCTCCGGAGCAAAAAAGACAAACGTCCAGCTTTTGCTGCCACAGCAAAGGTGCCAGCGGGGAAAAGTAATGCTGGTTCTCACTGCCTCCTGGAACTCTGTCAAATGCCCCAGACAATTTGGCCCTCTCTGCTTTCCTGCGGACTCCATCCTCAAAAGCACCTGTTTTCGCTTTCGACATCCTCAGGAGCAAAAAAGACAAACGTCCAGCTTTTGCTGCCACAGCAAAGGTGCCAGCGGGGAAAAGTGATGTTGGTTCTCACTGCCTCCTGGAACTCTTTCAAATGCCACAGTCAATTTGGCCCTCTCTGCTTTCCTGCGGACTCCATCCTCAAAAGCACCTGTTTTTGCTTTCGGCAGCCTCCGGAGCAAAAAAGACAAACGTCCAGCTTTTGCTGCCACAGCAAAGGTGCCAGCGGGGAAAAGTAATGCTGGTTCTCACTGCCTCCTGGAACCCTTTCAAATGCCACAGACAATTTGGCCCTCTCTGCTTTCCTGCGGACTCCATCCTCAAAAGCACCTGTTTTCGCTTTCGGCATCCTCAGGAGCAAAAAAGACAAACGTCCAGCTTTTGCTGCCACAGCAAAGGTGCCAGGAGGGAAAAGTAATGCTGGTTCTCACTGCCTCCTGGAACTCTGTCAAATGCCACAGACAATTTTGCACTCTCTGCTTTCCTGCGGACTCCATCCTCAAAAGCACCTGTTTTTGCTTTCGGCAGCCTCCGGAGCAAAAAAGACAAACGTCCAGCTTTTGCTGCCACAGCAAAGGTGCCAGCGGGGAAAAGTAATGCTGGTTCTCACTTCCTCCTGGAACCCTTTCAAATGACACAGTCAATTTGGCTCTCTCTGCTTTCCTGCGGACTCCATCCTCAAAAGCACCTGTTTTCGCTTTCGGCAGCCTCCGGAGCAAAAAAGACAAACGTCCAGCTTTTGCTGCCACAGCAAAGGTGCCAGCGGGGAAAAGTAATGCTGGTTCTCACTGCCTCCTGGAACCCTTTCAAATGCCACAGTCAATTTGGCTCTCTCTGCTTTCCTGCGGACTCCATCCTCAAAAGCACCTGTTTTCGCTTTCGGCAGCCTCCGGAGCAAAAAAGACAAACGTCCAGCTTTTGCTGTCACAGCAAAGGTGCCAGCGGGGAAAAGTAATGCTGGTTCTCACTGCCTCCTGGAACTCTGTCAAATGCCACAGACAATTTTGCACTCTCTGCTTTCCTGCGGACTCCATCCTCAAAAGCACCTCTTTTTGCTTTCGGCAGCCTCCGGAGCAAAAAAGACAAACGTCCAGCTTTTGCTGCCACAGCAAAGGTGCCAGCGGGGAAAAGTAATGCTGGTTCTCACTGCCTCCTGGAACCCTTTCAAAAGCCACAGACAATTTGGCCCTCTCTGCTTTCCTGCGGACTCCATCCTCAAAAGCACCTGTTTTCGCTTTCGGCATCCTCAGGAGCAAAAAAGACAAACGTCCAGCTTTTGCTGCCACAGCAAAGGTGCCAGCGGGGAAAAGTAATGCTGGTTCTCACTGCCTCCTGGAACCCTTTCAAATGCCACAGACAATTTGGCCCTCTCTGCTTTCCTGCAGACTCCATCCTCAAAAGCACTTGTTTTCTCTTTCGGCAACCTCCGGAGCAAAAAAGACAAACGTCCAGCTTTTGCTGCCACAGCAAAGGTGCCAGCGGGGAAAAGTAATGCTGGTTCTCACTGCCTCCTGGAACTCTTTGAAATGCCCCAGACAATTTGGCCCTCTCTGCTTTCCTGCGGACTCTATCCTCAAAAGCACCTGTTTTCGCTTTCGGCGGTGTTTGGAGCAAAAAAGACAAACGTCCAGCTTTTGCTGCCACAGCAAAGGTGCCAGCGGGGAAAAGTGATGTTGGTTCTCACTGCCTCCTGGAACCCTTTCAAATGCCCCAGACAATTTGGCACTCTCTGCTTTCCTGCGGACTCCATCCTCAAAAGCACCTGTTTTCGCTTTCGGCAGCCTCCGGAGCAAAAAAGACAAACGTCCAGCTTTTGCTGCCACAGCAAAGGTGCCAGCGGGGAAAAGTAATGCTGGTTCTCACTGCCTCCTGGAACTCTGTCAAATGCCACAGACAATTTGGCCCTCTCTGCTTTCCTGCGGACTCCATCCTCAAAAGCACCTGTTTTTGCTTTTGGCAGCCTCCGGAGCAAAAAAGACAAACGTCCAGCTTTTGCTGCCACAGCAAAGGTGCCAGCGGGGAAAAGTGATGCTGGTCCTCATTCCCTCCTTGAACCTCTTCAAATGCCCCAAACAATTTCGCCCTCTCTGCTTTCCTGCGGACTCCATCCTCAAAAGCACCTTTTTTCGCTTTCGGCATCCTCAGGAGCAAAAAAGACAAACGTCCAGCTTTTGCTGCCACAGCAAAGGTGCCAGCGGGGAAAAGTAATGCTGGTTCTCACTGCCTCCTGGAACCCTTTCAAATGCCACAGACAATTTGGCCCTCTCTGCTTTCCTGCGGACTCCATCCTCAAAAGCATCTCTTTTCGCTTTCGGCAACCTCCGGAGCAAAAAAGACAAACGTCCAGCTTTTGCTGCCACAGCAAAGGTGCCAGCAGGGAAAAGTAATGCTGGTTCTCACTGCCTCCTGGAACTCTTTCAAATGCCCCAGACAATTTTGCACTCTCTGCTTTCCTGCGGACTCCATCCTCAAAAGCACCTGTTTTTGCTTTCGGCAGCCTCCGGAGCAAAAAAGACAAACGTCCAGCTTTTGCTGCCACAGCAAAGGTGCCAGCGGGGAAAAGTAATGCTGGTTCTCACTGCCTCCTGGAACTCTTTCAAATGCCACAGACAATTTGGCCCTCTCTGCTTTCCTGCGGACTCCATCCTCAAAAGCACCTGTTTTTGCTTTCGGCATCCTCAGGAGCAAAAAAGACAAACGTCCAGCTTTTGCTGCCACAGCAAAGGTGCCAGCGGGGAAAAGTAATGCTGGTTCTCACTGCCTCCTGGAACCCTTTCAAATGCCCCAGACAATTTGGCCCTCTCTGCTTTCCTGCGGACTCCATCCTCAAAAGCACTTGTTTTATCTTTCGGCAACCTCCGGAGTAAAAAAGACAAACGTCCAGCTTTTGCTGCCACAGCAAAGGTGCCAGCGGGGAAAAGTAATGCTGGTTCTCACTGCCTCCTGGAACTCTTTGAAATGCCCCAGACAATTTGGCCCTCTCTGCTTTCCTGCGGACTCCATCCTCAAAAGCACCTGTTTTCGCTTTCGGCAACCTCAGGAGCAAAAAAGACAAACGTCCAGCTTTTGCTGCCACAGCAAAGGTGCCAGCGGGGAAAAGTGATGCTGGTCCTTATTGCCTCCTTGAACCTCTTCAAATGCCCCAAACAATTTGGCCCTCTCTGCTTTCCTGCGGACTCCATCCTCAAAAGCACCTTTTTTCGTTTTCGGCATCCTCAGGAGCAAAAAAGACAAACGTCCAGCTTTTGCTGCCACAGCAAAGGTGCCAGCGGGGAAAAGTAATGCTGGTTCTCACTGCCTCCTGGAACTCTTTGAAATGCCCCAGACAATTTGGCCCTCTCTGCTTTCCTGCGGACTCCATCCTCAAAAGCACCTGTTTTCGCTTTCGGCGGTGTTTGGAGCAAAAAAGACAAACGTCCAGCTTTTGCTGCCACAGCAAAGGTGCCAGCGGGGAAAAGTAATGCTGGTTCTCACTGCCTCCTGGAACCCTTTCAAATGACACAGTCAATTTGGCTCTCTCTGCTTTCCTGCGGACTCCATCCTCAAAAGCATCTCTTTTCGCTTTCGGCAGCCTCCGGAGCAAAAAAGACAAACGTCCAGCTTTTGCTGCCACAGCAAAGGTGCCAGCGGGGAAAAGTAATGCTGGTTCTCACTGCCTCCTGGAACCCTTTCAAATGACACAGTCAATTTGGCTCTCTCTGCTTTCCTGCGGACTCCATCCTCAAAAGCACCTGTTTTCGCTTTCGGCAGCCTCCGGAGCAAAAAAGACAAACGTCCAGCTTTTGCTGCCACAGCAAAGGTGCCAGCGGGGAAAAGTAATGCTGGTTCTCACTGCCTCCTGGAACTCTGTCAAATGCCACAGACAATTTTGCACTCTCTGCTTTCCTGCGGACTCCATCCTCAAAAGCACCTGTTTTTGCTTTCGGCATCCTCAGGAGCAAAAGAGACAAACGTCCAGCTTTTGCTGCCACAGCAAAGGTGCCAGCGGGGAAAAGTAATGCTGGTTCTCACTGCCTCCTGGAACCCTTTCAAATGCCACAGACAATTTGGCCCTCTCTGCTTTCCTGCGGAGTCCATCCTCAAAAGCATCTCTTTTCGCTTTCGGCAACCTCCGGAGCAAAAAAGACAAACGTCCAGCTTTTGCTGCCACAGCAAAGGTGCCAGCGGGGAAAAGTAATGCTGGTTCTCACTGCCTCCTGGAACTCTTTCAAATGCCACAGACAATTTTGCACTCTCTGCTTTCCTGCGGACTCCATCCTCAAAAGCACCTGTTTTTGCTTTCAGCAGCCTCCGGAGCAAAAAAGACAAACGTCCAGCTTTTGCTGCCACAGCAAAGGTGCCAGCGGGGAAAAGTAATGCTGGTTCTCACTGCCTCCTGGAACTCTTTGAAATGCCACAGACAATTTGGCCCTCTCTGCTTTCCTGCGGACTCCATCCTCAAAAGCACCTGTTTTCGCTTTCGGCAACCTCCGGAGCAAAAAAGACAAACGTCCAGCTTTTGCTGCCACAGCAAAGGTGCCAGCGGGGAAAAGTGATGCTGGTTCTCACTGCCTCCTGGAACCCTTTCAAATGCCCCAGACAATTTGGCCCTCTCTGCTTTCCTGCGGACTCCATCCTCAAAAGCACCTGTTTTCGCTTTCGGCGGTGTTGGGAGCAAAAAAGACAAACGTCCAGCTTTTGCTGCCACAGCAAAGGTGCCAGCGGGGAAAAGTAATGCTGGTTCTCACTGCCTCCTGGAACCCTTTCAAATGCCCCAGACAATTTGGCCCTCTCTGCTTTCCTGCGGACTCCATCCTCAAAAGCACCTGTTTTCGCTTTCGGCGGTGTTTGGAGCAAAAAAGACAAACGTCCAGCTTTTGCTGCCACAGCAAAGGTGCCAGCGGGGAAAAGTAATGCTGGTTCTCACTGCCTCCTGGAACCCTTTCAAATGCCACAGTCAATTTGGCTCTCTCTGCTTTCCTGCGCACTCCATCCTCAAAAGCACCTGTTTTCGCTTTCGGCAGCCTCCGGAGCAAAAAAGACAAACGTCCAGCTTTTGCTGCCACAGCAAAGGTGCCAGCGGGGAAAAGTAATGCTGGTTCTCACTGCCTCCTGGAACTCTGTCAAATGCCACAGACAATTTTGCACTCTCTGCTTTCCTGAGGACTCCATCCTCAAAAGCACCTGTTTTTGCTTTCGGCATCCTCAGGAGCAAAAAAGACAAACGTCCAGCTTTTGCTGCCACAGCAAAGGTGCCAGCGGGGAAAAGTAATGCTGGTTCTCACTGCCTCCTGGAACCCTTTCAAATGCCACAGACAATTTGGCCCTCTCTGCTTTCCTGCGGACTCCATCCTCAAAAGCATCTCTTTTCGCTTTCGGCAACCTCCGGAGCAAAAAAGACAAACGTCCAGCTTTTGCTGCCACAGCAAAGGTGCCAGCGGGGAAAAGTAATGCTGGTTCTCACTGCCTCCTGGAACTCTTTCAAATGCCCCAGACAATTTGGCCCTCTCTGCTTTCCTGCGGACTCCATCCTCAAAAGCACCTGTTTTCGCTTTCGGCATCCTCAGGAGCAAAAAAGACAAACGTCCAGCTTTTGCTGCCACAGCAAAGGTGCCAGCGGGGAAAAGTAATGCTGGTTCTCACTGCCTCCTGGAACCCTTTCAAATGCCCCAGACAATTTGGCCCTCTCTGCTTTCCTGCGGACTCCATCCTCAAAAGCACTTGTTTTCTCTTTCGGCAACCTCCGGAGCAAAAAAGACAAACGTCCAGCTTTTGCTGCCACAGCAAAGGTGCCAGCGGGGAAAAGTAATGCTGGTTCTCACTGCCTCCTGGAACTATTTGAAATGCCCCAGACAATTTGGCCCTCTCTGCTTTCCTGCGGACTCCATCCTCAAAAGCACCTGTTTTCGCTTTCAGCGGTGTTTGGAGCAAAAAAGACAAACGTCCAGCTTTTGCTGCCACAGCAAAGGTGCCAGCGGGGAAAAGTAATGCTGGTTCTCACTGCCTCCTGGAACTCTTTCAAATGCCACAGACAATTTTGCACTCTCTGCTTTCCTGCGGACTCCATCCTCAAAAGCACCTGTTTTTGCTTTCGGCAGCCTCCGGAGCAAAAAAGACAAACGTCCAGCTTTTGCTGCCACAGCAAAGGTGCCAGCGGGGAAAAGTAATGCTGGTTCTCACTGCCTCCTGGAACTCTTTCAAATGCCACAGACAATTTGTCCCTCTCTGCTTTCCTGCGGACTCCATCCTCAAAAGCACCTGTTTTCGCTTTCGGCATCCTCAGGAGCAAAAAAGACAAACGTCCAGCTTTTGCTGCCACAGCAAAGGTGCCAGCGGGGAAAAGTAATGCTGGTTTTCACTGCCTCCTGGAACCCTTTCAAATGCCACAGTCAATTTGGCTCTCTCTGCTTTCCTGCGCACTCCATCCTCAAAAGCACCTGTTTTCGCTTTCGGCAGCCTCCGGAGCAAAAAAGACAAACGTCCAGCTTTTGCTGCCACAGCAAAGGTGCCAGCGGGGAAAAGTAATGCTGGTTCTCACTGCCTCCTGGAACTCTGTCAAATGCCACAGACAATTTTGCACTCTCTGCTTTCCTGCGGACTCCGTCCTCAAAAGCACCTGTTTTTGCTTTCGGCATCCTCAGGAGCAAAAAAGACAAACGTCCAGCTTTTGCTGCCACAGCAAAGGTGCCAGCGGGGAAAAGTAATGCTGGTTCTCACTGCCTCCTGGAACCCTTTCAAATGCCACAGACAATTTGGCCCTCTCTGCTTTCCTGCGGACTCCATCCTCAAAAGCATCTCTTTTCGCTTTCGGCAACCTCCGGAGCAAAAAAGACAAACGTCCAGCTTTTGCTGCCACAGCAAAGGTGCCAGCAGGGAAAAGTAATGCTGGTTCTCACTGCCTCCTGGAACTCTTTCAAATGCCACAGACAATTTTGCACTCTCTGCTTTCCTGCGGACTCCGTCCTCAAAAGCACCTCTTTTTGCTTTCGGTAGCCTCCGGAGCAAAAAAGACAAACGTCCAGCTTTTGCTGCCACAGCAAAGGTGCCAGCGGGGAAAAGTAATGCTGGTTCTCACTGCCTCCTGGAACTCTTTCAAATGCCACAGACAATTTGGCCCTCTCTGCTTTCCTGCGGACTCCATCCTCAAAAGCACCTGTTTTCGCTTTCGGCATCCTCAGGAGCAAAAAAGACAAACGTCCAGCTTTTGCTGCCACAGCAAAGGTGCCAGCGGGGAAAAGTAATGCTGGTTCTCACTGCCTCCTGGAACCCTTTCAAATGCCCCAGACAATTTGGCCCTCTCTGCTTTCCTGCGGACTCCATCCTCAAAAGCACTTGTTTTCTCTTTCGGCAACCTCCGGAGCAAAAAAGACAAACGTCCAGCTTTTGCTGCCACAGCAAAGGTGCCAGCGGGGAAAAGTAATGCTGGTTCTCACTGCCTCCTGGAACTCTTTGAAATGCCCCAGACAATTTGGCCCTCTCTGCTTTCCTGCGGACTCCATCCTCAAAAGCACCTGTTTTCGCTTTCGGCGGTGTTTGGAGCAAAAAAGACAAACGTCCAGCTTTTGCTGCCACAGCAAAGGTGCCAGCGGGGAAAAGTGATGCTGGTCCTCATTGCCTCCTTGAACCTCTTCAAATGCCCCAAACAATTTCGCCCTCTCTGCTTTCCTGCGGACTCCATCCTCAAAAGCACCTTTTTTCGCTTTCGGCATACTCAGGAGCAAAAAAGACAAACGTCTAGCTTTTGCTGCCACAGCAAAGGTGCCAGCGGGGAAAAGTAATGCTGGTTCTCACTGCCTCCTGGAACCCTTTCAAATGCCCCAGACAATTTGGCCCTCTCTGCTTTCCTGCGGACTCCATCCTCAAAAGCACTTGTTTTCTCTTTCGGAAACCTCCGGAGCAAAAAAGACAAACGTCCAGCTTTTGCTGCCACAGCAAAGGTGCCAGCGGGGAAAAGTGATGCTGGTTCTCACTGCCTCCTGGAACCCTTTCAAATGCCCCAGACAATTTGGCCCTCTCTGCTTTCCTGCGGACTCCATCCTCAAAAGCACCTGTTTTCGCTTTCGGCAGCCTCCGGAGCAAAAAAGACAAACGTCCAGCTTTTGCTGCCACAGCAAAGGTGCCAGCGGGGAAAAGTAATGCTGGTTCTCACTGCCTCCTGGAACTCTTTCAAATGCCACAGACAATTTTGCACTCTCTGCTTTCCTGCGGACTCCATCCTCAAAAGAACCTGTTTTTGCTTTCGGCAGCCTCCGGAGCAAAAAAGACAAACGTCCAGCTTTTGCTGCCACAGCAAAGGTGCCAGCGGGGAAAAGTGATGCTGGTTCTCACTGCCTCCTGGAACCCTTTCAAATGCCCCAGACAATTTGGCCCTCTCTGCTTTCCTGCGGACTCCATCCTCAAAAGCACCTGTTTTCGCTTTCGGCAGCCTCCGGAGCAAAAAAGACAAACGTCCAGCTTTTGCTGCCACAGCAAAGGTGCCAGCGGAGAAAAGTAATGCTGGTTCTCACTGCCTCCTGGAACCCTTTCAAATGCCACAGTCAATTTGGCCCTCTCTGCTTTCCTGCGGACTCCATCCTCAGAAGCACCTGTTTTCGCTTTCGGCGGTGTTTGGAGCAAAAAAGACAAACGTCCAGCTTTTGCTGCCACAGCAAAGGTGCCAGCAAGGAAAAGTGATGCTGGTTCTCACTGCCTCCTGGAACCCTTTCAAATGCCCCAGACAATTTGGCCCTCTCTGCTTTCCTGCGGACTCCATCCTCAAAAGCACCTGTTTTCGCTTTCGGCAGCCTCCGGAGCAAAAAAGACAAACGTCCAGCTTTTGTTGCCACAGCAAAGGTGCCAGCGGGGAAAAGTAATGCTGGTTCTCACTGCCTCCTGGAACCCTTTCAAATGCCCCAGACAATTTGGCCCTCTCTGCTTTCCTGCGGACTCCATCCTCAAAAGCACTTGTTTTCTCTTTCGGCAACCTCCGGAGCAAAAAAGACAAACGTCCAGCTTTTGCTGCCACAGCAAAGGTGCCAGCGGGGAAAAGTGATGCTGGTCCTCATTGCCTCCTTGAACCTCTTCAAATGCCTTAGACAATTTGGCCCTCTCTGCTTTCCTGCGGACTCCATCCTCAAGAGCACCTGGTTTCGCTTTCGGCATCCTCAGGAGCAAAAAAGACAAACGTCCAGCTTTTGCTGCCACAGCAAAGGTGCCAGCGGGGAAAAGTAATGCTGGTTCTCACTTCCTCCTGGAACCCTTTCAAATGACACAGTCAATTTGGCTCTCTCTGCTTTCCTGCGGACTCCATCCTCAAAAGCACCTGTTTTCGCTTTCGGCAGCCTCCGGAGCAAAAAAGACAAACGTCCAGCTTTTGCTGCCACAGCAAAGGTGCCAGCGGGGAAAAGTAATGCTGGTTCTCACTGCCTCCTGGAACTCTTTCAAATGCCACAGACAATTTTGCACTCTCTGCTTTCCTGCGGACTCCATCCTCAAAAGCACCTGTTTTTGCTTTCGGCAGCCTCCGGAGCAAAAAAGACAAACGTCCAGCTTTTGCTGCCACAGCAAAGGTGCCAGCGGGGAAAAGTGATGCTGGTTCTCACTGCCTCCTGGAACCCTTTCAAATGCCCCAAACAATTTGGCCCTCTCTGCTTTCCTGCGGACTCCATCCTCAAAAGCACCTGTTTTCGCTTTCGGCAACCTCCGGAGCAAAAAAGACAAACGTCCAGCTTTTGCTGCCACAGCAAAGGTGCCAGCGGGGAAAAGTAATGCTGGTTCTCACTGCCTCCTGAACTCTGTCAAATGCCACAGACAATTTGGCCCTATCTGCTTTCCTGCGGACTCCATCCTCAAAAGCACCTGTTTTCGCTTTCGGCAACCTCCGGAGCAAAAAAGACAAACGTCCAGCTTTTGCTGCCACAGCAAAGGTGCCAGCGGGGAAAAGTAATGCTGGTTCTCACTGCCTCCTGGAACTCTTTCAAATGCCACAGTCAATTTGGCTCTCTCTGCTTTCCTGCGGACTCCATCCTCAAAAGCACCTTTTTTCGCTTCGGCAGCCTCCGGAGCAAAAAAGACAAACGTCCAGCTTTTGCTGCCACAGCAAAGGTGCCAGCGGGGAAAAGTAATGCTGGTTCTCACTGCCTCCTGGAACTCTGTCAAATGCCACAGACAATTTGGCTCTCTCTGCTTTCCTGCGGACTCCATCCTCAAAAGCACCTGTTTTCGCTTTCAGCGGTGTTTAGAGCAAAAAAGACAAACGTCCAGCTTTTGCTGCCACAGCAAAGGTGCCAGCGGGGAAAAGTAATGCTGGTTCTCACTGCCTCCTGGGACCCCTTCAAATGCCCCAGATAATTTGGCTCTCTCTGCTTTCCTGCGGACTCCATCCTCAAAAGCATCTGTTTTCACTTTCGGCGCCCTCCGGTGGTTAAAAGACAAACGTCCAGCTTTTGCTGCCGCAGCAAAGGTGCCAGCGGGGAAAAGTAATGCTGGTTCTCACTGCCTCCTGGAACTCTGTCAAATGCCACAGACAATTTGGCCCTCTCTGCTTTCCTGCCGACTCCATCCTCAAAAGCATCTCTTTTCGCTTTCGGCAGCCTCCGGAGGAAAAAAGACAAACGTCCAGCTTTTGCTGCCACAGCAAAGGTGCCAGCGGGGAAAAGTAATGCTGGTTCTCACTGCCTCCTGGAACTCTTTCAAATGCCACAGACAATTTTGCACTCTCTGCTTTCCTGCGGACTCCATCCTCAAAAGCACCTGTTTTTGCTTTCGGCAGCCTCCGGAGCAAAAAAGACAAATGTCCAGCTTTTGCTGCCACAGCAAAGGTGCCAGCGGGGAAAAGTAATGCTGGTTCTCACTGCCTCCTGGAACCCTTTCAAATGCCCCAGACAATTTGGCCCTCTCTGCTTTCCTGCGGACTCCATCCTCAAAAGCACCTGTTTTCGCTTTCGGCGGTGTTTGGAGCAAAAAAGACAAACGTCCAGCTTTTGCTGCCACAGCAAAGGTGCCAGCGGGGAAAAGTAATGCTGGTTCTCACTGCCTCCTGGAACCCTTTCAAATGCACCACACAATTTGGCCCTCTCTGCTTTCCTGCGGACTCCATCCTCAAAAGCATCTCTTTTCGCTTTCGGCAACCTCCGGAGCAAAAAAGACAAACGTCCAGCTTTTGCTGCCACAGCAAAGGTGCCAGCGGGGAAAAGTAATGCTGGTTCTCACTGCCTCCTGGAACCCTTTCAAATGCCCCAGACAATTTGGCCCTCTCTGCTTTCCTGCGGACTCCATCCTCAAAAGCACTTGTTTTCTCTTTCGGCAACCTCCGGAGCAAAAAAGACAAACGTCCAGCTTTTGCTGCCACAGCAAAGGTGCCAGCGGGGAAAAGTGATGCTGGTTCTCACTGCCTCCTGGAACCCTTTCAAATGCCCCAGACAATTTGGCCCTCTCTGCTTTCCTGCGGACTCCATCCTCAAAAGCACCTGTTTTCGCTTTCGGCAGCCTCCGGAGCAAAAAAGACAAACGTCCAGCTTTTGCTGCCACAGCAAAGGTGCCAGCGGGGAAAAGTAATGCTGGTTCTCACTTCCTCCTGGAACCCTTTCAAATGACACAGTCAATTTGGCTCTCTCTGCTTTCCTGCGGACTCCATCCTCAAAAGCACCTGTTTTTGCTTTCGGCAGCCTCCGGAGCAAAAAAGACAAACGTCCAGCTTTTGCTGCCACAGCAAAGGTGCCAGCGGGGAAAAGTAATGCTGGTTCTCACTGCCTCCTGGAACTCTTTCAAATGCCACAGACAATTTTGCACTCTCTGCTTTCCTGCGGACTCCATCCTCAAAAGCACCTGTTTTTGCTTTCGGCAGCCTCCAGAGCAAAAAAGACAAACGTCCAGCTTTTGCTGCCACAGCAAAGGTGCCAGCGGGGAAAAGTGATGCTGGTTCTCACTGCCTCCTGGAACCCTTTCAAATGCCACAGACAATTTGGCCCTCTCTGCTTTCCTGCGGATTCCATCCTCAAAAGCACCTGTTTTCGCTTTCGGCAGCCTCCGGAGCAAAAAAGACAAACGTCCAGCTTTTGCTGCCACAGCAAAGGTGCCAGCGGAGAAAAGTAATGCTGGTTCTCACTGCCTCCTGGAACCCTTTCAAATGCCACAGTCAATTTGGCCCTCTCTGCTTTCCTGCGGACTCCATCCTCAAAAGCACCTGTTTTCGCTTTCGGCGGTGTTTGGAGCAAAAAAGACAAACGTCCAGCTTTTGCTGCCACAGCAAAGGTGCCAGCGGGGAAAAGTAATGCTGGTTCTCACTTCCTCCTGGAACCCTTTCAAATGACACAGTCAATTTGGCTCTCTCTGCTTTCCTGCGGACTCCATCCTCAAAAGCATCTCTTTTCGCTTTCGGCAGCCTCCGGAGCAAAAAAGACAAACGTCCAGCTTTTGCTGCCACAGCAAAGGTGCCAGCGGGGAAAAGTAATGCTGGTTCTCACTGCCTCCTGGAACCCTTTCAAATGCCACAGTCAATTTGGCTCTCTCTGCTTTCCTGCGGACTCCATCCTCAAAAGCACCTGTTTTCGCTTTCGGCAGCCTCCGGAGCAAAAAAGACAAACGTCCAGCTTTTGCTGCCACAGCAAAGGTGCCAGCGGGGAAAAGTAATGCTGGTTCTCACTGCCTCCTGGAACTCTGTCAAATGCCACAGACAATTTTGCACTCTCTGCTTTCCTGCGGACTCCATCCTCAAAAGCACCTATTTTTGCTTTCGGCATCCTCAGGAGCAAAAAAGACAAACGTCCAGCTTTTGCTGCCACAGCAAAGGTGCCAGCGGGGAAAAGTAATGCTGGTTCTCACTGCCTCCTGGAACCCTTTCAAATGCCACAGACAATTTGGCCCTCTCTGCTTTCCTGCGGACTCCATCCTCAAAAGCACCTGTTTTCGCTTTCGGCAGCCTCCGGAGCGAAAAAGACAAACGTCCAGCTTTTGCTGCCACAGCAAAGGTGCCAGCGGGGAAAAGTAATGCTGGTTCTCACTGCCTCCTGGAACCCTTTCAAATGCCACAGACAATTTGGCCCTCTCTGCTTTCCTGCGGACTCCATCCTCAAAAGCACCTGTTTTCGCTTTCGGCAACCTCCGGAGCAAAAAAGACAAACGTCCAGCTTTTGCTGCCACAGCAAAGGTGCCAGCGGGGAAAAGTGATGCTGGTCCTCATTGCCTCCTTGAACCTCTTCAAATGCCCCAAACAATTTGGCCCTCTCTGCTTTCCTGCGGACTCCATCCTCAAAAGCACCTGTTTTCGCTTTCGGCATCCTCAGGATCAAAAAAGACAAACGTCCAGCTTTTGCTGCCACAGCAAAGGTGCCAGCGGGGAAAAGTAATGCTGGTTCTCACTGCCTCCTGGAACCCTTTCAAATGCCCCAGACAATTTGGCCCTCTCTGCTTTCCTGCGGACTCCATCCTCAAAAGCACTTGTTTTCTCTTTCGGCAACCTCCGGAGCAAAAAAGACAAACGTCCAGCTTTTGCTGCCACAGCAAAGGTGCCAGCGGGGAAAAGTGATGCTGGTCCTCATTGCCTCCTTGAACCTCTTCAAATGCCCCAAACAATTTGGCCCTCTCTGCTTTCCTGCGGACTCCATCCTCAAAAGCACCTTTTTTCGCTTTCGGCATCCTCAGGAGCAAAAAAGACAAACGTCCAGCTTTTGCTGCCACAGCAAAGGTGCCAGCGGGGAAAAGTAATGCTGGTTCTCACTGCCTCCTGAAACCCTTTCAAATGCCACAGACAATTTGGCCCTCTCTGCTTTCCTGCGGACTCCATCCTCAAAAGCACCTGTTTTCGCTTTCGGCGGTGTTTGGAGCAAAAAAGACAAACGTCCAGCTTTTGCTGCCACAGCAAAGGTGCCAGCGGGGAAAAGTGATGTTAGTTCTCACTGCCTCCTGGAACCCTTTCAAATGCCCCAGACAATTTGGCCCTCTCTGCTTTCCTGCGGACTCCATCCTCAAAAGCACCTCTTTTTGCTTTCGGCAGCCTCCGGAGCAAAAAAGACAAACGTCCAGCTTTTGCTGCCACAGCAAAGGTGCCAGCGGGGAAAAGTAATGCTGGTTCTTACTGCCTCCCGGAACTCTGTCAAATGCCACAGACAATTTTGCACTCTCTGCTTTCCTGCGGACTCCATCCTCAAAAGCACCTGTTTTTGCTTTTGGCAGCCTCCGGAGCAAAAAAGACAAACGTCCAGCTTTTGCTGCCACAGCAAAGGTGCCAGCGGGGAAAAGTAATGCTGGTTCTCACTGCCTCCTGGAACCCTTTCAAATGCCACAGACAATTTGGCCCTCTCTGCTTTCCTGCGGACTCCATCCTCAAAAGCACCTGTTTTCGCTTTCAGCAACCTCAGGAGCAAAAAAGACAAACGTCCAGCTTTTGCTGCCACAGCAAAGGTGCCAGCGGGGAAAAGTAATGCTGGTTCTCACTGCCTCCTGGAACCCTTTCAAATGCCCCAGACAATTTGGCCCTCTCTGCTTTCCTGCGGACTCCATCCTCAAAAGCACTTGTTTTCTCTTTCGGCAACCTCCGGAGCAAAAAAGACAAACGTCCAGCTTTTGCTGCCACAGCAAAGGTGCCAGCGGGGAAAAGTGATGCTGGTCCTCATTGCCTCCTTGAACCTCTTCAAATGCCCCAAACAATTTCGCCCTCTCTGCTTTCCTGCGGACTCCATCCTCAAAAGCACCTTTTTTTCGCTTTCGGCATCCTCAGGAGCAAAAAAGACAAACGTCAAGCTTTTGCTGCCACAGCAAAGGTGCCAGCGGGGAAAAGTAATGCTGGTTCTCACTGCCTCCTGGAACCCTTTCAAATGCCACAGACAATTTGGCCCTCTCTGCTTTCCTGCGGACTCCATCCTCAAAAGCACCTGTTTTCGCTTTCGGCGGTGTTTGGAGCAAAAAAGACAAACGTCCAGCTTTTGCTGCCACAGCAAAGGTGCCAGCGGGGAAAAGTGATGTTAGATCTCACTGCCTCCTGGAACCCTTTCAAATGACACAGACAATTTGGCCCTCTCTGCTTTCCTGCGGACTCCATCCTCAAAAGCACCTGTTTTTGCTTTTGGCAGCCTCCGGAGCAAAAAAGACAAACGTCCAGCTTTTGCTGCCACAGCAAAGGTGCCAGCGGGGAAAAGTAATGCTGGTTCTCACTGCCTCCCGGAACTCTGTCAAATGCCACAGACAATTTTGCACTCTCTGCTTTCCTGCGGACTCCATCCTCAAAAGCACCTGTTTTTGCTTTTGGCAGCCTCCGGAGCAAAAAAGACAAACGTCCAGCTTTTGCTGCCACAGCAAAGGTGCCAGCGGGGAAAAGTAATGCTGGTTCTCACTGCCTCCTGGAACCCTTTCAAATGCCACAGACAATTTGGCCCTCTCTGCTTTCCTGCGGACTCCATCCTCAAAAGCACCTGTTTTCGCTTTCGGCAACCTCAGGAGCAAAAAAGACAAACGTCCAGCTTTTGCTGCCACAGCAAAGGTGCCAGCGGGGAAAAGTGATGCTGGTCCTCATTGCCTCCTTGAACCTCTTCAAATGCCCCAAACAATTTGGCCCTCTCTGCTTTCCTGCGGACTCCATCCTCAAAAGCACCTGTTTTCGCTTTCGGCATCCTCAGGAGCAAAAAAGACAAACGTCCAGCTTTTGCTGCCACAGCAAAGGTGCCAGCGGGGAAAAGTAATGCTGGTTCTCACTGCCTCCTGGAACCCTTTCAAATGCCCCAGACAATTTGGCCCTCTCTGCTTTCCTGCGGACTCCATCCTCAAAAGCACTTGTTTTCTCTTTCGGCAACCTCCGGAGCAAAAAAGACAAACGTCCAGCTTTTGCTGCCACAGCAAAGGTGCCAGCGGGGAAAAGTGATGCTGGTCCTCATTGCCTCCTTGAACCTCTTCAAATGCCCCAAACAATTTCGCCCTCTCTGCTTTCCTGCGGACTCCATCCTCAAAAGCACCTGTTTTCGCTTTCGGCGGTGTTTGGAGCAAAAAAGACAAACGTCCAGCTTTTGCTGCCACAGCAAAGGTGCCAGCGGGGAAAAGTAATGCTGGTTCTCACTGCCTCCTGGAACCCTTTCAAATGCCCCAGACAATTTGGCCCTCTCTGCTTTCCTGCGGACTCCATCCTCAAAAGCACTTGTTTTCTCTTTCGGAAACCTCCGGAGCAAAAAAGACAAACGTCCAGCTTTTGCTGCCACAGCAAAGGTGCCAGCGGGGAAAAGTGATGCTGGTTCTCACTGCCTCCTGGAACCCTTTCAAATGCCCCAGACAATTTGGCCCTCTCTGCTTTCCTGCGGACTCCATCCTCAAAAGCACCTGCTTTTGCTTTCGGCAGCCTCCGGAGCAAAAAAGACAAACGTCCAGCTTTTGCTGCCACAGCAAAGGTGCCAGCGGGGAAAAGTAATGCTGGTTCTCACTGCCTCCTGGAACCCTTTCAAATGACACAGTCAATTTGGCTCTCTCTGCTTTCCTGCGGACTCCATCCTCAAAAGCACCTGTTTTTGCTTTCGGCAGCCTCCGGAGCAAAAAAGACAAACGTCCAGCTTTTGCTGCCACAGCAAAGGTGCCAGCGGGGAAAAGTAATGCTGGATCTCACTGCCTCCTGGAACCCTTTCAAATGCCACAGACAATTTGGCCCTCTCTGCTTTCCTGCGGACTCCATCCTCAAAAGCACCTGTTTTCGCTTTCGGTAACCTCAGGAGCAAAAAAGACAAACGTCCAGCTTTTGCTGCCACAGCAAAGGTGCCAGCGGGGAAAAGTGATGCTGGTCCTCATTGCCTCCTTGAACCTCTTCAAATGCCCCAAACAATTTCGCCCTCTCTGCTTTCCTGCGGACTCCATCCTCAAAAGCACCTTTTTTTGCTTTCGGCATCCTCAGGAGCAAAAAAGACAAACGTCCAGCTTTTGCTGCCACAGCAAAGGTGCCAGCGGGGAAAAGTAATGCTGGTTCTCACTGCCTCCTGGAACCCTTTCAAATGCCACAGTCAATTTGGCTCTCTCTGCTTTCCTGCGGACTCCATCCTCAAAAGCACCTGTTTTCCCTTTCGGCAGCCTCCGGAGCAAAAAAGACAAACGTCCAGCTTTTGCTGCCACAGCAAAGGTGCCAGCGGGGAAAAGTAATGCTGGTTCTCACTGCCTCCTGGAACTCTGTCAAATGCCACAGACAATTTTGCACTCTCTGCTTTCCTGCGGACTCCATCCTCAAAAGCACCTGTTTTTGCTTTCGGCATCCTCAGGAGCAAAAAAGACAAACGTCCAGCTTTTGCTGCCACAGCAAAGGTGCCAGCGGGGAAAAGTAATGCTGGTTCTCACTGCCTCCTGGAACCCTTTCAAATGCCACAGACAATTTGGCCCTCTCTGCTTTCCTGCGGACTCCATCCTCAAAAGCACCTGTTTTCGCTTTCGGCAGCCTCCGGAGCAAAAAAGACAAACGTCCAGCTTTTGCTGCCACAGCAAAGGTGCCAGCGGGGAAAAGTAATGCTGGTTCTCACTGCCTCCTGGAACTCTGTCAACTGCCACAGACAATTTTGCACTCTCTGCTTTCCTGCGGACTCCATCCTCAAAAGCACCTGTTTTTGCTTTTGGCAGCCTCCGGAGCAAAAAAGACAAACGTCCAGCTTTTGCTGCCACAGCAAAGGTGCCAGCGGGGAAAAGTAATGCTGGTTCTCACTGCCTCCTGGAACCCTTTCAAATGCCACAGTCAATTTGGCTCTCTCTGCTTTCCTGCGGACTCCATCCTCAAAAGCACCTGTTTTCCCTTTCGGCAGCCTCCGGAGCAAAAAAGACAAACGTCCAGCTTTTGCTGCCACAGCAAAGGTGCCAGCGGGGAAAAGTAATGCTGGTTCTCACTGCCTCCTGGAACCCTTTCAAATGCCCCAGACAATTTGGCCCTCTCTGCTTTCCTGCGGACTCCATCCTCAAAAGCACCTGTTTTCGCTTTCGGCAACCTCAGGAGCAAAAAAGACAAACGTCCAGCTTTTGCTGCCACAGCAAAGGTGCCAGCGGGGAAAAGTGATGCTGGTCCTCATTGCCTCCTTGAACCTCTTCAAATGCCCCAAACAATTTGGCCCTCTCTGCTTTCCTGCGGACTCCATCCTCAAAAGCACCTGTTTTCGCTTTCGGCATCCTCAGGAGCAAAAAAGACAAACGTCCAGCTTTTGCTGCCACAGCAAAGGTGCCAGCGGGGAAAAGTAATGCTGGTTCTCACTGCCTCCTGGAACCCTTTCAAATGCCCCAGACAATTTGGCCCTCTCTGCTTTCCTGCGGACTCCATCCTCAAAAGCACTTGTTTTCTCTTTCGGCAACCTCCGGAGCAAAAAAGACAAACGTCCAGCTTTTGCTGCCACAGCAAAGGTGCCAGCGGGGAAAAGTGATGCTGGTCCTCATTGCCTCCTTGAACCTCTTCAAATGCCCCAAACAATTTCGCCCTCTCTGCTTTCCTGCGGACTCCATCCTCAAAAGCACCTGTTTTCGCTTTCGGCGGTGTTTGGAGCAAAAAAGACAAACGTCCAGCTTTTGCTGCCACAGCAAAGGTGCCAGCGGGGAAAAGTAATGCTGGTTCTCACTGCCTCCTGGAACCCTTTCAAATGCCCCAGACAATTTGGCCCTCTCTGCTTTCCTGCGGACTCCATCCTCAAAAGCACTTGTTTTCTCTTTCGGAAACCTCCGGAGCAAAAAAGACAAACGTCCAGCTTTTGCTGCCACAGCAAAGGTGCCAGCGGGGAAAAGTGATGCTGGTTCTCACTGCCTCCTGGAACCCTTTCAAATGCCCCAGACAATTTGGCCCTCTCTGCTTTCCTGCGGACTCCATCCTCAAAAGCACCTGCTTTTGCTTTCGGCAGCCTCCGGAGCAAAAAAGACAAACGTCCAGCTTTTGCTGCCACAGCAAAGGTGCCAGCGGGGAAAAGTAATGCTGGTTCTCACTGCCTCCTGGAACCCTTTCAAATGACACAGTCAATTTGGCTCTCTCTGCTTTCCTGCGGACTCCATCCTCAAAAGCACCTGTTTTTGCTTTCGGCAGCCTCCGGAGCAAAAAAGACAAACGTCCAGCTTTTGCTGCCACAGCAAAGGTGCCAGCGGGGAAAAGTAATGCTGGATCTCACTGCCTCCTGGAACCCTTTCAAATGCCACAGACAATTTGGCCCTCTCTGCTTTCCTGCGGACTCCATCCTCAAAAGCACCTGTTTTCGCTTTCGGTAACCTCAGGAGCAAAAAAGACAAACGTCCAGCTTTTGCTGCCACAGCAAAGGTGCCAGCGGGGAAAAGTGATGCTGGTCCTCATTGCCTCCTTGAACCTCTTCAAATGCCCCAAACAATTTCGCCCTCTCTGCTTTCCTGCGGACTCCATCCTCAAAAGCACCTTTTTTTGCTTTCGGCATCCTCAGGAGCAAAAAAGACAAACGTCCAGCTTTTGCTGCCACAGCAAAGGTGCCAGCGGGGAAAAGTAATGCTGGTTCTCACTGCCTCCTGGAACCCTTTCAAATGCCACAGTCAATTTGGCTCTCTCTGCTTTCCTGCGGACTCCATCCTCAAAAGCACCTGTTTTCCCTTTCGGCAGCCTCCGGAGCAAAAAAGACAAACGTCCAGCTTTTGCTGCCACAGCAAAGGTGCCAGCGGGGAAAAGTAATGCTGGTTCTCACTGCCTCCTGGAACTCTGTCAAATGCCACAGACAATTTTGCACTCTCTGCTTTCCTGCGGACTCCATCCTCAAAAGCACCTGTTTTTGCTTTCGGCATCCTCAGGAGCAAAAAAGACAAACGTCCAGCTTTTGCTGCCACAGCAAAGGTGCCAGCGGGGAAAAGTAATGCTGGTTCTCACTGCCTCCTGGAACCCTTTCAAATGCCACAGACAATTTGGCCCTCTCTGCTTTCCTGCGGACTCCATCCTCAAAAGCACCTGTTTTCGCTTTCGGCAGCCTCCGGAGCAAAAAAGACAAACGTCCAGCTTTTGCTGCCACAGCAAAGGTGCCAGCGGGGAAAAGTAATGCTGGTTCTCACTGCCTCCTGGAACTCTGTCAACTGCCACAGACAATTTTGCACTCTCTGCTTTCCTGCGGACTCCATCCTCAAAAGCACCTGTTTTTGCTTTTGGCAGCCTCCGGAGCAAAAAAGACAAACGTCCAACTTTTGCTGCCACAGCAAAGGTGCCAGCGGGGAAAAGTAATGCTGGTTCTCACTGCCTCCTGGAACCCTTTCAAATGCCCCAGACAATTTGGCCCTCTCTGCTTTCCTGCGGACTCCATCCTCAAAAGCACCTGTTTTCGCTTTCGGCAACCTCAGGAGCAAAAAAGACAAACGTCCAGCTTTTGCTGCCACAGCAAAGGTGCCAGCGGGGAAAAGTGATGCTGGTCCTCATTGCCTCCTTGAACCTCTTCAAATGCCCCAAACAATTTCATCCTCTCTGCTTTCCTGCGGACTCCATCCTCAAAAGCACCTTTTTTCGCTTTCGGCATCCTCAGGAGCAAAAAAGACAAACGTCCAGCTTTTGCTGCCACAGCAAAGGTGCCAGCGGGGAAAAGTAATGCTGGTTCTCACTGCCTCCTGGAACCCTTTCAAATGCCCCAGACAATTTGGCCCTCTCTGCTTTCCTGCGGACTCCATCCTCAAAAGCACTTGTTTTCTCTTTCGGCAACCTCCGGAGCAAAAAAGACAAACGTCCAGCTTTTGCTGCCACAGCAAAGGTGCCAGCGGGGAAAAGTGATGCTGGTCCTCATTGCCTCCTTGAACCTCTTCAAATGCCCCAAACAATTTCCCCCTCTCTGCTTTCCTGCGGACTCCATCTTCAAAAGCACCTTTTTTCGCTTTCGGCATCCTCAGGAGCAAAAAAGACAAACGTCCAGCTTTTGCTGCCACAGCAAAGGTGCCAGCGGGGAAAAGTGATGTTAGTTCTCACTGCCTCCTGGAACCCTTTCAAATGCCACAGACAATTTGGCCCTCTCTGCTTTCCTGCGGACTCCATCCTCAAAAGCACCTGTTTTCGCTTTCGGCAGCCTCCGGAGCAAAAAAGACAAACGTCCAGCTTTTGCTGCCACAGCAAAGGTGCCAGCGGGGAAAAGTAATGCTGGTTCTCACTGCCTCCTGGAACCCTTTCAAATGACACAGTCAATTTGGCTCTCTCTGCTTTCCTGCGGACTCCATCCTCAAAAGCACCTGTTTTTGCTTTCGGCAGCCTCCGGAGCAAAAAAGACAAACGTCCAGCTTTTGCTGCCACAGCAAAGGTGCCAGCGGGGAAAAGTAATGCTGGATCTCACTGCCTCCTGGAACCCTTTCAAATGCACCACACAATTTGGCCCTCTCTGCTTTCCTGCGGACTCCATCCTCAAAAGCACCTGTTTTCGCTTTCGGCAACCTCAGGAGCAAAAACGACAAACGTCCAGCTTTTGCTGCCACAGCAAAGGTGCCAGCGGGGAAAAGTGATGCTGGTCCTCATTGCCTCCTTGAACCTCTTCAAATGCCCCAAACAATTTCGCCCTCTCTGCTTTCCTGCGGACTCCATCCTCAAAAGCACCTTTTTTTGCTTTCGGCATCCTCCGGAGCAAAAAAGACAAACGTCCAGCTTTTGCTGCCACAGCAAAGGTGCCAGCGGGGAAAAGTAATGCTGGTTCTCACTGCCTCCTGGAACCCTTTCAAATGCCACAGACAATTTGGCCCTCTCTGCTTTCCTGCGGACTCCATCCTCAAAAGCACTTGTTTTCTCTTTCGGAAACCTCCGGAGCAAAAAAGACAAACGTCCAGCTTTTGCTGCCACAGCAAAGGTGCCAGCGGGGAAAAGTAATGCTGGTTCTCACTGCCTCCTGGAACCCTTTCAAATGCCACAGACAATTTGGCCCTCTCTGCTTTCCTGCGGACTCCATCCTCAAAAGCACCTGTTTTTGCTTTCGGCAGCCTCCGGAGCAAAAAAGACAAACGTCCAGCTTTTGCTGCCACAGCAAAGGTGCCAGCGGGGAAAAGTAATGCTGGTTCTCACTTCCTCCTGGAACCCTTTCAAATGACACAGTCAATTTGGCTCTCTCTGCTTTCCTGCGGACTCCATCCTCAAAAGCACCTGTTTTCGCTTTCGGCAGCCTCCGGAGCAAAAAAGACAAACGTCCAGCTTTTGCTGCCACAGCAAAGGTGCCAGCGGGGAAAAGTAATGCTGGTTCTCACTGCCTCCTGGAACTCTTTCAAATGCCACAGACAATTTTGCACTCTCTGCTTTCCTGCGGACTCCATCCTCAAAAGCACCTGATTTTGCTTTCGGCAGCCTCCGGAGCAAAAAAGACAAACGTCCAGCTTTTGCTGCCACAGCAAAGGTGCCAGCGGGGAAAAGTGATGCTGGTTCTCACTGCCTCCTGGAACCCTTTCAAATGCCCCAGACAATTTGGCCCTCTCTGCTTTCCTGCGGACTCCATCCTCAAAAGCACCTGTTTTCGCTTTCGGCAGCCTCCGGAGCAAAAAAGACAAACGTCCAGCTTTTGCTGCCACAGCAAAGGTGCCAGTGGGGAAAAGTGATGTTGGTTCTCACTGCCTCCTGGAACCCTTTCAAATGCCCCAGACAATTTGGCCCTCTCTGCTTTCCTGCGGACTCCATCCTCAAAAGCACCTGTTTTCGCTTTCGGCGGTGTTTGGAGCAAAAAAGACAAACGTCCAGCTTTTGCTGCCACAGCAAAGGTGCCAGCGGGGAAAAGTAATGCTGGTTCTCACTGCCTCCTGGAACTCTTTCAAATGCCACAGACAATTTTGCACTCTCTGCTTTCCTGCGGACTCCATCCTCAAAAGCACCTGTTTTTGCTTTCGGCAGCCTCCGGAGCAAAAAAGACAAACGTCCAGCTTTCGCTGCCACAGCAAAGGTGCCAGCGGGGAAAAGTGATGCTGGTTCTCACTGCCTCCTGGAACCCTTTCAAATGCACGAGACAATTTGGCCCTCTCTGCTTTCCTGCGGACTCCATCCTCAAAAGCACCTGTTTTCGCTTTCGGCAACCTCCGGAGCAAAAAAGACAAACGTCCAGCTTTTGCTGCCACAGCAAAGGTGCCAGCGGGGAAAAGTAATGCTGGTTCTCACTGCCTCCTGAACTCTGTCAAATGCCCCAGACAATTTGGCCCTATCTGCTTTCCTGCGGACTCCATCCTCAAAAGCACCTGTTTTCGCTTTCGGCAACTTCCGGAGCAAAAAAGACAAACGTCCAGCTTTTGCTGCCACAGCAAAGGTGCCAGCGGGGAAAAGTAATGCTGGTTCTCACTGCCTCCTGGGACCCCTTCAAATGCCCCAGATAATTTGGCTCTCTCTGCTTTCCTGCGGACTCCATCCTCAAAAGCATCTGTTTTCACTTTCGGCGCCCTCTGGTGGTTAAAAGACAAACGTCCAGCTTTTGCTGCCGCAGCAAAGGTGCCAGCGGGGAAAAGTAATGCTGGTTCTCACTGCCTCCTGGAACTCTGTCAAATGCCCCAGACAATTTGGCCCTCTCTGCTTTCCTGCGGACTCCATCCTCAAAAGCACCTGTTTTCGCTTTCGGCAGCCTCCGGAGGAAAAAAGACAAACGTCCAGCTTTTGCTGCCACAGCAAAGGTGCCAGCGGGGAAAAGTAATGCTGGTTCTCACTGCCTCCTGGAACTCTTTCAAATGCCCCAGACAATTTTGCACTCTCTGCTTTCCTGCGGACTCCATCCTCAAAAGCACCTGTTTTTGCTTTCGGCAGCCTCCGGAGCAAAAAAGACAAACGTCCAGCTTTTGCTGCCACAGCAAAGGTGCCAGCGGGGAAAAGTAATGCTGGTTCTCACTGCCTCCTGGAACCCTTTCAAATGCCACAGACAATTTGGCCCTCTCTGCTTTCCTGCGGACTCCATCCTCAAAAGCACCTGTTTTCGCTTTCGGCAGCCTCCGGAGCAAAAAAGACAAACGTCCAGCTTTTGCTGCCACAGCAAAGGTGCCAGCGGGGAAAAGTAATGCTGGTTCTCACTGCCTCCTGGAACCCTTTCAAATGCACCACACAATTTGGCCCTCTCTGCTTTCCTGCGGACTCTATCCTCAAAAGCACCTGTTTTCGCTTTAGGCAACCTCCGGAGCAAAAAAGACAAACGTCCAGCTTTTGCTGCCACAGCAAAGGTGCCAGCGGGGAAAAGTAATGCTGGTTCTCACTGCCTCCTGGAACTCTGTCAAATGCCACAGACAATTTTGCACTCTCTGCTTTCCTGCGGACTCCATCCTCAAAAGCATCTCTTTTCGCTTTCGGCAACCTCCGGAGCAAAAAAGACAAACGTCCAGCTTTTGCTGCCACAGCAAAGGTGCCAGCGGGGAAAAGTAATGCTGGTTCTCACTGCCTCCTGGAACTCTTTCAAATGCCACAGACAATTTTGCACTCTCTGCTTTCCTGCGGACTCCATCCTCAAAAGCACCTGTTTTTGCTTTCGGCAGCCTCCGGAGCAAAAAAGACAAACGTCCAGCTTTTGCTGCCACAGCAAAGGTGCCAGCGGGGAAAAGTGATGCTGGTCCTCATTGCCTCCTTGAACCTCTTCAAATGCCCCAAACAATTTCGCCCTCTCTGCTTTCCTGCGGACTCCATCCTCAAAAGCACCTTTTTTCGCTTTCGGCATCCTCAGGAGCAAAAAAGACAAACGTCCAGCTTTTGCTGCCACAGCAAAGGTGCCAGCGGGGAAAAGTAATGCTGGTTCTCACTGCCTCCTGGAACCATTTCAAATGCCCCAGACAATTTGGCCCTCTCTGCTTTCCTGCGGACTCCATCCTCAAAAGCACCTGTTTTCGCTTTCGGCAACCTCAGGAGCAAAAAAGACAAACGTCCAGCTTTTGCTGCCACAGCAAAGGTGCCAGCGGGTAAAAGTGATGCTGGTCCTCATTGCCTCCTTGAACCTCTTCAAATGCCCCAAACAATTTCGCCCTCTCTGCTTTCCTGCGGACTCCATCCTCAAAAGCACCTTTTTTTGCTTTCGGCATCCTCAGGAGCAAAAAAGACAAACGTCCAGCTTTTGCTGCCACAGCAAAGGTGCCAGCGGGGAAAAGTAATGCTGGTTCTCACTGCCTCCTGGAACCCTTTCAAATGCCCCAGACAATTTGGCCCTCTCTGCTTTCCTGCGGACTCCATCCTCAAAAGCACTTGTTTTCTCTTTCGGCAACCTCCGGAGCAAAAAAGACAAACGTCCAGCTTTTGCTGCCACAGCAAAGGTGCCAGCGGGGAAAAGTGATGCTGGTCCTCATTGCCTCCTTGAACCTCTTCAAATGCCCCAAACAATTTCGCCCTCTCTGCTTTCCTGCGGACTCCATCCTCAAAAGCACCTTTTTTCGCTTTCGGCATCCTCAGGAGCAAAAAAGACAAACGTCCAGCTTTTGCTGCCACAGCAAAGGTGCCAGCGGGGAAAAGTGATGCTGGTTCTCACTGCCTCCTGGAACCCTTTCAAATGCCACAGTCAATTTGGCTCTCTCTGCTTTCCTGCGGACTCCATCCTCAAAAGCACCTGTTTTCGCTTTCGGCAGCCTCCGGAGGAAAAAAGACAAACGTCCAGCTTTTGCTGCCACAGCAAAGGTGCCAGCGGGGAAAAGTAATGCTGGTTCTCACTTCCTCCTGGAACCCTTTCAAATGACACAGTCAATTTGGCTCTCTCTGCTTTCCTGCGGACTCCATCCTCAAAAGCACCATTTTTCGCTTTCGGCATCCTCAGGAGCAAAAAAGACAAACGTCCAGCTTTTGCTGCCACAGCAAAGGTGCCAGCGGGGAAAAGTAATGCTGGTTCTCACTGCCTCCTGGAACTCTTTCAAATGCCACAGACAATTTTGCACTCTCTGCTTTCCTGCGGACTCCATCCTCAAAAGCACCTCTTTTTGCTTTCGGCAGCCTCCGGAGCAAAAAAGACAAACGTCCAGCTTTTGCTGCCACAGCAAAGGTGCCAGCGGGGAAAAGTGATGCTGGTTCTCACTGCCTCCTGGAACCCTTTCAAATGCCCCAGACAATTTGGCCCTCTCTGCTTTCCTGCGGACTCCATCCTCAAAAGCACCTGTTTTCGCTTTCGGCAACCTCCGGAGCAAAAAAGACAAACGTCCAGCTTTTGCTGCCACAGCAAAGGTGCCAGCGGGGAAAAGTAATGCTGGTTCTCACTGCCTCCTGAACTCTGTCAAATGCCACAGACAATTTGGCCCTATCTGCTTTTCTGCGGACTCCATCCTCAAAAGCACCTGTTTTCGCTTTCGGCAACCTCCGGAGCAAAAAAGACAAACGTCCAGCTTTTGCTGCCACAGCAAAGGTGCCAGCGGGGAAAACTAATGCTGGTTCTCACTGCCTCCTGGAACTCTTTCAAATGCCACAGTCAATTTGGCTCTCTCTGCTTTCCTGCGGACTCCATCCTCAAAAGCACCTTTTTTCGCTTTCGGCAGCCTCCGGAGCAAAAAAGACAAACGTCCAGCTTTTGCTGCCACAGCAAAGGTGCCAGCGGGGAAAAGTAATGCTGGTTCTCACTGCCTCCTGGAACTCTGTCAAATGCCACAGACAATTTGGCCCTCTCTGCTTTCCTGCGGACTCCATCCTCAAAAGCACCTGTTTTCGCTTTCGGCAGCCTCCGGAGCAAAAAAGACAAACGTCCAGCTTTTGCTGCCACAGCAAAGGTGCCAGCGGGGAAAAGTAATGCTGGTTCTCACTGCCTCCTGGAACTCTTTCAAATGCCACAGACAATTTTGCACTCTCTGCTTTCCTGCGGACTCCATCCTCAAAAGCACCTGTTTTTGCTTTCGGCAGCCTCCGGAGCAAAAAAGACAAACGTCCAGCTTTTGCTGCCACAGCAAAGGTGCCAGCGGGGAAAAGTAATGCTGGTTCTCACTGCCTCCTTGAACCCTTTCAAATGCCACAGACAATTTGGCCCTCTCTGCTTTCCTGCGGACTCCATCCTCAAAAGCACCTGTTTTCGCTTTCGGCATCCTCAGGAGCAAAAAAGACAAACGTCCAGCTTTTGCTGCCACAGCAAAGGTGCCAGCGGGGAAAAGTAATGCTGGTTCTCACTGCCTCCTGGAACCCTTTCAAATGCACCACACAATTTGGCCCTCTCTGCTTTCCTGCAGACTCCATCCTCAAAAGCACCTGTTTTCGCTTTCGGCAGCCTCCGGAGCAAAAAAGACAAACGTCCAGCTTTTGCTGCCACAGCAAAGGTGCCAGCGGGGAAAAGTAATGCTGGTTCTCACTGCCTCCTGGAACTCTGTCAAATGCCACAGACAATTTTGCACTCTCTGCTTTCCTGCGGACTCCATCCTCAAAAGCATCTCTTTTCGCTTTCGGCAACCTCCGGAGCAAAAAAGACAAACGTCCAGCTTTTGCTGCCACAGCAAAGGTGCCAGCGGGGAAAAGTAATGCTGGTTCTCACTGCGTCCTGGAACTCTTTCAAATGCCACAGACAATTTTGCACTCTCTGCTTTCCTGCGGACTCCATCCTCAAAAGCACCTGTTTTTGCTTTCGGCAGCCTCCGGAGCAAAAAAGACAAACGTCCAGCTTTTGCTGCCACAGCAAAGGTGCCAGCGGGGAAAAGTGATGCTGGTCCTCATTGCCTCCTTGAACCTCTTCAAATGCCCCAAACAATTTCGCCCTCTCTGCTTTCCTGCGGACTCCATCCTCAAAAGCACCTTTTTTCGCTTTCGGCATCCTCAGGAGCAAAAAAGACAAACGTCCAGCTTTTGCTGCCACAGCAAAGGTGCCAGCGGGGAAAAGTAATGCTGGTTCTCACTGCCTCCTGGAACCCTTTCAAATGCCACAGACAATTTGGCCCTCTCTGCTTTCCTGCGACTCCATCCTCAAAAGCACCTGTTTTCGCTTTCGGCAACCTCAGGAGCAAAAAAGACAAACGTCCAGCTTTTGCTGCCACAGCAAAGGTGCCAGCGGGGAAAAGTGATGCTGGTCCTCATTGCCTCCTTGAACCTCTTCAAATGCCCCAAACAATTTCGCCCTCTCTGCTTTCCTGCGGACTCCATCCTCAAAAGCACCTTTTTTTGCTTTCGGCATCCTCAGGAGCAAAAAAGACAAACGTCCAGCTTTTGCTGCCACAGCAAAGGTGCCAGCGGGGAAAAGTAATGCTGGTTCTCACTGCCTCCTGGAACCCTTTCAAATGCCCCAGACAATTTGGCCCTCTCTGCTTTCCTGCGGACTCCATCCTCAAAAGCACTTGTTTTCTCTTTCGGCAACCTCCGGAGCAAAAAAGACAAACGTCCAGCTTTTGCTGCCACAGCAAAGGTGCCAGCGGGGAAAAGTGATGCTGGTCCTCATTGCCTCCTTGAACCTCTTCAAATGCCCCAAACAATTTCGCCCTCTCTGCTTTCCTGCGGACTCCATCCTCAAAAGCACCTTTTTTCGCTTTCGGCATCCTCAGGAGCAAAAAAGACAAACGTCCAGCTTTTGCTGCCACAGCAAAGGTGCCAGCGGGGAAAAGTAATGCTGGTTCTCACTGCCTCCTGGAACCCTTTCAAATGCCCCAGACAATTTGGCCCTCTCTGCTTTCCTGCGGACTCCATCCTCAAAAGCACTTGTTTTCTCTTTCGGAAACCTCCGGAGCAAAAAAGACAAACGTCCAGCTTTTGCTGCCACAGCAAAGGTGCCAGCGGGGAAAAGTGATGCTGGTTCTCACTGCCTCCTGGAACCCTTTCAAATGCCACAGACAATTTGGCCCTCTCTGCTTTCCTGCGGACTCCATCCTCAAAAGCACCTGTTTTCGCTTTCGGCAGCCTCCGGAGCAAAAAAGACAAACGTCCAGCTTTTGCTGCCACAGCAAAGGTGCCAGCGGGGAAAAGTAATGCTGGTTCTCACTTCCTCCTGGAACCCTTTCAAATGCCCCAGACAATTTGGCTCTCTCTGCTTTCCTGCGGACTCCATCCTCAAAAGCACCTGTTTTTGCTTTCGGCAGCCTCCGGAGCAAAAAAGACAAACGTCCAGCTTTTGCTGCCACAGCAAAGGTGCCAGCGGGGAAAAGTAATGCTGGTTCTCACTGCCTCCTGGAACTCTTTCAAATGCCACAGACAATTTTGCACTCTCTGCTTTCCTGCGGACTCCATCCTCAAAAGCACCTCTTTTTGCTTTCGGCAGCCTCCGGAGCAAAAAAGACAAACGTCCAGCTTTTGCTGCCACAGCAAAGGTGCCAGCGGGGAAAAGTGATGCTGGTTCTCACTGCCTCCTGGAACCCTTTCAAATGCCCCAGACAATTTGGCCCTCTCTGCTTTCCTGCGGACTCCATCCTCAAAAGCACCTGTTTTCGCTTTCGGCAGCCTCCGGAGCAAAAAAGACAAACGTCCAGCTTTTGCTGCCACAGCAAAGGTGCCAGCGGGGAAAAGTGATGTTGGTTCTCACTGCCTCCTGGAACCCTTTCAAATGCCCCAGACAATTTGGCCCTCTCTGCTTTCCTGCGGACTCCATCCTCAAAAGCACCTGTTTTCGCTTTCGGCGGTGTTTGGAGCAAAAAAGACAAACGTCCAGCTTTTGCTGCCACAGCAAAGGTGCCAGCGGGGAAAAGTAATGCTGGTTCTCACTGCCTCCTGGAACTCTTTCAAATGCCACAGACAATTTTGCACTCTCTGCTTTCCTGCGGACTCCATCCTCAAAAGCACCTGTTTTTGCTTTCGGCAGCCTCCGGAGCAAAAAAGACAAACGTCCAGCTTTTGCTGCCACAGCAAAGGTGCCAGCGGGGAAAAGTGATGCTGGTTCTCACTGCCTCCTGGAACCCTTTCAAATGCCCGAGACAATTTGGCCCTCTCTGCTTTCCTGCGGACTCCATCCTCAAAAGCACCTGTTTTCGCTTTCGGCAACCTCCGGAGCAAAAAAGACAAACGTCCAGCTTTTGCTGCCACAGCAAAGGTGCCAGCGGGGAAAAGTGATGCTGGTCCTCATTGCCTCCTTGAACCTCTTCAAATGCCCCAAACAATTTCGCCCTCTCTGCTTTCCTGCGGACTCCATCCTCAAAAGCACCTTTTTTTGCTTTCGGCATCCTCAGGAGCAAAAAAGACAAACGTCCAGCTTTTGCTGCCACAGCAAAGGTGCCAGCGGGGAAAAGTAATGCTGGTTCTCACTGCCTCCTGGAACCCTTTCAAATGCCCCAGACAATTTGGCCCTCTCTGCTTTCCTGCGGACTCCATCCTCAAAAGCACTTGTTTTCTCTTTCGGCAACCTCCGGAGCAAAAAAGACAAACGTCCAGCTTTTGCTGCCACAGCAAAGGTGCCAGCGGGGAAAAGTGATGCTGGTCCTCATTGCCTCCTTGAACCTCTTCAAATGCCCCAAACAATTTCGCCCTCTCTGCTTTCCTGCGGACTCCATCCTCAAAAGCACCTTTTTTCGCTTTCGGCATCCTCAGGAGCAAAAAAGACAAACGTCCAGCTTTTGCTGCCACAGCAAAGGTGCCAGCGGGGAAAAGTAATGCTGGTTCTCACTGCCTCCTGGAACCCTTTCAAATGCCCCAGACAATTTGGCCCTCTCTGCTTTCCTGCGGACTCCATCCTCAAAAGCACTTGTTTTCTCTTTCGGAAACCTCCGGAGCAAAAAAGACAAACGTCCAGCTTTTGCTGCCACAGCAAAGGTGCCAGCGGGGAAAAGTGATGCTGGTTCTCACTGCCTCCTGGAACCCTTTCAAATGCCACAGACAATTTGGCCCTCTCTGCTTTCCTGCGGACTCCATCCTCAAAAGCACCTGTTTTCGCTTTCGGCAGCCTCCGGAGCAAAAAAGACAAACGTCCAGCTTTTGCTGCCACAGCAAAGGTGCCAGCGGGGAAAAGTAATGCTGGTTCTCACTTCCTCCTGGAACCCTTTCAAATGACACAGTCAATTTGGCTCTCTCTGCTTTCCTGCGGACTCCATCCTCAAAAGCACCTGTTTTTGCTTTCGGCAGCCTCCGGAGCAAAAAAGACAAACGTCCAGCTTTTGCTGCCACAGCAAAGGTGCCAGCGGGGAAAAGTAATGCTGGTTCTCACTGCCTCCTGGAACTCTTTCAAATGCCACAGACAATTTTGCACTCTCTGCTTTCCTGCGGACTCCATCCTCAAAAGCACCTCTTTTTGCTTTCGGCAGCCTCCGGAGCAAAAAAGACAAACGTCCAGCTTTTGCTGCCACAGCAAAGGTGCCAGCGGGGAAAAGTGATGCTGGTTCTCACTGCCTCCTGGAACCCTTTCAAATGCCCCAGACAATTTGGCCCTCTCTGCTTTCCTGCGGACTCCATCCTCAAAAGCACCTGTTTTCGCTTTCGGCAGCCTCCGGAGCAAAAAAGACAAACGTCCAGCTTTTGCTGCCACAGCAAAGGTGCCAGCGGGGAAAAGTGATGTTGGTTCTCACTGCCTCCTGGAACCCTTTCAAATGCCCCAGACAATTTGGCCCTCTCTGCTTTCCTGCGGACTCCATCCTCAAAAGCACCTGTTTTCGCTTTCGGCGGTGTTTGGAGCAAAAAAGACAAACGTCCAGCTTTTGCTGCCACAGCAAAGGTGCCAGCGGGGAAAAGTAATGCTGGTTCTCACTGCCTCCTGGAACTCTTTCAAATGCCACAGACAATTTTGCACTCTCTGCTTTCCTGCGGACTCCATCCTCAAAAGCACCTGTTTTTGCTTTCGGCAGCCTCCGGAGCAAAAAAGACAAACGTCCAGCTTTTGCTGCCACAGCAAAGGTGCCAGCGGGGAAAAGTGATGCTGGTTCTCACTGCCTCCTGGAACCCTTTCAAATGCCCGAGACAATTTGGCCCTCTCTGCTTTCCTGCGGACTCCATCCTCAAAAGCACCTGTTTTCGCTTTCGGCAACCTCCGGAGCAAAAAAGACAAACGTCCAGCTTTTGCTGCCACAGCAAAGGTGCCAGCGGGGAAAAGTAATGCTGGTTCTCACTGCCTCCTGAACTCTGTCAAATGCCACAGACAATTTGGCCCTATCTGCTTTCCTGCGGACTCCATCCTCAAAAGCACCTGTTTTCGCTTTCGGCAGCCTCCGGAGCAAAAAAGACAAACGTCCAGCTTTTGCTGCCACAGCAAAGGTGCCAGCGGGGAAAAGTAATGCTGGTTCTCACTGCCTCCTTGAACTCTTTCAAATGCCACAGTCAATTTGGCTCTCTCTGCTTTCCTGCGGACTCCATCCTCAAAAGCACCTTTTTTCGCTTTCGGCAGCCTCCGGAGCAAAAAAGACAAACGTCCAGCTTTTGCTGCCACAGCAAAGGTGCCAGCGGGGAAAAGTAATGCTGGTTCTCACTGCCTCCTGGAACTCTGTCAAATGCCACAGACAATTTTGCACTCTCTGCTTTCCTGCGGACTCCATTCTCAAAAGCACCTGTTTTCGCTTTCGGCGGTGTTTGGAGCAAAAAAGACAAACGTCCAGCTTTTGCTGCCACAGCAAAGGTGCCAGCGGGGAAAAGTAATGCTGGTTCTCACTGCCTCCTGGGACCCCTTCAAATGCCCCAGATAATTTGGCTCTCTCTGCTTTCCTGCGGACTCCATCCTCAAAAGCATCTGTTTTCACTTTCGGCGCCCTCTGGTGGTTAAAAGACAAACGTCCAGCTTTTGCTGCCGCAGCAAAGGTGCCAGCGGGGAAAAGTAATGCTGGTTCTCACTGCCTCCTGGAACTCTGTCAAATGCCCCAGACAATTTGGCCCTCTCTGCTTTCCTGTGGACTCCATCCTCAAAAGCACCTGTTTTCGCTTTCGGCAGCCTCCGGAGGAAAAAAGACAAACGTCCAGCTTTTGCTGCCACAGCAAAGGTGCCAGCGGGGAAAAGTAATGCTGGTTCTCACTGCCTCCTGGAACTCTTTCAAATGCCACAGACAATTTTGCACTCTCTGCTTTCCTGCGGACTCCATCCTCAAAAGCACCTGTTTTTGCTTTCGGCAGCCTCCGGAGCAAAAAAGACAAACGTCCAGCTTTTGCTGCCACAGCAAAGGTGCCAGCGGGGAAAAGTGATGCTGGTTCTCACTGCCTCCTGGAACCCTTTCAAATGCCCGAGACAATTTGGCCCTCTCTGCTTTCCTGCGGACTCCATCCTCAAAAGCACCTGTTTTCGCTTTCGGCAACCTCCGGAGCAAAAAAGACAAACGTCCAGCTTTTGCTGCCACAGCAAAGGTGCCAGCGGGGAAAAGTAATGCTGGTTCTCACTGCCTCCTGAACTCTGTCAAATGCCACAGACAATTTGGCCCTATCTGCTTTCCTGCGGACTCCATCCTCAAAAGCACCTGTTTTCGCTTTCGGCAGCCTCCGGAGCAAAAAAGACAAACGTCCAGCTTTTGCTGCCACAGCAAAGGTGCCAGCGGGGAAAAGTAATGCTGGTTCTCACTGCCTCCTTGAACTCTTTCAAATGCCACAGTCAATTTGGCTCTCTCTGCTTTCCTGTGGACTCCATCCTCAAAAGCACCTTTTTTCGCTTTCGGCAGCCTCCGGAGCAAAAAAGACAAACGTCCAGCTTTTGCTGCCACAGCAAAGGTGCCAGCGGGGAAAAGTAATGCTGGTTCTCACTGCCTCCTGGAACTCTGTCAAATGCCACAGACAATTTTGCACTCTCTGCTTTCCTGCGGACTCCATTCTCAAAAGCACCTGTTTTCGCTTTCGGCAACTTCCGGAGCAAAAAAGACAAACGTCCAGCTTTTGCTGCCACAGCAAAGGTGCCAGCGGGGAAAAGTAATGCTGGTTCTCACTGCCTCCTGGGACCCCTTCAAATGCCCCAGATAATTTGGCTCTCTCTGCTTTCCTGCGGACTCCATCCTCAAAAGCATCTGTTTTCACTTTCGGCGCCCTCTGGTGGTTAAAAGACAAACGTCCAGCTTTTGCTGCCGCAGCAAAGGTGCCAGCGGGGAAAAGTAATGCTGGTTCTCACTGCCTCCTGGAACTCTGTCAAATGCCCCAGACAATTTGGCCCTCTCTGCTTTCCTGTGGACTCCATCCTCAAAAGCACCTGTTTTCGCTTTCGGCAGCCTCCGGAGGAAAAAAGACAAACGTCCAGCTTTTGCTGCCACAGCAAAGGTGCCAGCGGGGAAAAGTAATGCTGGTTCTCACTGCCTCCTGGAACTCTTTCAAATGCCACAGACAATTTTGCACTCTCTGCTTTCCTGCGGACTCCATCCTCAAAAGCACCTGTTTTTGCTTTCGGCAGCCTCCGGAGCAAAAAAGACAAACGTCCAGCTTTTGCTGCCACAGCAAAGGTGCCAGCGGGGAAAAGTAATGCTGGTTCTCACTGCCTCCTGGAACTCTTTCAAATGCCACAGACAATTTTGCACTCTCTGCTTTCCTGCGGACTCCATCCTCAAAAGCACCTGTTTTTGCTTTCGGCAGCCTCCGGAGCAAAAAAGACAAACGTCCAGCTTTTGCTGCCACAGCAAAGGTGCCAGCGGGGAAAAGTAATGCTGGTTCTCACTGCCTCCTGGAACCCTTTCAAATGCCACAGACAATTTGGCCCTCTCTGCTTTCCTGCGGAGTCCATCCTCAAAAGCACCTGTTTTCGCTTTCGGCAGCCTCCGGAGCAAAAAAGACAAACGTCCAGCTTTTGCTGCCACAGCAAAGGTGCCAGCGGGGAAAAGTGATGTTGGTTCTCACTGCCTCCTGGAACCCTTTCAAATGCCCCAGACAATTTGGCCCTCTCTGCTTTCCTGCGGACTCCATCCTCAAAAGCACCTGTTTTCGCTTTCGGCGGTGTTTTGAGCAAAAAAGACAAACGTCCAGCTTTTGCTGCCACAGCAAAGGTGCCAGCGGGGAAAAGTAATGCTGGTTCTCACTGCCTCCTGGAACTCTTTCAAATGCCCCAGACAATTTTGCACTCTCTGCTTTCCTGCGGACTCCATCCTCAAAAGCACCTGTTTTTGCTTTCGGCAGCCTCCGGAGCAAAAAAGACAAACGTCCAGCTTTTGCTGCCACAGCAAAGGTGCCAGCGGGGAAAACTAATGCTGGTTCTCACTGCCTCCTTGAACTCTTTGAAATGCCCCAGACAATTTGGCCCTCTCTGCTTTCCTGCGGACTCCATCCTCAAAAGCACCTGTTTTCGCTTTCGGCGGTGTTTGGAGCAAAAAAGACAAACGTCCAGCTTTTGCTGCCACAGCAAAGGTGCCAGCGGGGAAAAGTAATGCTGGTTCTCACTTCCTCCTGGAACCCTTTCAAATGACACAGTCAATTTGGCTCTCTCTGCTTTCCTGCGGACTCCATCCTCAAAAGCATCTCTTTTCGCTTTCGGCAGCCTCCGGAGCAAAAAAGACAAACGTCCAGCTTTTGCTGCCACAGCAAAGGTGCCAGCGGGGAAAAGTAATGCTGGTTCTCACTGCCTCCTGGAACCCTTTCAAATGCCACAGTCAATTTGGCTCTCTCTGCTTTCCTGCGGACTCCATCCTCAAAAGCACCTGTTTTCGCTTTCGGCAGCCTCCGGAGCAAAAAAGACAAACGTCCAGCTTTTGCTGCCACAGCAAAGGTGCCAGCGGGGAAAAGTAATGCTGGTTCTCATTGCCTCCTGGAACTCTGTCAAATGCCACAGACAATTTTGCACTCTCTGCTTTCCTGCGGACTCCATCCTCAAAAGCACCTGTTTTTGCTTTCGGCATCCTCAGGAGCAAAAAAGACAAACGTCCAGCTTTTGCTGCCACAGCAAAGGTGCCAGCGGGGAAAAGTAATGCTGGTTCTCACTGCCTCCTGGAACCCTTTCAAATGCCCCAGACAATTTGGCCCTCTCTGCTTTCCTGCGGACTCCATCCTCAAAAGCATCTCTTTTCGCTTTCGGCAACCTCCGGAGCAAAAAAGACAAACGTCCAGCTTTTGCTGCCACAGCAAAGGTGCCAGCGGGGAAAAGTAATGCTGGTTCTCACTGCCTCCTGGAACCCTTTCAAATGCCCCAGACAATTTGGCCCTCTCTGCTTTCCTGCGGACTCCATCCTCAAAAGCACTTGTTTTCTCTTTCGGCAACCTCCGGAGCAAAAAAGACAAACGTCCAGCTTTTGCTGCCACAGCAAAGGTGCCAGCGGGGAAAAGTGATGCTGGTTCTCACTGCCTCCTGGAACCCTTTCAAATGCCCCAGACAATTTGGCCCTCTCTGCTTTCCTGCGGACTCCATCCTCAAAAGCACCTGTTTTCGCTTTCGGCAGCCTCCGGAGCAAAAAAGACAAACGTCCAGCTTTTGCTGCCACAGCAAAGGTGCCAGCGGGGAAAAGTAATGCTGGTTCTCACTTCCTCCTGGAACCCTTTCAAATGACACAGTCAATTTGGCTCTCTCTGCTTTCCTGCGGACTCCATCCTCAAAAGCACCTGTTTTTGCTTTCGGCAGCCTCCGGAGCAAAAAAGACAAACGTCCAGCTTTTGCTGCCACAGCAAAGGTGCCAGCGGGGAAAAGTAATGCTGGTTCTCACTGCCTCCTGGAACTCTTTCAAATGCCACAGACAATTTTGCACTCTCTGCTTTCCTGCGGACTCCATCCTCAAAAGCACCTGTTTTTGCTTTCGGCAGCCTCCAGAGCAAAAAAGACAAACGTCCAGCTTTTGCTGCCACAGCAAAGGTGCCAGCGGGGAAAAGTGATGCTGGTTCTCACTGCCTCCTGGAACCCTTTCAAATGCCACAGACAATTTGGCCCTCTCTGCTTTCCTGCGGAGTCCATCCTCAAAAGCACCTGTTTTCGCTTTCGGCAGCCTCCGGAGCAAAAAAGACAAACGTCCAGCTTTTGCTGCCACAGCAAAGGTGCCAGCGGAGAAAAGTAATGCTGGTTCTCACTGCCTCCTGGAACCCTTTCAAATGCCACAGACAATTTGGCCCTCTCTGCTTTCCTGCGGACTCCATCCTCAAAAGCACCTGTTTTCGCTTTCGGCGGTGTTTGGAGCAAAAAAGACAAACGTCCAGCTTTTGCTGCCACAGCAAAGGTGCCAGCGGGGAAAAGTAATGCTGGTTCTCACTTCCTCCTGGAACCCTTTCAAATGACACAGTCAATTTGGCTCTCTCTGCTTTCCTGCGGACTCCATCCTCAAAAGCATCTCTTTTCGCTTTCGGCAGCCTCCGGAGCAAAAAAGACAAACGTCCAGCTTTTGCTGCCACAGCAAAGGTGCCAGCGGGGAAAAGTAATGCTGGTTCTCACTGCCTCCTGGAACCCTTTCAAATGCCACAGTCAATTTGGCTCTCTCTGCTTTCCTGCGGACTCCATCCTCAAAAGCACCTGTTTTCGCTTTCGGCAGCCTCCGGAGCAAAAAAGACAAACGTCCAGCTTTTGCTGCCACAGCAAAGGTGCCAGCGGGGAAAAGTAATGCTGGTTCTCACTGCCTCCTGGAACTCTGTCAAATGCCACAGACAATTTTGCACTCTCTGCTTTCCTGCGGACTCCATCCTCAAAAGCACCTGTTTTTGCTTTCGGCATCCTCAGGAGCAAAAAAGACAAACGTCCAGCTTTTGCTGCCACAGCAAAGGTGCCAGCGGGGAAAAGTAATGCTGGTTCTCACTGCCTCCTGGAACCCTTTCAAATGCCACAGACAATTTGGCCCTCTCTGCTTTCCTGCGGACTCCATCCTCAAAAGCACCTGTTTTCGCTTTCGGCAGCCTCCGGAGCAAAAAAGACAAACGTCCAGCTTTTGCTGCCACAGCAAAGGTGCCAGCGGGGAAAATTAATGCTGGTTCTCACTGCCTCCTGGAACTCTGTCAAATGCCACAGACAATTTTGCACTCTCTGCTTTCCTGCGGACTCCATCCTCAAAAGCACCTGTTTTTGCTTTTGGCAGCCTCCGGAGCGAAAAAGACAAACGTCCAGCTTTTGCTGCCACAGCAAAGGTGCCAGCGGGGAAAAGTAATGCTGGTTCTCACTGCCTCCTGGAACCCTTTCAAATGCCACAGACAATTTGGCCCTCTCAGCTTTCCTGCGGACTCCATCCTCAAAAGCACCTGTTTTCGCTTTCGGCAACCTCAGGAGCAAAAAAGACAAACGTCCAGCTTTTGCTGCCACAGCAAAGGTGCCAGCGGGGAAAAGTGATGCTGGTCCTCATTGCCTCCTTGAACCTCTTCAAATGCCCCAAACAATTTGGCCCTCTCTGCTTTCCTGCGGACTCCATCCTCAAAAGCACCTTTTTTCGCTTTCGGCATCCTCAGGAGCAAAAAAGACAAACGTCCAGCTTTTGCTGCCACAGCAAAGGTGCCAGCGGGGAAAAGTAATGCTGGTTCTCACTGCCTCCTGGAACCCTTTCAAATGCCCCAGACAATTTGGCCCTCTCTGCTTTCCTGCGGACTCCATCCTCAAAAGCACCTGTTTTCGCTTTCGGCGGTGTTTGGAGCAAAAAAGACAAACGTCCAGCTTTTGCTGCCACAGCAAAGGTGCCAGCGGGGAAAAGTGATGTTAGTTCTCACTGCCTCCTGGAACCCTTTCAAATGCCCCAGACAATTTGGCCCTCTCTGCTTTCCTGCGGACTCCATCCTCAAAAGCACCTTTTTTCGCTTTCGGCATACTCAGGAGCAAAAAAGACAAACGTCCAGCTTTTGCTGCCACAGCAAAGGTGCCAGCGGGGAAAAGTAATGCTGGTTCTCACTGCCTCCTGGAACCCTTTCAAATGCCCCAGACAATTTGGCCCTCTCTGCTTTCCTGCGGACTCCATCCTCAAAAGCACTTGTTTTCTCTTTCGGAAACCTCCGGAGCAAAAAAGACAAACGTCCAGCTTTTGCTGCCACAGCAAAGGTGCCAGCGGGGAAAAGTGATGCTGGTTCTCACTGCCTCCTGGAACCCTTTCAAATGCCCCAGACAATTTGGCCCTCTCTGCTTTCCTGCGGACTCCATCCTCAAAAGCACCTGTTTTTGCTTTCGGCAGCCTCCGGAGCAAAAAAGACAAACGTCCAGCTTTTGCTGCCACAGCAAAGGTGCCAGCGGGGAAAAGTAATGCTGGTTCTCACTGCCTCCTGGAACCCTTTCAAATGACACAGTCAATTTGGCTCTCTCTGCTTTCCTGCGGACTCCATCCTCAAAAGCACCTGTTTTTGCTTTCGGCAGCCTCCGGAGCAAAAAAGACAAACGTCCAGCTTTTGCTGCCACAGCAAAGGTGCCAGCGGGGAAAAGTAATGCTGGTTCTCACTGCCTCCTGGAACTCTGTCAAATGCCACAGACAATTTTGCAGTCTCTGCTTTCCTGCGGACTCCATCCTCAAAAGCACCTGTATTTGCTTTTGGCAGCCTCCGGAGCAAAAAAGACAAACGTCCAACTTTTGCTGCCACAGCAAAGGTGCCAGTGGGGAAAAGTAATGCTGGTTCTCACTGCCTCCTGGAACCCTTTCAAATGCCACAGACAATTTGGCCCTCTCTGCTTTCCTGCGGACTCCATCCTCAAAAGCACCTGTTTTCGCTTTCGGCAACCTCAGGAGCAAAAAAGACAAACGTCCAGCTTTTGCTGCCACAGCAAAGGTGCCAGCGGGGAAAAGTGATGCTGGTCCTCATTGCCTCCTTGAACCTCTTCAAATGCCCCAAACAATTTCGCCCTCTCTGCTTTCCTGCGGACTCCATCCTCAAAAGCACCTGTTTTCGCTTTCGGCATCCTCAGGAGCAAAAAAGACAAACGTCCAGCTTTTGCTGCCACAGCAAAGGTGCCAGCGGGGAAAAGTAATGCTGGTTCTCACTGCCTCCTGGAACCCTTTCAAATGCCCCAGACAATTTGGCCCTCTCTGCTTTCCTGCGGACTCCATCCTCAAAAGCACTTGTTTTCTCTTTCGGCAACCTCCGGAGCAAAAAAGACAAACGTCCAGCTTTTGCTGCCACAGCAAAGGTGCCAGCGGGGAAAAGTGATGCTGGTCCTCATTGCCTCCTTGAACCTCTTCAAATGCCCCAAACAATTTCCCCCTCTCTGCTTTCCTGCGGACTCCATCTTCAAAAGCACCTTTTTTCGCTTTCGGCATCCTCAGGAGCAAAAAAGACAAACGTCCAGCTTTTGCTGCCACAGCAAAGGTGCCAGCGGGGAAAAGTAATGCTGGTTCTCACTGCCTCCTGGAACCCTTTCAAATGCCCCAGACAATTTGGCCCTCTCTGCTTTCCTGCGGACTCCATCCTCAAAAGCACCTGTTTTCGCTTTCGGCGGTGTTTGGAGCAAAAAAGACAAACGTCCAGCTTTTGCTGCCACAGCAAAGGTGCCAGCGGGGAAAAGTGATGTTAGTTCTCACTGCCTCCTGGAACCCTTTCAAATGCCCCAGACAATTTGGCCCTCTCTGCTTTCCTGCGGACTCCATCCTCAAAAGCACCTGTTTTCGCTTTCGGCAGCCTCCGGAGCAAAAAAGACAAACGTCCAGCTTTTGCTGCCACAGCAAAGGTGCCAGCGGGGAAAAGTAATGCTGGTTCTCACTGCCTCCTGGAACTCTGTCAAATGCCACAGACAATTTTGCACTCTCTGCTTTCCTGCGGACTCCATCCTCAAAAGCACCTGTTTTCGCTTTCGGCAACCTCAGGAGCAAAAAAGACAAACGTCCAGCTTTTGCTGCCACAGCAAAGGTGCCAGCGGGGAAAAGTGATGCTGGTCCTCATTGCCTCCTGGAACCTCTTCAAATGCCCCAAACAATTACGCCCTCTCTGCTTTCCTGCGGACTCCATCCTCAAAAGCACCTGTTTTTGCTTTCGGCAGCGGAACCTCTTCAAATGCCCCAAACAATTACGCCCTCTCTGCTTTCCTGCGGACTCCATCCTCAAAAGCACCTGTTTTTGCTTTCGGCAGCCTCCGGAGCAAAAAAGACAAACGTCCAGCTTTTGCTGCCACAGCAAAGGTGCCAGCGGGGAAAAGTAATGCTGGTTCTCACTGCCTCCTGGAACCCTTTCAAATGCCCCAGACAATTTGGCCCTCTCTGCTTTCCTGCGGACTCCATCCTCAAAAGCACTTGTTTTCGCTTTCGGCAACCTCCGGAGCAAAAAAGACAAACGTCCAGCTTTTGCTGCCACAGCAAAGGTGCCAGCGGGGAAAAGTGATGCTGGTCCTCATTGCCTCCTTGAACCTCTTCAAATGCCCCAAACAATTTCACCCTCTCTGCTTTCCTGCGGACTCCATCCTCAAAAGCACCTTTTTTCGCTTTCGGCATCCTCAGGAGCAAAAAAGACAAACGTCCAGCTTTTGCTGCCACAGCAAAGGTGCCAGCGGGGAAAAGTAATGCTGGTTCTCACTGCCTCCTGGAACCCTTTCAAATGCCCCAGACAATTTGGCCCTCTCTGCTTTCCTGCGGACTCCATCCTCAAAAGCACCTGTTTTCGCTTTCGGCAACCTCAGGAGCAAAAAAGACAAACGTCCAGCTTTTGCTGCCACAGCAAAGGTGCCAGCGGGGAAAAGTGATGCTGGTCCTCATTGCCTCCTTGAACCTCTTCAAATGCCCCAAACAATTTCGCCCTCTCTGCTTTCCTGCGGACTCCATCCTCAAAAGCACCTTTTTTTGCTTTCGGCATCCTCAGGAGCAAAAAAGACAAACGTCCAGCTTTTGCTGCCACAGCAAAGGTGCCAGCGGGGAAAAGTAATGCTGGTTCTCACTGCCTCCTGGAACCCTCAAAAAAGACAAACGTCCAGCTTTTGCTGCCACAGCAAAGGTGCCAGCGGGGAAAAGTGATGCTGGTCCTCATTGCCTCCTTGAACCTCTTCAAATGCCCCAAACAATTTCGCCCTCTCTGCTTTCCTGCGGACTCCATCCTCAAAAGCACCTTTTTTCGCTTTCGGCATCCTCAGGAGCAAAAAAGACAAACGTCCAGCTTTTGCTGCCACAGCAAAGGTGCCAGCGGGGAAAAGTAATGCTGGTTCTCACTGCCTCCTGGAACCCTTTCAAATGCCACAGACAATTTGGCCCTCTCTGCTTTCCTGCGGACTCCATCCTCAAAAGCACTTGTTTTCTCTTTCGGAAACCTCCGGAGCAAAAAAGACAAACGTCCAGCTTTTGCTGCCACAGCAAAGGTGCCAGCGGGGAAAAGTAATGCTGGTTCTCACTGCCTCCTGGAACCCTTTCAAATGCCACAGACAATTTGGCCCTCTCTGCTTTCCTGCGGACTCCATCCTCAAAAGCACCTGTTTTCGCTTTCGGCAGCCTCCGGAGCAAAAAAGACAAACGTCCAGCTTTTGCTGCCACAGCAAAGGTGCCAGCGGGGAAAAGTAATGCTGGTTCTCACTTCCTCCTGGAACCCTTTCAAATGCCACAGACAATTTGGCTCTCTCTGCTTTCCTGCGGACTCCATCCTCAAAAGCACCTCTTTTTGCTTTCGGCAGCCTCCGGAGCAAAAAAGACAAACGTCCAGCTTTTGCTGCCACAGCAAAGGTGCCAGCGGGGAAAAGTAATGCTGGTTCTCACTGCCTCCTGGAACTCTTTCAAATGCCACAGACAATTTTGCACTCTCTGCTTTCCTGCGGACTCCATCCTCAAAAGCACCTGATTTTGCTTTCGGCAGCCTCCGGAGCAAAAAAGACAAACGTCCAGCTTTTGCTGCCACAGCAAAGGTGCCAGCGGGGAAAAGTGATGCTGGTTCTCACTGCCTCCTGGAACCCTTTCAAATGCCCCAGACAATTTGGCCCTCTCTGCTTTCCTGCGGACTCCATCCTCAAAAGCACCTTTTTTCGCTTTCGGCAGCCTCCGGAGCAAAAAAGACAAACGTCCAGCTTTTGCTGCCACAGCAAAGGTGCCAGCGGGGAAAAGTGATGTTGGTTCTCACTGCCTCCTGGAACCCTTTCAAATGCCCCAGACAATTTGGCCCTCTCTGCTTTCCTGCGGACTCCATCCTCAAAAGCACCTGTTTTCGCTTTCGGCGGTGTTTGGAGCAAAAAAGACAAACGTCCAGCTTTTGCTGCCACAGCAAAGGTGCCAGCGGGGAAAAGTAATGCTGGTTCTCACTGCCTCCTGGAACTCTTTCAAATGCCACAGACAATTTTGCACTCTCTGCTTTCCTGCGGACTCCATCCTCAAAAGCACCTGTTTTTGCTTTCGGCAGCCTCCGGAGCAAAAAAGACAAACGTCCAGCTTTTGCTGCCACAGCAAAGGTGCCAGCGGGGAAAAGTGATGCTGGTTCTCACTGCCTCCTGGAACCCTTTCAAATGCCCGAGACAATTTGGCCCTCTCTGCTTTCCTGCGGACTCCATCCTCAAAAGCACCTGTTTTTGCTTTCGGCAGCCTCCGGAGAAAAAAAGACAAACGTCCAGCTTTTGCTGCCACAGCAAAGGTGCCAGCGGGGAAAAGTAATGCTGGTTCTCACTGCCTCCTGGAACCCTTTCAAATGCCACAGACAATTTGGCCCTCTCTGCTTTCCTGCGGACTCCATCCTCAAAAGCACCTGTTTTCGCTTTCGGTAACCTCAGGAGCAAAAAAGACAAACATCCAGCTTTTGCTGCCACAGCAAAGGTGCCAGCGGGGAAAAGTGATGCTGGTCCTCATTGCCTCCTTGAACCTCTTCAAATGCCCCAAACAATTTCGCCCTCTCTGCTTTCCTGCGGACTCCATCCTCAAAAGCACCTTTTTTTGCTTTCGGCATCCTCAGGAGCAAAAAAGACAAACGTCCAGCTTTTGCTGCCACAGCAAAGGTGCCAGCGGGGAAAAGTAATGCTGGTTCTCACTGCCTCCTGGAACCCTTTCAAATGCCACAGACAATTTGGCTCTCTCTGCTTTCCTGCGGACTCCATCCTCAAAAGCACCTGTTTTTGCTTTCGGCATCCTCAGGAGCAAAAAAGACAAACGTCCAGCTTTTGCTGCCACAGCAAAGGTGCCAGCGGGGAAAAGTAATGCTGGTTCTCACTGCCTCCTGGAACCCTTTCAAATGCCACAGACAATTTGGCCCTCTCTGCTTTCCTGCGGACTCCATCCTCAAAAGCACCTGTTTTCGCTTTCGGCAGCCTCCGGAGCAAAAAAGACAAACGTCCAGCTTTTGCTGCCACAGCAAAGGTGCCAGCGGGGAAAAGTAATGCTGGTTCTCACTGCCTCCTGGAACTCTGTCAAATGCCACAGACAATTTTGCACTCTCTGCTTTCCTGCGGACTCCATCCTCAAAAGCACCTGTTTTTGCTTTTGGCAGCCTCCGGAGCAAAAAAGACAAACGTCCAACTTTTGCTGCCACAGCAAAGGTGCCAGCGGGGAAAAGTAATGCTGGTTCTCACTGCCTCATGGAACCCTTTCAAATGCCACAGACAATTTGGCCCTCTCTGCTTTCCTGCGGACTCCATCCTCAAAAGCACCTGTTTTCGCTTTCGGCAACCTCAGGAGCAAAAAAGACAAACGTCCAGCTTTTGCTGCCACAGCAAAGGTGCCAGCGGGGAAAAGTGATGCTGGTCCTCATTGCCTCCTTGAACCTCTTCAAATGCCCCAAACAATTTCGCCCTCTCTGCTTTCCTGCGGACTCCATCCTCAAAAGCACCTGTTTTCGCTTTCGGCATCCTCAGGAGCAAAAAAGACAAACGTCCAGCTTTTGCTGCCACAGCAAAGGTGCCAGCGGGGAAAAGTAATGCTGGTTCTCACTGCCTCCTGGAACCCTTTCAAATGCCCCAGACAATTTGGCCCTCTCTGCTTTCCTGCGGACTCCATCCTCAAAAGCACTTGTTTTCTCTTTCGGCAAACTCCGGAGCAAAAAAGACAAACGTCCAGCTTTTGCTGCCACAGCAAAGGTGCCAGCGGGGAAAAGTGATGCTGGTCCTCATTGCCTCCTTGAACCTCTTCAAATGCCCCAAACAATTTCCCTCTCTCTGCTTTCCTGCGGACTCCATCTTCAAAAGCACCTTTTTTCGCTTTCGGCATCCTCAGGAGCAAAAAAGACAAACGTCCAGCTTTTGCTGCCACAGCAAAGGTGCCAGCGGGGAAAAGTAATGCTGGTTCTCACTGCCTCCTGGAACCCTTTCAAATGCCCCAGACAATTTGGCCCTCTCTGCTTTCCTGCGGACTCCATCCTCAAAAGCACCTGTTTTCGCTTTCGGCGGTGTTTGGAGCAAAAAAGACAAACGTCCAGCTTTTGCTGCCACAGCAAAGGTGCCAGCGGGGAAAAGTGATGTTAGTTCTCACTGCCTCCTGGAACCCTTTCAAATGCCCCAGACAATTTGGCCCTCTCTGCTTTCCTGCGGACTCCATCCTCAAAAGCACCTGTTTTCGCTTTCGGCAGCCTCCGGAGCAAAAAAGACAAACGTCCAGCTTTTGCTGCCACAGCAAAGGTGCCAGCGGGGAAAAGTAATGCTGGTTCTCACTGCCTCCTGGAACTCTGTCAAATGCCACAGACAATTTTGCACTCTCTGCTTTCCTGCGGACTCCATCCTCAAAAGCACCTGTTTTCGCTTTCGGCAACCTCAGGAGCAAAAAAGACAAACGTCCAGCTTTTGCTGCCACAGCAAAGGTGCCAGCGGGGAAAAGTGATGCTGGTCCTCATTGCCTCCTGGAACCTCTTCAAATGCCCCAAACAATTTCGCCCTCTCTGCTTTCCTGCGGACTCCATCCTCAAAAGCACCTGTTTTTGCTTTCGGCAGCCTCCGGAGCAAAAAAGACAAACGTCCAGCTTTTGCTGCCACAGCAAAGGTGCCAGCGGGGAAAAGTAATGCTGGTTCTCACTGCCTCCTGGAACCCTTTCAAATGCCCCAGACAATTTGGCCCTCTCTGCTTTCCTGCGGACTCCATCCTCAAAAGCACTTGTTTTCGCTTTCGGCAACCTCCGGAGCAAAAAAGACAAACGTCCAGCTTTTGCTGCCACAGCAAAGGTGCCAGCGGGGAAAAGTGATGCTGGTCCTCATTGCCTCCTTGAACCTCTTCAAATGCCCCAAACAATTTCGCCCTCTCTGCTTTCCTGCGGACTCCATCCTCAAAAGCACCTTTTTTCGCTTTCGGCATCCTCAGGAGCAAAAAAGACAAACGTCCAGCTTTTGCTGCCACAGCAAAGGTGCCAGCGGGGAAAAGTAATGCTGGTTCTCACTGCCTCCTGGAACCCTTTCAAATGCCCCAGACAATTTGGCCCTCTCTGCTTTCCTGCGGACTCCATCCTCAAAAGCACCTGTTTTCGCTTTCGGCAGCCTCCGGAGCAAAAAAGACAAACGTCCAGCTTTTGCTGCCACAGCAAAGGTGCCAGCGGGGAAAAGTGATGCTGGTCCTCATTGCCTCCTTGAACCTCTTCAAATGCCCCAAACAATTTCGCCCTCTCTGCTTTCCTGCGGACTCCATCCTCAAAAGCACCTTTTTTTGCTTTCGGCATCCTCAGGAGCAAAAAAGACAAACGTCCAGCTTTTGCTGCCACAGCAAAGGTGCCAGCGGGGAAAAGTAATGCTGGTTCTCACTGCCTCCTGGAACCCTTTCAAATGCCCCAGACAATTTGGCCCTCTCTGCTTTCCTGCGGACTCCATCCTCAAAAGCACTTGTTTTCTCTTTCGGCAACCTCCGGAGCAAAAAAGACAAACGTCCAGCTTTTGCTGCCACAGCAAAGGTGCCAGCGGGGAAAAGTGATGCTGGTCCTCATTGCCTCCTTGAACCTCTTCAAATGCCCCAAACAATTTCGCCCTCTCTGCTTTCCTGCGGACTCCATCCTCAAAAGCACCTTTTTTCGCTTTCGGCATCCTCAGGAGCAAAAAAGACAAACGTCCAGCTTTTGCTGCCACAGCAAAGGTGCCAGCGGGGAAAAGTAATGCTGGTTCTCACTGCCTCCTGGAACCCTTTCAAATGCCCCAGACAATTTGGCCCTCTCTGCTTTCCTGCGGACTCCATCCTCAAAAGCACTTGTTTTCTCTTTCGGAAACCTCCGGAGCAAAAAAGACAAACGTCCAGCTTTTGCTGCCACAGCAAAGGTGCCAGCGGTGAAAAGTAATGCTGGTTCTCACTGCCTCCTGGAACCCTTTCAAATGCCACAGACAATTTGGCCCTCTCTGCTTTCCTGCGGACTCCATCCTCAAAAGCACCTGTTTTCGCTTTCGGCAGCCTCCGGAGCAAAAAAGACAAACGTCCAGCTTTTGCTGCCACAGCAAAGGTGCCAGCGGGGAAAAGTAATGCTGGTTCTCACTTCCTCCTGGAACCCTTTCAAATGACACAGTCAATTTGGCTCTCTCTGCTTTCCTGCGGACTCCATCCTCAAAAGCACCTGTTTTTGCTTTCGGCAGCCTCCGGAGCAAAAAAGACAAACGTCCAGCTTTTGCTGCCACAGCAAAGGTGCCAGCGGGGAAAAGTAATGCTGGTTCTCACTGCCTCCTGGAACTCTTTCAAATGCCACAGACAATTTTGCACTCTCTGCTTTCCTGCGGACTCCATCCTCAAAAGCACCTGATTTTGCTTTCGGCAGCCTCCGGAGCAAAAAAGACAAACGTCCAGCTTTTGCTGCCACAGCAAAGGTGCCAGCGGGGAAAAGTGATGCTGGTTCTCACTGCCTCCTGGAACCCTTTCAAATGCCCCAGACAATTTGGCCCTCTCTGCTTTCCTGCGGACTCCATCCTCAAAAGCACCTTTTTTCGCTTTCGGCAGCCTCCGGAGCAAAAAAGACAAACGTCCAGCTTTTGCTGCCACAGCAAAGGTGCCAGCGGGGAAAAGTGATGTTGGTTCTCACTGCCTCCTGGAACCCTTTCAAATGCCCCAGACAATTTGGCCCTCTCTGCTTTCCTGCGGACTCCATCCTCAAAAGCACCTGTTTTCGCTTTCGGCGGTGTTTGGAGCAAAAAAGACAAACGTCCAGCTTTTGCTGCCACAGCAAAGGTGCCAGCGGGGAAAAGTAATGCTGGTTCTCACTGCCTCCTGGAACTCTTTCAAATGCCACAGACAATTTTGCACTCTCTGCTTTCCTGCGGACTCCATCCTCAAAAGCACCTGTTTTTGCTTTCGGCAGCCTCCGGAGCAAAAAAGACAAACGTCCAGCTTTTGCTGCCACAGCAAAGGTGCCAGCGGGGAAAAGTGATGCTGGTTCTCACTGCCTCCTGGAACCCTTTCAAATGCCCGAGACAATTTGGCCCTCTCTGCTTTCCTGCGGACTCCATCCTCAAAAGCACCTGTTTTTGCTTTCGGCAGCCTCCGGAGAAAAAAAGACAAACGTCCAGCTTTTGCTGCCACAGCAAAGGTGCCAGCGGGGAAAAGTAATGCTGGTTCTCACTGCCTCCTGGAACCCTTTCAAATGCCACAGACAATTTGGCCCTCTCTGCTTTCCTGCGGACTCCATCCTCAAAAGCACCTGTTTTCGCTTTCGGCAGCCTCCGGAGCAAAAAAGACAAACGTCCAGCTTTTGCTGCCACAGCAAAGGTGCCAGCGGGGAAAAGTAATGCTGGTTCTCACTGCCTCCTGGAACCCTTTCAAATGCACCACACAATTTGGCCCTCTCTGCTTTCCTGCAGACTCCATCCTCAAAAGCACCTGTTTTCGCTTTCGGCAGCCTCCGGAGCAAAAAAGACAAACGTCCAGCTTTTGCTGCCACAGCAAAGGTGCCAGCGGTGAAAAGTAATGCTGGTTCTCACTGCCTCCTGGAACTCTGTCAAATGCCACAGACAATTTTGCACTCTCTGCTTTCCTGCGGACTCCATCCTCAAAAGCATCTCTTTTCGCTTTCGGCAACCTCCGGAACAAAAAAGACAAACGTCCAGCTTTTGCTGCCACAGCAAAGGTGCCAGCGGGGAAAAGTAATGCTGGTTCTCACTGCCTCCTGGAACTCTTTCAAATGCCACAGACAATTTTGCACTCTCTGCTTTCCTGCGGACTCCATCCTCAAAAGCACCTGTTTTTGCTTTCGGCAGCCTCCGGAGCAAAAAAGACAAACGTCCAGCTTTTGCTGCCACAGCAAAGGTGCCAGCGGGGAAAAGTGATGCTGGTCCTCATTGCCTCCTTGAACCTCTTCAAATGCCCCAAACAATTTCGCCCTCTCTGCTTTCCTGCGGACTCCATCCTCAAAAGCACCTTTTTTCGCTTTCGGCATCCTCAGGAGCAAAAAAGACAAACGTCCAGCTTTTGCTGCCACAGCAAAGGTGCCAGCGGGGAAAAGTAATGCTGGTTCTCACTGCCTCCTGGAACCCTTTCAAATGCCCCAGACAATTTGGCCCTCTCTGCTTTCCTGCGGACTCCATCCTCAAAAGCACCTGTTTTCGCTTTCGGCAACCTCAGGAGCAAAAAAGACAAACGTCCAGCTTTTGCTGCCACAGCAAAGGTGCCAGCGGGGAAAAGTGATGCTGGTCCTCATTGCCTCCTTGAACCTTTTCAAATGCCCCAAACAATTTCGCCCTATCTGCTTTCCTGCGGACTCCATCCTCAAAAGCACCTTTTTTTGCTTTCGGCATCCTCAGGAGCAAAAAAGACAAACGTCCAGCTTTTGCTGCCACAGCAAAGGTGCCAGCGGGGAAAAGTAATGCTGGTTCTCACTGCCTCCTGGAACCCTTTCAAATGCCCCAGACAATTTGGCCCTCTCTGCTTTCCTGCGGACTCCATCCTCAAAAGCACTTGTTTTCTCTTTCGGCAACCTCCGGAGCAAAAAAGACAAACGTCCAGCTTTTGCTGCCACAGCAAAGGTGCCAGCGGGGAAAAGTGATGCTGGTCCTCATTGCCTCCTTGAACCTCTTCAAATGCCCCAAACAATTTCGCCCTCTCTGCGTTCCTGCGGACTCCATCCTCAAAAGCACCTTTTTTCGCTTTCGGCATCCTCAGGAGCAAAAAAGACAAACGTCCAGCTTTTGCTGCCACAGCAAAGGTGCCAGCGGGGAAAAGTAATGCTGGTTCTCACTGCCTCCTGGAACCCTTTCAAATGCCCCAGACAATTTGGCCCTCTCTGCTTTCCTGCGGACTCCATCCTCAAAAGCACTTGTTTTCTCTTTCGGAAACCTCCGGAGCAAAAAAGACAAACGTCCAGCTTTTGCTGCCACAGCAAAGGTGCCAGCGGGGAAAAGTGATGCTGGTTCTCACTGCCTCCTGGAACCCTTTCAAATGCCACAGACAATTTGGCCCTCTCTGCTTTCCTGCGGACTCCATCCTCAAAAGCACCTGTTTTCGCTTTCGGCAGCCTCCGGAGCAAAAAAGACAAACGTCCAGCTTTTGCTGCCACAGCAAAGGTGCCAGCGGGGAAAAGTAATGCTGGTTCTCACTGCCTCCTGGAACCCTTTCAAATGACACAGTCAATTTGGCTCTCTCTGCTTTCCTGCGGACTCCATCCTCAAAAGCACCTGTTTTCGCTTTCGGCGGTGTTTGGAGCAAAAAAGACAAACGTCCAGCTTTTGCTGCCACAGCAAAGGTGCCAGCGGGGAAAAGTAATGCTGGTTCTCACTTCCTCCTGGAACCCTTTCAAATGACACAGTCAATTTGGCTCTCTCTGCTTTCCTGCGGACTCCATCCTCAAAAGCACCTGTTTTCGCTTTCGGCGGTGTTTGGAGCAAAAAAGACAAACGTCCAGCTTTTGCTGCCACAGCAAAGGTGCCAGCGGGGAAAAGTAATGCTGGTTCTCACTGCCTCCTGGAACTCTTTCAAATGCCACAGTCAATTTGGCTCTCTCTGCTTTCCTGCGGACTCCATCCTCAAAAGCACCTTTTTTCGCTTTCGGCAGCCTCCGGAGCAAAAAAGACAAACGTCCAGCTTTTGCTGCCACAGCAAAGGTGCCAGCGGGGAAAAGTAATGCTGGTTCTCACTGCCTCCTGGAACCCTTTCAAATGCCCGAGACAATTTGGCCCTCTCTGCTTTCCTGCGGACTCCATCCTCAAAAGCACCTGTTTTTGCTTTCGGCAGCCTCCGGAGCAAAAAAGACAAACGTCCAGCTTTTGCTGCCACAGCAAAGGTGCCAGCGGGGAAAAGTGATGCTGGTTCTCACTGCCTCCTGGAACCCTTTCAAATGCCCGAGACAATTTGGCCCTCTCTGCTTTCCTGCGGACTCCATCCTCAAAAGCACCTGTTTTCGCTTTCGGCAACCTCCGGAGCAAAAAAGACAAACGTCCAGCTTTTGCTGCCACAGCAAAGGTGCCAGCGGGGAAAAGTAATGCTGGTTCTCACTGCCTCCTGAACTCTGTCAAATGCCACAGACAATTTGGCCCTATCTGCTTTCCTGCGGACTCCATCCTCAAAAGCACCTGTTTTCGCTTTCGGCAACCTCCGGAGCAAAAAAGACAAACGTCCAGCTTTTGCTGCCACAGCAAAGGTGCCAGCGGGGAAAACTAATGCTGGTTCTCACTGCCTCCTGGAACTCTTTCAAATGCCACAGTCAATTTGGCTCTCTCTGCTTTCCTGCGGACTCCATCCTCAAAAGCACCTTTTTTCGCTTTCGGCAGCCTCCGGAGCAAAAAAGACAAACGTCCAGCTTTTGCTGCCACAGCAAAGGTGCCAGCGGGGAAAAGTAATGCTGGTTCTCACTGCCTCCTGGAACTCTGTCAAATGCCCCAGACAATTTTGCACTCTCTGCTTTCCTGCGGACTCCATCCTCAAAAGCACCTGTTTTCGCTTTCGGCATCCTCAGGAGCAAAAAAGACAAACGTCCAGCTTTTGCTGCCACAGCAAAGGTGCCAGCGGGGAAAAGTAATGCTGGTTCTCACTGCCTCCTGGAACCCTTTCAAATGCACAACACAATTTGGCCCTCTCTGCTTTCCTGCAGACTCCATCCTCAAAAGCACCTGTTTTCGCTTTCGGCAGCCTCCGGAGCAAAAAAGACAAACGTCCAGCTTTTGCTGCCACAGCAAAGGTGCCAGCGGGGAAAAGTAATGCTGGTTCTCACTGCCTCCTGGAACTCTGTCAAATGCCACAGACAATTTTGCACTCTCTGCTTTCCTGCGGACTCCATCCTCAAAAGCATCTCTTTTCGCTTTCGGCAACCTCCGGAGCAAAAAAGACAAACGTCCAGCTTTTGCTGCCACAGCAAAGGTGCCAGCGGGGAAAAGTAATGCTGGTTCTCACTGCCTCCTGGAACTCTTTCAAAAGCCACAGACAATTTTGCACTCTCTGCTTTCCTGCGGACTCCATCCTCAAAAGCACCTGTTTTTGCTTTCGGCAGCCTCCGGAGCAAAAAAGACAAACGTCCAGCTTTTGCTGCCACAGCAAAGGTGCCAGCGGGGAAAAGTGATGCTGGTCCTCATTGCCTCCTTGAACCTCTTCAAATGCCCCAAACAATTTCGCCCTCTCTGCTTTCCTGCGGACTCCATCCTCAAAAGCACCTTTTTTCGCTTTCGGCATCCTCAGGAGCAAAAAAGACAAACGTCCAGCTTTTGCTGCCACAGCAAAGGTGCCAGCGGGGAAAAGTAATGCTGGTTCTCACTGCCTCCTGGAACCCTTTCAAATGCCACAGACAATTTGGCCCTCTCTGCTTTCCTGCGGACTCCATCCTCAAAAGCACCTGTTTTCGCTTTCGGCAACCTCAGGAGCAAAAAAGACAAACGTCCAGCTTTTGCTGCCACAGCAAAGGTGCCAGCGGGGAAAAGTGATGCTGGTCCTCATTGCCTCCTTGAACCTCTTCAAATGCCCCAAACAATTTCGCCCTCTCTGCTTTCCTGCGGACTCCATCCTCAAAAGCACCTTTTTTTGCTTTCGGCATCCTCAGGAGCAAAAAAGACAAACGTCCAGCTTTTGCTGCCACAGCAAAGGTGCCAGCGGGGAAAAGTAATGCTGGTTCTCACTGCCTCCTGGAACCCATTCAAATGCCCCAGACAATTTGGCCCTCTCTGCTTTCCTGCGGACTCCATCCTCAAAAGCACTTGTTTTCTCTTTCGGCAACCTCCGGAGCAAAAAAGACAAACGTCCAGCTTTTGCTGCCACAGCAAAGGTGCCAGCGGGGAAAAGTGATGCTGGTCCTCATTGCCTCCTTGAACCTCTTCAAATGCCCCAAACAATTTCGCCCTCTCTGCTTTCCTGCGGACTCCATCCTCAAAAGCACCTTTTTTCGCTTTCGGCATCCTCAGGAGCAAAAAAGACAAACGTCCAGCTTTTGCTGCCACAGCAAAGGTGCCAGCGGGGAAAAGTAATGCTGGTTCTCACTGCCTCCTGGAACCCTTTCAAATGCCCCAGACAATTTGGCCCTCTCTGCTTTCCTGCGGACTCCATCCTCAAAAGCACTTGTTTTCTCTTTCGGAAACCTCCGGAGCAAAAAAGACAAACGTCCAGCTTTTGCTGCCACAGCAAAGGTGCCAGCGGGGAAAAGTGATGTTGGTTCTCACTGCCTCCTGGAACCCTTTCAAATGCCACAGACAATTTGGCCCTCTCTGCTTTCCTGCGGACTCCATCCTCAAAAGCACCTGTTTTCGCTTTCGGCAGCCTCCGGAGCAAAAAAGACAAACGTCCAGCTTTTGCTGCCACAGCAAAGGTGCCAGCGGGGAAAAGTAATGCTGGTTCTCACTTCCTCCTGGAACCCTTTCAAATGACACAGTCAATTTGGCTCTCTCTGCTTTCCTGCGGACTCCATCCTCAAAAGCACCTGTTTTCGCTTTCGGCGCCCTCTGGTGGTTAAAAGACAAACGTCCAGCTTTTGCTGCCGCAGCAAAGGTGCCAGCGGGGAAAAGTAATGCTGGTTCTCACTGCCTCCTGGAACTCTGTCAAATGCCCCAGACAATTTGGCCCTCTCTGCTTTCCTGCGGACTCCATCCTCAAAAGCACCTGTTTTCGCTTTCGGCAGCCTCCGGAGGAAAAAAGACAAACGTCCAGCTTTTGCTGCCACAGCAAAGGTGCCAGCGGGGAAAAGTAATGCTGGTTCTCACTGCCTCCTGGAACCCTTTCAAATGCCACAGACAATTTGGCCCTCTCTGCTTTCCTGCGGACTCCATCCTCAAAAGCACCTTTTTTCGCTTTCGGCATCCTCAGGAGCAAAAAAGACAAACGTCCAGCTTTTGCTGCCACAGCAAAGGTGCCAGCGGGGAAAAGTGATGCTGGTCCTCATTGCCTCCTTGAACCTCTTCAAATGCCCCAAACAATTTCGCCCTCTCTGCTTTCCTGCGGACTCCATCCTCAAAAGCACCTTTTTTCGCTTTCGGCATCCTCAGGAGCAAAAAAGACAAACGTCCAGCTTTTGCTGCCACAGCAAAGGTGCCAGCGGGGAAAAGTAATGCTGGTTCTCACTGCCTCCTGGAACCCTTTCAAATGCCCCAGACAATTTGGCCCTCTCTGCTTTCCTGCGGACTCCATCCTCAAAAGCACCTGTTTTCGCTTTCGGCAACCTCAGGAGCAAAAAAGACAAACGTCCAGCTTTTGCTGCCACAGCAAAGGTGCCAGCGGGGAAAAGTGATGCTGGTCCTCATTGCCTCCTTGAACCTCTTCAAATGCCCCAAACAATTTCGCCCTCTCTGCTTTCCTGCGGACTCCATCCTCAAAAGCACCTTTTTTTGCTTTCGGCATCCTCAGGAGCAAAAAAGACAAACGTCCAGCTTTTGCTGCCACAGCAAAGGTGCCAGCGGGGAAAAGTAATGCTGGTTCTCACTGCCTCCTGGAACCCTTTCAAATGCCCCAGACAATTTGGCCCTCTCTGCTTTCCTGCGGACTCCATCCTCAAAAGCACTTGTTTTCTCTTTCGGCAACCTCCGGAGCAAAAAAGACAAACGTCCAGCTTTTGCTGCCACAGCAAAGGTGCCAGCGGGGAAAAGTGATGCTGGTCCTCATTGCCTCCTTGAACCTCTTCAAATGCCCCAAACAATTTCGCCCTCTCTGCTTTCCTGCGGACTCCATCCTCAAAAGCACCTTTTTTCGCTTTCGGCATCCTCAGGAGCAAAAAAGACAAACGTCCAGCTTTTGCTGCCACAGCAAAGGTGCCAGCGGGGAAAAGTAATGCTGGTTCTCACTGCCTCCTGGAACTCTGTCAAATGCCCCAGACAATTTGGCCCTCTCTGCTTTCCTGCGGACTCCATCCTCAAAAGCACCTGTTTTCGCTTTCGGCAGCCTCCGGAGGAAAAAAGACAAACGTCCAGCTTTTGCTGCCACAGCAAAGGTGCCAGCGGGGAAAAGTAATGCTGGTTCTCACTGCCTCCTGGAACTCTTTCAAATGCCACAGACAATTTTGCACTCTCTGCTTTCCTGCGGACTCCATCCTCAAAAGCACCTGTTTTTGCTTTCGGCAGCCTCCGGAGCAAAAAAGACAAACGTCCAGCTTTTGCTGCCACAGCAAAGGTGCCAGCGGGGAAAAGTAATGCTGGTTCTCACTGCCTCCTGGAACCCTTTCAAATGCCACAGACAATTTGGCCCTCTCTGCTTTCCTGCGGACTCCATCCTCAAAAGCACCTGTTTTCGCTTTCGGCATCCTCAGGAGCAAAAAAGACAAACGTCCAGCTTTTGCTGCCACAGCAAAGGTGCCAGCGGGGAAAAGTAATGCTGGTTCTCACTGCCTCCTGGAACCCTTTCAAATGCACCACACAATTTGGCCCTCTCTGCTTTCCTGCAGACTCCATCCTCAAAAGCACCTGTTTTCGCTTTCGGCAGCCTCCGGAGCAAAAAAGACAAACGTCCAGCTTTTGCTGCCACAGCAAAGGTGCCAGCGGGGAAAAGTAATGCTGGTTCTCACTGCCTCCTGGAACTCTTTCAAATGCCACAGACAATTTTGCACTCTCTGCTTTCCTGCGGACTCCATCCTCAAAAGCACCTGTTTTTGCTTTCGGCAGCCTCCGGAGCAAAAAAGACAAACGTCCAGCTTTTGCTGCCACAGCAAAGGTGCCAGCGGGGAAAAGTAATGCTGGTTCTCACTGCCTCCTGGAACCCTTTCAAATGCCCCAGACAATTTGGCCCTCTCTGCTTTCCTGCGGACTCCATCCTCAAAAGCACCTGTTTTCGCTTTCGGCAGCCTCCGGAGCAAAAAAGACAAACGTCCAGCTTTTGCTGCCACAGCAAAGGTGCCAGTGGGGAAAAGTAATGCTGGTTCTCACTGCCTCCTGGAACCCTTTCAAATGCCCCAGACAATTTGGCCCTCTCTGCTTTCCTGCGGACTCCATCCTCAAAAGCACCTGTTTTCGCTTTCGGCGGTGTTTGGAGCAAAAAAGACAAACGTCCAGCTTTTGCTGCCACAGCAAAGGTGCCAGCGGGGAAAAGTAATGCTGGTTCTCACTGCCTCCTGGAACTCTTTCAAATGCCACAGACAATTTTGCACTCTCTGCTTTCCTGCGGACTCCATCCTCAAAAGCACCTGTTTTTGCTTTCGGCAGCCTCCGGAGCAAAAAAGACAAACGTCCAGCTTTTGCTGCCACAGCAAAGGTGCCAGCGGGGAAAAGTGATGCTGGTTCTCACTGCCTCCTGGAACCCTTTCAAATGCCCGAGACAATTTGGCCCTCTGCTTTCCTGCGGACTCCATCCTCAAAAGCACCTGTTTTCGCTTTCGGCAACCTCCGGAGCAAAAAAGACAAACGTCCAGCTTTTGCTGCCACAGCAAAGGTGCCAGCGGGGAAAAGTAATGCTGGTTCTCACTGCGTCCTGGAACTCTGTCAAATGCCACAGACAATTTGGCCCTATCTGCTTTCCTGCGGACTCCATCCTCAAAAGCACCTGTTTTCGCTTTCGGCAACCTCCGGAGCAAAAAAGACAAACGTCCAGCTTTTGCTGCCACAGCAAAGGTGCCAGCGGGGAAAACTAATGCTGGTTCTCACTGCCTCCTGGAACTCTTTCAAATGCCACAGTCAATTTGGCTCTCTCTGCTTTCCTGCGGACTCCATCCTCAAAAGCACCTTTTTTCGCTTTCGGCAGCCTCCGGAGCAAAAAAGACAAACGTCCAGCTTTTGCTGCCACAGCAAAGGTGCCAGCGGGGAAAAGTAATGCTGGTTCTCACTGCCTCCTGGAACTCTGTCAAATGCCACAGACAATTTTGCACTCTCTGCTTTCCTGCGGACTCCATTCTCAAAAGCACCTGTTTTCGCTTTCGGCAACTTCCGGAGCAAAAAAGACAAACGTCCAGCTTTTGCTGCCACAGCAAAGGTGCCAGCGGGGAAAAGTAATGCTGGTTCTCACTGCCTCCTGGGACCCCTTCAAATGCCCCAGATAATTTGGCTATCTCTGCTTTCCTGCGGACTCCATCCTCAAAAGCATCTGTTTTCACTTTCGGCGCCCTCTGGTGGTTAAAAGACAAACGTCCAGCTTTTGCTGCCGCAGCAAAGGTGCCAGCGGGCAAAAGTAATGCTGGTTCTCACTGCCTCCTGGAACTCTGTCAAATGCCCCAGACAATTTGGCCCTCTCTGCTTTCCTGCGGACTCCATCCTCAAAAGCACCTGTTTTCGCTTTCGGCAGCCTCCGGAGGAAAAAAGACAAACGTCCAGCTTTTGCTGCCACAGCAAAGGTGCCAGCGGGGAAAAGTAATGCTGGTTCTCACTGCCTCCTGGAACTCTTTCAAATGCCACAGACAATTTTGCACTCTCTGCTTTCCTGCGGACTCCATCCTCAAAAGCACCTGTTTTTGCTTTCGGCAGCCTCCGGAGCAAAAAAGACAAACGTCCAGCTTTTGCTGCCACAGCAAAGGTGCCAGCGGGGAAAAGTAATGCTGGTTCTCACTGCCTCCTGGAACCCTTTCAAAAGCCACAGACAATTTGGCCCTCTCTGCTTTCCTGCGGACTCCATCCTCAAAAGCACCTGTTTTCGCTTTCGGCAACCTCAGGAGCAAAAAAGACAAACGTCCAGCTTTTGCTGCCACAGCAAAGGTGCCAGCGGGGAAAAGTGATGCTGGTCCTCATTGCCTCCTGGAACCTCTTCAAATGCCACAGACAATTTGGCCCTCTCTGCTTTCCTGCGGACTCCATCCTCAAAAGCACCTGTTTTCGCTTTCGGCATCCTCCGGAGCAAAAAAGACAAACGTCCAGCTTTTGCTGCCACAGCAAAGGTGCCAGCGGGGAAAAGTAATGCTGGTTCTCACTGCCTCCTGGAACCCTTTCAAATGCCCCAGACAATTTGGCCCTCTCTGCTTTCCTGCGGACTCCATCCTCAAAAGCACTTGTTTTCTCTTTCGGCAACCTCCGGAGCAAAAAAGACAAACGTCCAGCTTTTGCTGCCACAGCAAAGGTGCCAGCGGGGAAAAGTAATGCTGGTTCTCACTTCCTCCTGGAACCCTTTCAAATGACACAGTCAATTTGGCTCTCTCTGCTTTCCTGCGGACTCCATCCTCAAAAGCACCTGTTTTCGCTTTCGGCAGCCTCCGGAGCAAAAAAGACAAACGTCCAGCTTTTGCTGCCACAGCAAAGGTGCCAGCGGGGAAAAGTAATGCTGGTTCTCACTGCCTCCTGGAACCCTTTCAAATGCCACAGTCAATTTGGCTCTCTCTGCTTTCCTGCGGACTCCATCCTCAAAAGCACCTGTTTTCGCTTTCGGCGGTGTGTGGAGCAAAAAAGACAAACGTCCAGCTTTTGCTGCCACAGCAAAGGTGCCAGCGGGGAAAAGTGATGCTGGTCCTCATTGCCTCCTGGAACCTCTTCAAATGCCCCAGACAATTTGGCCCTCTCTGCTTTCCTGCGGACTCCATCCTCAAAAGCACCTGTTTTCGCTTTCGGCATCCTCAGGAGCAAAAAAGACAAACGTCCAGCTTTTGCTGCCACAGCAAAGGTGCCAGCGGGGAAAAGTAATGCTGGTTCTCACTGCCTCCTGGAACCCTTTCAAATGCACCACACAATTTGGCCCTCTCTGCTTTCCTGCGGACTCCATCCTCAAAAGCACCTGTTTTTGCTTTCAACAGCCTCCGGAGCAAAAAAGACAAACGTCCAGCTTTTGCTGCCACAGCAAAGGTGCCAGCGGGGAAAAGTAATGCTGGTTCTCACTTCCTCCTGGAACCCTTTCAAATGCTACAGTCAATTTGGCTCTCTCTGCTGTCCTGCGGACTCCATCCTCAAAAGCACCTGTTTTCGCTTTCGGCAGCCTCCGGAGCAAAAAAGACAAACGTCCAGCTTTTGCTGCCACAGCAAAGGTGCCAGCGGGGAAAAGTAATGCTGGTTCTCACTGCCTGCTGGAACTCTGTCAAATGCCACAGACAATTTTGCACTCTCTGCTTTCCTGCGGACTCCATCCTCAAAAGCATCTCTTTTCGCTTTCGGCAACCTCCGGAGCAAAAAAGACAAACGTCCAGCTTTTGCTGCCACAGCAAAGGTGCCAGCGGGGAAAAGTAATGCTGGTTCTCACTGCGTCCTGGAACTCTGTCAAATGCCACAGACAATTTTGCACTCTCTGCTTTCCTGCGGACTCCATCCTCAAAAGCACCTGTTTTTGCTTTCGGCAGCCTCCGGAGCAAAAAAGACAAACGTCCAGCTTTTGCTGCCACAGCAAAGGTGCCAGCGGAGAAAAGTAATGCTAGTTCTCACTGCCTCCTGGAACCCTTTCAAATGCCACAGTCAATTTGGCTCTCTCTGCTTTCCTGCGGACTCCATTCTCAAAAGCACCTTTTTTCGCTTTCGGCAGCCTCCGGAGCAAAAAAGACAAACGTCCAGCTTTTGCTGCCACAGCAAAGGTGCCAGCGGGGAAAAGTAATGCTGGTTCTCACTGCCTCCTGGAACTTTGTCAAATGCCACAGACAATTTTGCACTCTCTGCTTTCCTGCGGACTCCATCCTCAAAAGCATCTCTTTTCGCTTTCGGCAGCCTCCGGAGCAAAAAAGACAAACGTCCAGCTTTTGCTGCCACAGCAAAGGTGCCAGCGGGGAAAAGTAATGCTGGTTCTCACTGCCTCCTGGAACTCTTTCAAATGCCACAGACAATTTTGCACTCTCTGCTTTCCTGCGGACTCCATCCTCAAAAGCACCTGTTTTTGCTTTCGGCAACCTCCGGAGCAAAAAAGACAAACGTCCAGCTTTTGCTGCCACAGCAAAGGTGCCAGCGGGGAAAAGTAATGCTGGTTCTCACTGCCTCCTGGAACCCTTTCAAAAGCCACAGACAATTTGGCCCTCTCTGCTTTCCTGCGGACTCCATCCTCAAAAGCACCTGTTTTCGCTTTCGACATCCTCAGGAGCAAAAAAGACAAACGTCCAGCTTTTGCTGCCACAGCAAAGGTGCCAGCGGGGAAAAGTAATGCTGGTTCTCACTGCCTCCTGGAACTCTTTGAAATGCCCCAGACAATTTGGCCCTCTCTGCTTTCCTGCGGACTCCATCCTCAAAAGCACCTGTTTTCTCTTTCGGCGGTGTTTGGAGCAAAAAAGACAAACGTCCAGCTTTTGCTGCCACAGCAAAGGTGCCAGCGGGGAAAAGTGATGTTGGTTCTCACTGCCTCCTGGAACCCTTTCAAATGCCCCAGACAATTTGGCCCTCTCTGCTTTCCTGCGGACTCCATCCTCAAAAGCACCTGTTTTTGCTTTCGGCAGCCTCCGGAGCAAAAAAGACAAACGTCCAGCTTTTGCTCCACAGCAAAGGTGCCAGCGGGGAAAAGTAATGCTGGTTCTCACTGCCTCCTGGAACTCTGTCAAATGCCACAGACAATTTTGCACTTTCTGCTTTCCTGCGGACTCCATCCTCAAAAGCACCTGTTTTCGCTTTCGGCAGCCTCCGGAGCAAAAAAGACAAACGTCCAGCTTTTGCTGCCACAGCAAAGGTGCCAGCGGGGAAAAGTAATGCTGGTTCTCACTGCCTCCTGGAACTCTTTCAAATGCCACAGACAATTTGGCCCTCTCTGCTTTCCTGCGGACTCCATCCTCAAAAGCACCTGTTTTCGCTTTCGGCATCCTCAGGAGCAAAAAAGACAAGCGTCCAGCTTTTGCTGCCACAGCAAAGGTGCCAGCGGGGAAAAGTAATGCTGGTTCTCACTGCCTCCTGGAACCCTTTCAAATGCACCACACAATTTTGCACTCTCTGCTTTCCTGCGGACTCCATCCTCAAAAGCATCTCTTTTCGCTTTCGGCAACCTCCGGAGCAAAAAAGACAAACGTCCAGCTTTTGCTGCCACAGCAAAGGTGCCAGCGGGGAAAAGTAATGCTGGTTCTCACTGCCTCCTGGAACTCTTTCAAATGCCACAGACAATTTTGCACTCTCTGCTTTCCTGCGGACTCCATCCTCAAAAGCACCTCTTTTTGCTTTCGGCAGCCTCCGGAGCAAAAAAGACAAACGTCCAGCTTTTGCTGCCACAGCAAAGGTGCCAGCGGAGAAAAGTAATGCTAGTTCTCACTGCCTCCTGGAACCCTTTCAAATGCCACAGTCAATTTGGCTCTCTCTGCTTTCCTGCGGACTCCATTCTCAAAAGCACCTGTTTTCGCTTTCGGCAGCCTCCGGAGCAAAAAAGACAAACGTCCAGCTTTTGCTGCCACAGCAAAGGTGCCAGCGGGGAAAAGTAATGCTGGTTCTCACTGCCTCCTGGAACTCTTTCAAATGCCACAGACAATTTTGCACTCTCTGCTTTCCTGCGGACTCCATCCTCAAAAGCACCTGTTTTTGCTTTCGGCAGCCTCCGGAGCAAAAAAGACAAACGTCCAGCTTTTGCTGCCACAGCAAAGGTGCCAGCGGGGAAAAGTAATGCTGGTTCTCACTGCCTCCTGGAACCCTTTCAAAAGCCACAGACAATTTGGCCCTCTCTGCTTTCCTGCGGACTCCATCCTCAAAAGCACCTGTTTTCACTTTCGGCAACCTCAGGAGCAAAAAAGACAAACGTCCAGCTTTTGCTGCCACAGCAAAGGTGCCAGCGGGGAAAAGTGATGCTGGTCCTCATTGCCTCCTGGAACCTCTTCAAATGCCACAGACAATTTGGCCCTCTCTGCTTTCCTGCGGACTCCATCCTCAAAAGCACCTGTTTTCGCTTTCGGCATCCTCAGGAGCAAAAAAGACAAACGTCCAGCTTTTGCTGCCACAGCAAAGGTGCCAGCGGGGAAAAGTAATGCTGGTTCTCACTGCCTCCTGGAACCCTTTCAAATGCCACAGTCAATTTGGCTCTCTCTGCTTTCCTGCGGACTCCATCCTCAAAAGCACCTGTTTTCGCTTTCGGCATCCTCAGGAGCAAAAAAGACAAACGTCCAGCTTTTGCTGCCACAGCAAAGGTGCCAGCGGGGAAAAGTAATGCTGGTTCTCACTGCCTGCTGGAACTCTGTCAAATGCCACAGACAATTTTGCACTCTCTGCTTTCCTGCGGACTCCATCCTCAAAAGCATCTCTTTTCGCTTTCGGCAACCTCCGGAGCAAAAAAGACAAACGTCCAGCTTTTGCTGCCACAGCAAAGGTGCCAGCGGGGAAAAGTAATGCTGGTTCTCACTGCGTCCTGGAACTCTGTCAAATGCCACAGACAATTTTGCACTCTCTGCTTTCCTGCGGACTCCATCCTCAAAAGCACCTGTTTTTGCTTTCGGCAGCCTCCGGAGCAAAAAAGACAAACGTCCAGCTTTTGCTGCCACAGCAAAGGTGCCAGCGGAGAAAAGTAATGCTAGTTCTCACTGCCTCCTGGAACCCTTTCAAATGCCACAGTCAATTTGGCTCTCTCTGCTTTCCTGCGGACTCCATTCTCAAAAGCACCTGTTTTCGCTTTCGGCAGCCTCCGGAGCAAAAAAGACAAACGTCCAGCTTTTGCTGCCACAGCAAAGGTGCCAGCGGGGAAAAGTAATGCTGGTTCTCACTGCCTCCTGGAACTTTGTCAAATGCCACAGACAATTTTGCACTCTCTGCTTTCCTGCGGACTCCATCCTCAAAAGCATCTCTTTTCGCTTTCGGCAGCCTCCGGAGCAAAAAAGACAAACGTCCAGCTTTTGCTGCCACAGCAAAGGTGCCAGCGGGGAAAAGTAATGCTGGTTCTCACTGCCTCCTGGAACTCTTTCAAATGCCACAGACAATTTTGCACTCTCTGCTTTCCTGCGGACTCCATCCTCAAAAGCACCTGTTTTTGCTTTCGGCAACCTCCGGAGCAAAAAAGACAAACGTCCAGCTTTTGCTGCCACAGCAAAGGTGCCAGCGGGGAAAAGTAATGCTGGTTCTCACTGCCTCCTGGAACCCTTTCAAAAGCCACAGACAATTTGGCCCTCTCTGCTTTCCTGCGGACTCCATCCTCAAAAGCACCTGTTTTCGCTTTCGACATCCTCAGGAGCAAAAAAGACAAACGTCCAGCTTTTGCTGCCACAGCAAAGGTGCCAGCGGGGAAAAGTAATGCTGGTTCTCACTGCCTCCTGGAACTCTTTGAAATGCCCCAGACAATTTGGCCCTCTCTGCTTTCCTGCGGACTCCATCCTCAAAAGCACCTGTTTTCGCTTTCGGCGGTGTTTGGAGCAAAAAAGACAAACGTCCAGCTTTTGCTGCCACAGCAAAGGTGCCAGCGGGGAAAAGTGATGTTGGTTCTCACTGCCTCCTGGAACCCTTTCAAATGCCCCAGACAATTTGGCCCTCTCTGCTTTCCTGCGGACTCCATCCTCAAAAGCACCTGTTTTTGCTTTCGGCAGCCTCCGGAGCAAAAAAGACAAACGTCCAGCTTTTGCTGCCACAGCAAAGGTGCCAGCGGGGAAAAGTAATGCTGGTTCTCACTGCCTCCTGGAACTCTGTCAAATGCCACAGACAATTTTGCACTTTCTGCTTTCCTGCGGACTCCATCCTCAAAAGCACCTGTTTTTGCTTTCGGCATCCTCCGGAGCAAAAAAGACAAACGTCCAGCTTTTGCTGCCACAGCAAAGGTGCCAGCGGGGAAAAGTAATGCTGGTTCTCACTGCCTCATGGAACTCTTTCAAATGCCACAGACAATTTGGCCCTCTCTGCTTTCCTGCGGACTCCATCCTCAAAAGCACCTGTTTTTGCTTTCGGCAGCCTCCGGAGCAAAGAAGACAAACGTCCAGCTTTTGCTGCCACAGCAAAGGTGCCAGCGGGGAAAAGTAATGCTGGTTCTCACTTCCTCCTGGAACCCTTTCAAATGCCACAGTCAATTTGGCTCTCTCTGCTTTCCTGCGGACTCCATCCTCAAAAGCACCTTTTTTCGCTTTCGGCAGCCTCCGGAGCAAAAAAGACAAACGTCCAGCTTTTGCTGCCACAGCAAAGGTGCCAGCGGGGAAAAGTAATGCTGGTCCTCATTGCCTCCTTGAACCTCTTAAAATGCCACAGTCAATTTGGCTCTCTCTGCTTTCCTGCGGACTCCATCCTCAAAAGCACCTGTTTTTGCTTTCGGCAGCCTCCGGAGCAAAAAAGACAAACGTCCAGCTTTTGCTGTCACAGCAAAGGTGCCAGCGGGGAAAAGTAATGCTGGTTCTCACTGCCTCCTGGAACTCTGTCAAATGCCACAGACAATTTTGCACTCTCTGCTTTCCTGCGGACTCCATCCTCAAAAGCACCTGATTTTGCTTTCGGCAGCCTCCGGAGCAAAAAATACAAACGTCCAGCTTTTGCTGCCACAGCAAAGGTGCCAGCGGGGAAAAGTAATGCTGGTTCTCACTGCCTCCTGGAACCCTTTCAAAAGCCACAGACAATTTGGCCCTCTCTGCTTTCCTGCGGACTCCATCCTCAAAAGCACCTGTTTTCGCTTTCGACATCCTCAGGAGCAAAAAAGACAAACGTCCAGCTTTTGCTGCCACAGCAAAGGTGCCAGCGGGGAAAAGTGATGCTGGTCCTCATTGCCTCCTGGAACCTCTTCAAATGCCACAGACAATTTGGCCCTCTCTGCTTTCCTGCGGACTCCATCCTCAAAAGCACCTGTTTTCGCTTTCGGCATCCTCAGGAGCAAAAAAGACAAACGTCCAGCTTTTGCTGCCACAGCAAAGGTGCCAGCGGGGAAAAGTAATGCTGGTTCTCACTGCCTCCTGGAACCCTTTCAAATGCCCCAGACAATTTGGCCCTCTCTGCTTTCCTGTGGACTCCATCCTCAAAAGCACTTGTTTTCTCTTTCGGCAACCTCCGGAGCAAAAAAGACAAACGTCCAGCTTTTGCTGCCACAGCAAAGGTGCCAGCGGGGAAAAGTAATGCTGGTTCTCACTGCCTCCTGGAACTTTGTCAAATGCCACAGACAATTTTGCACTCTCTGCTTTCCTGCGGACTCCATCCTCAAAAGCATCTCTTTTCGCTTTCGGCAGCCTCCGGAGCAAAAAAGACAAACGTCCAGCTTTTGCTGCCACAGCAAAGGTGCCAGCGGGGAAAAGTAATGCTGGTTCTCACTGCCTCCTGGAACCCTTTCAAATGCCACAGTCAATTTGGCTCTCTCTGCTTTCCTGCGGACTCCATCCTCAAAAGCACCTGTTTTTGCTTTCGGCAACCTCCGGAGCAAAAAAGACAAACGTCCAGCTTTTGCTGCCACAGCAAAGGTGCCAGCGGGGAAAAGTAATGCTGGTCCTCATTGCCTCCTGGAACCTCTTCAAATGCCACAGACAATTTGGCCCTCTCTGCTTTCCTGCGGACTCCATCCTCAAAAGCACCTGTTTTCGCTTTCGGCATCCTCAGGAGCAAAAAAGACAAACGTCCAGCTTTTGCTGCCACAGCAAAGGTGCCAGCGGGGAAAAGTAATGCTGGTTCTCACTGCCTCCTGGAACCCTTTCAAATGCCACAGTCAATTTGGCTCTCTCTGCTTTCCTGCGGACTCCATCCTCAAAAGCACCTGTTTTCGCTTTCGGCATCCTCAGGAGCAAAAAAGACAAACGTCCAGCTTTTGCTGCCACAGCAAAGGTGCCAGCGGGGAAAAGTAATGCTGGTTCTCACTGCCTGCTGGAACTCTGTCAAATGCCACAGACAATTTTGCACTCTCTGCTTTCCTGCGGACTCCATCCTCAAAAGCATCTCTTTTCGCTTTCGGCAACCTCCGGAGCAAAAAAGACAAACGTCCAGCTTTTGCTGCCACAGCAAAGGTGCCAGCGGGGAAAAGTAATGCTGGTTCTCACTGCGTCCTGGAACTCTGTCAAATGCCACAGACAATTTTGCACTCTCTGCTTTCCTGCGGACTCCATCCTCAAAAGCACCTGTTTTTGCTTTCGGCAGCCTCCGGAGAAAAAAGACAAACGTCCAGCTTTTGCTGCCACAGCAAAGGTGCCAGCGGAGAAAAGTAATGCTAGTTCTCACTGCCTCCTGGAACCCTTTCAAATGCCACAGTCAATTTGGCTCTCTCTGCTTTCCTGCGGACTCCATTCTCAAAAGCACCTGTTTTCGCTTTCGGCAGCCTCCGGAGCAAAAAAGACAAACGTCCAGCTTTTGCTGCCACAGCAAAGGTGCCAGCGGGGAAAAGTAATGCTGGTTCTCACTGCCTCCTGGAACTTTGTCAAATGCCACAGACAATTTTGCACTCTCTGCTTTCCTGCGGACTCCATCCTCAAAAGCATCTCTTTTCGCTTTCGGCAGCCTCCGGAGCAAAAAAGACAAACGTCCAGCTTTTGCTGCCACAGCAAAGGTGCCAGCGGGGAAAAGTAATGCTGGTTCTCACTGCCTCCTGGAACTCTTTCAAATGCCACAGACAATTTTGCACTCTCTGCTTTCCTGCGGACTCCATCCTCAAAAGCACCTGTTTTTGCTTTCGGCAACCTCCGGAGCAAAAAAGACAAACGTCCAGCTTTTGCTGCCACAGCAAAGGTGCCAGCGGGGAAAAGTAATGCTGGTTCTCACTGCCTCCTGGAACCCTTTCAAAAGCCACAGACAATTTGGCCCTCTCTGCTTTCCTGCGGACTCCATCCTCAAAAGCACCTGTTTTCGCTTTCGACATCCTCAGGAGCAAAAAAGACAAACGTCCAGCTTTTGCTGCCACAGCAAAGGTGCCAGCGGGGAAAAGTAATGCTGGTTCTCACTGCCTCCTGGAACTCTTTGAAATGCCCCAGACAATTTGGCCCTCTCTGCTTTCCTGCGGACTCCATCCTCAAAAGCACCTGTTTTCGCTTTCGGCGGTGTTTGGAGCAAAAAAGACAAACGTCCAGCTTTTGCTGCCACAGCAAAGGTGCCAGCGGGGAAAAGTGATGTTGGTTCTCACTGCCTCCTGGAACCCTTTCAAATGCCCCAGACAATTTGGCCCTCTCTGCTTTCCTGCGGACTCCATCCTCAAAAGCACCTGTTTTTGCTTTCGGCAGCGTCCGGAGCAAAAAAGACAAACGTCCAGCTTTTGCTGCCACAGCAAAGGTGCCAGCGGGGAAAAGTAATGCTGGTTCTCACTGCCTCCTGGAACTCTGTCAAATGCCACAGACAATTTTGCACTTTCTGCTTTCCTGCGGACTCCATCCTCAAAAGCACCTGTTTTTGCTTTCGGCATCCTCAGGAGCAAAAAAGACAAACGTCCAGCTTTTGCTGCCACAGCAAAGGTGCCAGCGGGGAAAAGTAATGCTGGTTCTCACTGCCTCCTGGAACTCTTTCAAATGCCACAGACAATTTGGCCCTCTCTGCTTTCCTGCGGACTCCATCCTCAAAAGCACCTGTTTTTGCTTTCGGCAGCCTCCGGAGCAAAAAAGACAAACGTCCAGCTTTTGCTGCCACAGCAAAGGTGCCAGCGGGGAAAAGTAATGCTGGTTCTCACTGCCTCCTGGAACCCTTTCAAATGCCACAGACAATTTGGCCCTCTCTGCTTTCCTGCGGACTCCATCCTCAAAAGCACCTGTTTTCGCTTTCGGCAGCCTCCGGAGCAAAAAAGACAAACGTCCAGCTTTTGCTGCCACAGCAAAGGTGCCAGCGGGGAAAAGTAATGCTGGTTCTCACTGCCTCCTGGAACCTCTTCAAATGCCCCAGACAATTTGGCCCTCTCTGCTTTCCTGCGGACTCCATCCTCAAAAGCACCTGTTTTCGCTTTCAGCAACCTCCGGAGCAAAAAAGACAAACGTCCAGCTTTTGCTGCCACAGCAAAGGTGCCAGCGGGGAAAAGTAATGCTGGTTCTCACTGCCTCCTGGAACCCTTTCAAATGCCACAGACAATTTGGCCCTCTCTGCTTTCCTGCGGACTCCATCCTCAAAAGCACCTATTTTTGCTTTCGGCGCCCTCCGGAGCAAAAAAGACAAACGTCCAGCTTTTGCTGCCACAACAAAGGTGCCAGCAGGGAAAAGTAATGCTGGTTCTCACTGCCTCCTGGAACCCTTTCAAATGCCCCAGACAATTTGGCCCTCTCTGCTTTCCTGCGGACTCCATCCTCAAAAGCACCTGTTTTCGCTTTCGGCAGCGTCCGGAGCAAAAAAGACAAACGTCCAGCTTTTGCTGCCACAGCAAAGGTGCCAGCGGGGAAAAGTAATGCTGGTTCTCACTGCCTCCTGGAACCCTTTCAAATGCCCCAGACAATTTGGCCCTCTCTGCTTTCCTGCGGACTCCATCCTCAAAAGCACCTGTTTTCGCTTTCGGCAGCCTCCGGAGCAAAAAAGACAAACGTCCAGCTTTTGCTGCCACAGCAAAGGTGCCAGCGGGGAAAAGTAATGCTGGTTCTCACTGCCTCCTGGAACCCTTTCAAATGCCACAGACAATTTGGCCCTCTCTGCTTTCCTGCGGACTCCATCCTCAAAAGCACCTGTTTTCGCTTTCGGCAGCCTCCGGAGCAAAAAAGACAAACGTCCAGCTTTTGCTGCCACAGCAAAGGTGCCAGCGGGGAAAAGTAATGCTGGTTCTCACTGCCTCCTGGAACCCTTTCAAATGCCACAGACAATTTGGCCCTCTCTGCTTTCCTGCGGACTCCATCCTCAAAAGAACCTATTTTTGCTTTCGGCGCCCTCCGGAGCAAAAAAGACAAACGTCCAGCTTTTGCTGCCACAGCAAAGGTACCAGCGGGGAAAAGTAATGCTGGTTCTCACTGCCTCCTGGAACCTCTTCAAATGCCACAGACAATTTGGCCCTCTCTGCTTTCCTGCGGACTCCATCCTCAAAAGCACCTGTTTTCACTTTCGGCAGCCTCCGGAGCAAAAAAGACAAACGTCCAGCTTTTGCTGCCACAGCAAAGGTGCCAGCGGGGAAAAGTAATGCTGGTTCTCACTGCCTCCTGGAACCCTTTCAAATGCCCCAGACAATTTGGCCCTCTCTGCTTTCCTGCGGACTCCATCCTCAAAAGCACCTATTTTTGCTTTCGGCAGCCTCCGGAGCAAAAAAGACAAACGTCCAGCTTTTGCTGCCACAGCAAAGGTGCCAGCGGGGAAAAGTAATGCTGGTTCTCACTGCCTCCTGGAACTCTGTCAAATGCCACAGACAATTTTGCACTTTCTGCTTTCCTGCGGACTCCATCCTCAAAAGCACCTGTTTTTGCTTTCGGCATCCTCAGGAGCAAAAAAGACAAACGTCCAGCTTTTGCTGCCACAGCAAAGGTGCCAGCGGGGAAAAGTAATGCTGGTTCTCACTGCCTCCTGGAACTCTTTGAAATGCCCCAGACAATTTGGCCCTCTCTGCTTTCCTGCGGACTCCATCCTCAAAAGCACCTGTTTTTGCTTTCGGCAGCCTCTGGAGCAAAGAAGACAAACGTCCAGCTTTTGCTGCCACAGCAAAGGTGCCAGCGGGGAAAAGTAATGCTGGTTCTCACTTCCTCCTGGAACCCTTTCAAATGCCACAGTCAATTTGGCTCTCTCTGCTTTCCTGCGGACTCCATCCTCAAAAGCACCTTTTTTCGCTTTCGGCAGCCTCCGGAGCAAAAAAGAGAAACGTCCAGCTTTTGCTGCCACAGCAAAGGTGCCAGCGGGGAAAAGTAATGCTGGTCCTCATTGCCTCCTTGAACCTCTTAAAATGCCACAGTCAATTTGGCTCTCTCTGCTTTCCTGCGGACTCCATCCTCAAAAGCACCTGTTTTTGCTTTCGGCAACCTCCGGAGCAAAAAAGACAAACGTCCAGCTTTTGCTGCCACAGCAAAGGTGCCAGCGGGGAAAAGTAATGCTGGTTCTCACTGCCTCCTGGAACCCTTTCAAAAGCCACAGACAATTTGGCCCTCTCTGCTTTCCTGCGGACTCCATCCTCAAAAGCACCTGTTTTCGCTTTCGACATCCTCAGGAGCAAAAAAGACAAACGTCCAGCTTTTGCTGCCACAGCAAAGGTGCCAGCGGGGAAAAGTAATGCTGGTTCTCACTGCCTCCTGGAACTCTTTGAAATGCCCCAGACAATTTGGCCCTCTCTGCTTTCCTGCGGACTCCATCCTCAAAAGCACCTGTTTTCGCTTTCGGCGGTGTTTGGAGCAAAAAAGACAAACGTCCAGCTTTTGCTGCCACAGCAAAGGTGCCAGCGGGGAAAAGTGATGTTGGTTCTCACTGCCTCCTGGAACCCTTTCAAATGCCCCAGACAATTTGGCCCTCTCTGCTTTCCTGCGGACTCCATCCTCAAAAGCACCTGTTTTTGCTTTCGGCAGCCTCCGGAGCAAAAAAGACAAACGTCCAGCTTTTGCTGCCACAGCAAAGGTGCCAGCGGGGAAAAGTAATGCTGGTTCTCACTGCCTCCTGGAACTCTGTCAAATGCCACAGACAATTTTGCACTTTCTGCTTTCCTGCGGACTCCATCCTCAAAAGCACCTGTTTTTGCTTTCGGCATCCTCAGGAGCAAAAAAGACAAACGTCCAGCTTTTGCTGCCACAGCAAAGGTGCCAGCGGGGAAAAGTAATGCTGGTTCTCACTGCCTCCTGGAACTCTTTCAAATGCCACAGACAATTTGGCCCTCTCTGCTTTCCTGCGGACTCCATCCTCAAAAGCACCTGTTTTTGCTTTCGGCAGCCTCCGGAGCAAAGAAGACAAACGTCCAGCTTTTGCTGCCACAGCAAAGGTGCCAGCGGGGAAAAGTAATGCTGGTTCTCACTTCCTCCTGGAACCCTTTCAAATGCCACAGTCAATTTGGCTCTCTCTGCTTTCCTGCGGACTCCATCCTCAAAAGCACCTGTTTTCGCTTTCGGCAGCCTCCGGAGCAAAAAAGACAAACGTCCAGCTTTTGCTGTCACAGCAAAGGTGCCAGCGGGGAAAAGTAATGCTGGTTCTCACTGCCTCCTGGAACTCTGTCAAATGCCACAGACAATTTTGCACTCTCTGCTTTCCTGCGGACTCCATCCTCAAAAGCACCTGATTTTGCTTTCGGCAGCCTCCGGAGCAAAAAATACAAACGTCCAGCTTTTGCTGCCACAGCAAAGGTGCCAGCGGGGAAAAGTAATGCTGGTTCTCACTGCCTCCTGGAACCCTTTCAAAAGCCACAGACAATTTGGCCCTCTCTGCTTTCCTGCGGACTCCATCCTCAAAAGCACCTGTTTTCGCTTTCGACATCCTCAGGAGCAAAAAAGACAAACGTCCAGCTTTTGCTGCCACAGCAAAGGTGCCAGCGGGGAAAAGTGATGCTGGTCCTCATTGCCTCCTGGAACCTCTTCAAATGCCACAGACAATTTGGCCCTCTCTGCTTTCCTGCGGACTCCATCCTCAAAAGCACCTGTTTTCGCTTTCGGCATCCTCAGGAGCAAAAAAGACAAACGTCCAGCTTTTGCTGCCACAGCAAAGGTGCCAGCGGGGAAAAGTAATGCTGGTTCTCACTGCCTCCTGGAACCCTTTCAAATGCCCCAGACAATTTGGCCCTCTCTGCTTTCCTGTGGACTCCATCCTCAAAAGCACTTGTTTTCTCTTTCGGCAACCTCCGGAGCAAAAAAGACAAACGTCCAGCTTTTGCTGCCACAGCAAAGGTGCCAGCGGGGAAAAGTAATGCTGGTTCTCACTGCCTCCTGGAACTTTGTCAAATGCCACAGACAATTTTGCACTCTCTGCTTTCCTGCGGACTCCATCCTCAAAAGCATCTCTTTTCGCTTTCGGCAGCCTCCGGAGCAAAAAAGACAAACGTCCAGCTTTTGCTGCCACAGCAAAGGTGCCAGCGGGGAAAAGTAATGCTGGTTCTCACTGCCTCCTGGAACCCTTTCAAATGCCACAGTCAATTTGGCTCTCTCTGCTTTCCTGCGGACTCCATCCTCAAAAGCACCTGTTTTTGCTTTCGGCAACCTCCGGAGCAAAAAAGACAAACGTCCAGCTTTTGCTGCCACAGCAAAGGTGCCAGCGGGGAAAAGTAATGCTGGTTCTCACTGCCTCCTGGAACCCTTTCAAAAGCCACAGACAATTTGGCCCTCTCTGCTTTCCTGCGGACTCCATCCTCAAAAGCACCTGTTTTCGCTTTCGACATCCTCAGGAGCAAAAAAGACAAACGTCCAGCTTTTGCTGCCACAGCAAAGGTGCCAGCGGGGAAAAGTAATGCTGGTTCTCACTGCCTCCTGGAACTCTTTGAAATGCCCCAGACAATTTGGCCCTCTCTGCTTTCCTGCGGACTCCATCCTCAAAAGCACCTGTTTTCGCTTTCGGCGGTGTTTGGAGCAAAAAAGACAAACGTCCAGCTTTTGCTGCCACAGCAAAGGTGCCAGCGGGGAAAAGTGATGTTGGTTCTCACTGCCTCCTGGAACCCTTTCAAATGCCCCAGACAATTTGGCCCTCTCTGCTTTCCTGCGGACTCCATCCTCAAAAGCACCTATTTTTGCTTTCGGCAGCCTCCGGAGCAAAAAAGACAAACGTCCAGCTTTTGCTGCCACAGCAAAGGTGCCAGCGGGGAAAAGTAATGCTGGTTCTCACTGCCTCCTGGAACTCTGTCAAATGCCACAGACAATTTTGCACTCTCTGCTTTCCTGCGGACTCCATCCTCAAAAGCACCTGTTTTTGCTTTCGGCATCCTCAGGAGCAAAAAAGACAAACGTCCAGCTTTTGCTGCCACAGCAAAGGTGCCAGCGGGGAAAAGTAATGCTGGTTCTCACTGCCTCCTGGAACTCTTTGAAATGCCCCAGACAATTTGGCCCTCTCTGCTTTCCTGCGGACTCCATCCTCAAAAGCACCTGTTTTTGCTTTCGGCAGCCTCCGGAGCAAAGAAGACAAACGTCCAGCTTTTGCTGCCACAGCAAAGGTGCCAGCGGGGAAAAGTAATGCTGGTTCTCACTTCCTCCTGGAACCCTTTCAAATGCCACAGTCAATTTGGCTCTCTCTGCTTTCCTGCGGACTCCATCCTCAAAAGCACCTTTTTTCGCTTTCGGCAGCCTCCGGAGCAAAAAAGAGAAACGTCCAGCTTTTGCTGCCACAGCAAAGGTGCCAGCGGGGAAAAGTAATGCTGGTCCTCATTGCCTCCTTGAACCTCTTAAAATGCCACAGTCAATTTGGCTCTCTCTGCTTTCCTGCGGACTCCATCCTCAAAAGCACCTGTTTTTGCTTTCGGCAGCCTCCGGAGCAAAAAAGACAAACGTCCAGCTTTTGCTGTCACAGCAAAGGTGCCAGCGGGGAAAAGTAATGCTGGTTCTCACTGCCTCCTGGAACTCTGTCAAATGCCACAGACAATTTTGCACTCTCTGCTTTCCTGCGGACTCCATCCTCAAAAGCACCTGATTTTGCTTTCGGCAGCCTCCGGAGCAAAAAATACAAACGTCCAGCTTTTGCTGCCACAGCAAAGGTGCCAGCGGGGAAAAGTAATGCTGGTTCTCACTGCCTCCTGGAACCCTTTCAAAAGCCACAGACAATTTGGCGCTCTCTGCTTTCCTGCGGACTCCATCCTCAAAAGCACCTGTTTTCGCTTTTGACATCCTCAGGAGCAAAAAAGACAAACGTCCAGCTTTTGCTGCCACAGCAAAGGTGCCAGCGGGGAAAAGTGATGCTGGTCCTCATTGCCTCCTGGAACCTCTTCAAATGCCACAGACAATTTGGCCCTCTCTGATTTCCTGCGGACTCCATCCTCAAAAGCACCTGTTTTCGCTTTCGGCATCCTCAGGAGCAAAAAAGACAAACGTCCAGCTTTTGCTGCCACAGCAAAGGTGCCAGCGGGGAAAAGTAATGCTGGTTCTCACTGCCTCCTGGAACCCTTTCAAATGCCCCAGACAATTTGGCCCTCTCTGCTTTCCTGTGGACTCCATCCTCAAAAGCACTTGTTTTCTCTTTCGGCAACCTCCGGAGCAAAAAAGACAAACGTCCAGCTTTTGCTGCCACAGCAAAGGTGCCAGCGGGGAAAAGTAATGCTGGTTCTCACTGCCTCCTGGAACTCTTTGAAATGCCACAGACAATTTGGCCCTCTCTGCTTTCCTGCGGACTCCATCCTCAAAAGCACCTGTTTTCGCTTTCGGCGGTGTTTGGAGCAAAAAAGACAAACGTCCAGCTTTTGCTGCCACAGCAAAGGTGCCAGCGGGGAAAAGTGATGTTGGTTCTCACTGCCTCCTGGAACCCTTTCAAATGCCCCAGACAATTTGGCCCTCTCTGCTTTCCTGCGGACTCCATCCTCAAAAGCACCTGTTTTCGCTTTCGGCAGCCTCCGGAGCAAAAAAGAGAAATGTCCAGCTTTTGCTGCCACAGCAAAGGTGCCAGCGGGGAAAAGTAATGCTGGTTCTCACTTCCTCCTGGAACCCTTTCAAATGCCACAGTCAATTTGGCTCTCTCTGCTTTCCTGCGGACTCCATCCTCAAAAGCACCTGTTTTCGCTTTCGGCAGCCTCCGGAGCAAAAAAGACAAACGTCCAGCTTTTGCTGCCACAGCAAAGGTGCCAGCGGGGAAAAGTAATGCTGGTTCTCACTGCCTCCTGGAACTCTGTCAAATGCCACAGACAATTTTGCACTCTCTGCTTTCCTGCGGACTCCATCCTCAAAAGCACCTGTTTTTGCTTTCGGCATCCTCAGGAGCAAAAAAGACAAACGTCCAGCTTTTGCTGCCACAGCAAAGGTGCCAGCGGGGAAAAGTAATGCTGGTTCTCACTGCCTCCTGGAACCCTTTCAAATGCCACAGACAATTTGGCCCTCTCTGCTTTCCTGCGGACTCCATCCTCAAAAGCATCTCTTTTCGCTTTCGGCAACCTCCGGAGCAAAAAAGACAAACGTCCAGCTTTTGCTGCCACAGCAAAGGTGCCAGCGGGGAAAAGTAATGCTGGTTCTCACTGCCTCCTGGAACTCTTTCAAATGCCACAGACAATTTTGCACTCTCTGCTTTCCTGCGGACTCCATCCTCAAAAGCACCTGTTTTTGCTTTCGGCAGCCTCTGGAGCAAAAAAGACAAACGTCCAGATTTTGCTGCCACAGCAAAGGTGCCAGCGGGGAAAAGTAATGCTGGTTCTCACTGCCTCCTGGAACCCTTTCAAATGCCACAGACAATTTGGCCCTCTCTGCTTTCCTGCGGACTCCATCCTCAAAAGCACCTGTTTTCGCTTTCGGCATCCTCAGGAGCAAAAAAGACAAACGTCCAGCTTTTGCTGCCACAGCAAAGGTGCCAGCGGGGAAAAGTAATGCTGGTTCTCACTGCCTCCTGGAACCCTTTCAAATGCCACAGTCAATTTGGCTCTCTCTGCTTTCCTGCGGACTCCATCCTCAAAAGCACCTGTTTTCGCTTTCGGCAGCCTCCGGAGCAAAAAAGACAAACGTCCAGCTTTTGCTGCCACAGCAAAGGTGCCAGCGGGGAAAAGTAATGCTGGTTCTCACTGCCTCCTGGAACTCTTTCAAATGCCACAGACAATTTTGCACTCTCTGCTTTCCTGCGGACTCCATCCTCAAAAGCACCTGTTTTTGCTTTCGGCAGCCTCCGGAGCAAAAAAGACAAACGTCCAGCTTTTGCTGCCACAGCAAAGGTGCCAGCGGGGAAAAGTAATGCTGGTTCTCACTGCCTCCTGGAACCCTTTCAAATGCCACAGACAATTTGGCCCTCTCTGCTTTCCTGCGGACTCCATCCTCAAAAGCACCTGTTTTCGCTTTCGGCATCCTCAGGAGCAAAGAAGACAAACGTCCAGCTTTTGCTGCCACAGCAAAGGTGCCAGCGGGGAAAAGTAATGCTGGTTCTCACTTCCTCCTGGAACCCTTTCAAATGACACAGTCAATTTGGCTCTCTCTGCTTTCCTGCGGACTCCATCCTCAAAAGCATCTCTTTTCGCTTTCGGCAGCCTCCGGAGCAAAAAAGACAAACGTCCAGCTTTTGCTGCCACAGCAAAGGTGCCAGCGGGGAAAAGTAATGCTGGTTCTCACTGCCTCCTGGAACCCTTTCAAATGCCACAGTCAATTTGGCTCTCTCTGCTTTCCTGCGGACTCCATCCTCAAAAGCACCTGTTTTCGCTTTCGGCAGCCTCCGGAGCAAAAAAGACAAACGTCCAGCTTTTGCTGCCACAGCAAAGGTGCCAGCGGGGAAAAGTAATGCTGGTTCTCACTGCCTCCTGGAACTCTGTCAAATGCCACAGACAATTTTGCACTCTCTGCTTTCCTGCGGACTCCATCCTCAAAAGCACCTGATTTTGCTTTCGGCAGCCTCCGGAGCAAAAAAGACAAACGTCCAGCTTTTGCTGCCACAGCAAAGGTGCCAGCGGGGAAAAGTAATGCTGGTTCTCACTGCCTCCTGGAACCCTTTCAAAAGCCACAGACAATTTGGCCCTCTCTGCTTTCCTGCGGACTCCATCCTCAAAAGCACCTGTTTTCGCTTTCGACATCCTCAGGAGCAAAAAAGACAAACGTCCAGCTTTTGCTGCCACAGCAAAGGTGCCAGCGGGGAAAAGTGATGCTGGTCCTCATTGCCTCCTGGAACCTCTTCAAATGCCACAGACAATTTGGCCCTCTCTGCTTTCCTGCGGACTCCATCCTCAAAAGCACCTGTTTTCGCTTTCGGCATCCTCAGGAGCAAAAAAGACAAACGTCCAGCTTTTGCTGCCACAGCAAAGGTGCCAGCGGGGAAAAGTAATGCTGGTTCTCACTGCCTCCTGGAACCCTTTCAAATGCCCCAGACAATTTGGCCCTCTCTGCTTTCCTGCGGACTCCATCCTCAAAAGCACTTGTTTTCTCTTTCGGCAACCTCCGGAGCAAAAAAGACAAACGTCCAGCTTTTGCTGCCACAGCAAAGGTGCCAGCGGGGAAAAGTAATGCTGGTTCTCACTGCCTCCTGGAACTCTTTGAAATGCCCCAGACAATTTGGCCCTCTCTGCTTTCCTGCGGACTCCATCCTCAAAAGCACCTGTTTTCGCTTTCGGCGGTGTTTGGAGCAAAAAAGACAAACGTCCAGCTTTTGCTGCCACAGCAAAGGTGCCAGCGGGGAAAAGTAATGCTGGTTCTCACTGCCTCCTGGAACCCTTTCAAATGCCACAGTCAATTTGGCTCTCTCTGCTTTCCTGCGGACTCCATCCTCAAAAGCACCTGTTTTCGCTTTCGGCAGCCTCCGGAGCAAAAAAGACAAACGTCCAGCTTTTGCTGCCACAGCAAAGGTGCCAGCGGGGAAAAGTAATGCTGGTTCTCACTGCCTCCTGGAACTCTGTCAAATGCCACAGACAATTTTGCACTCTCTGCTTTCCTGCGGACTCCATCCTCAAAAGCACCTGTTTTTGCTTTCGGCATCCTCAGGAGCAAAAAAGACAAACGTCCAGCTTTTGCTGCCACAGCAAAGGTGCCAGCGGGGAAAAGTAATGCTGGTTCTCACTGCCTCCTGGAACCCTTTCAAATGCCACAGACAATTTGGCCCTCTCTGCTTTCCTGCGGACTCCATCCTCAAAAGCATCTCTTTTCGCTTTCGGCAACCTCCGGAGCAAAAAAGACAAACGTCCAGCTTTTGCTGCCACAGCAAAGGTGCCAGCGGGGAAAAGTAATGCTGGTTCTCACTGCCTCCTGGAACTCTTTCAAATGCCACAGACAATTTTGCACTCTCTGCTTTCCTGCGGACTCCATCCTCAAAAGCACCTGTTTTTGCTTTCGGCAGCCTCCGGAGCAAAAAAGACAAACGTCCAGCTTTTGCTGCCACAGCAAAGGTGCCAGCGGGGAAAAGTAATGCTGGTTCTCACTGCCTCCTGGAACCCTTTCAAATGCCACAGACAATTTGGCCCTCTCTGCTTTCCTGCGGACTCCATCCTCAAAAGCACCTGTTTTCGCTTTCGGCATCCTCAGGAGCAAAAAAGACAAACGTCCAGCTTTTGCTGCCACAGCAAAGGTGCCAGCGGGGAAAAGTAATGCTGGTTCTCACTGCCTCCTGGAACCCTTTCAAATGCCACAGTCAATTTGGCTCTCTCTGCTTTCCTGCGGACTCCATCCTCAAAAGCACCTGTTTTCGCTTTCGGCAGCCTCCGGAGCAAAAAAGACAAACGTCCAGCTTTTGCTGCCACAGCAAAGGTGCCAGCGGGGAAAAGTAATGCTGGTTCTCACTGCCTCCTGGAACTCTGTCAAATGCCACAGACAATTTTGCACTCTCTGCTTTCCTGCGGACTCCATCCTCAAAAGCACCTGTTTTTGCTTTCGGCATCCTCAGGAGCAAAAAAGACAAACGTCCAGCTTTTGCTGCCACAGCAAAGGTGCCAGCGGGGAAAAGTAATGCTGGTTCTCACTGCCTCCTGGAACCCTTTCAAATGCCACAGACAATTTGGCCCTCTCTGCTTTCCTGCGGACTCCATCCTCAAAAGCATCTCTTTTCGCTTTCGGCAACCTCCGGAGCAAAAAAGACAAACGTCCAGCTTTTGCTGCCACAGCAAAGATGCCAGCGGGGAAAAGTAATGCTGGTTCTCACTGCCTCCTGGAACTCTTTCAAATGCCACAGACAATTTTGCACTCTCTGCTTTCCTGCGGACTCCATCCTCAAAAGCACCTGTTTTCGCTTTCGGCAGCCTCCGGAGCAAAAAAGACAAACGTCCAGCTTTTGCTGCCACAGCAAAGGTGCCAGCGGGGAAAAGTAATGCTGGTTCTCACTTCCTCCTGGAACCCTTTCAAATGACACAGTCAATTTGGCTCTCTCTGCTTTCCTGCGGACTCCATCCTCAAAAGCATCTCTTTTTGCTTTCGGCAGCCTCCGGAGCAAAAAAGACAAACGTCCAGCTTTTGCTGCCACAGCAAAGGTGCCAGCGGGGAAAAGTAATGCTGGTCCTCATTGCCTCCTTGAACCTCTTAAAATGCCACAGTCAATTTGGCTCTCTCTGCTTTCCTGCGGACTCCATCCTCAAAAGCACCTGTTTTTGCTTTCGGCAGCCTCCGGAGCAAAAAAGACAAACGTCCAGCTTTTGCTGTCACAGCAAAGGTGCCAGCGGGGAAAAGTAATGCTGGTTCTCACTGCCTCCTGGAACTCTGTCAAATGCCACAGACAATTTTGCACTCTCTGCTTTCCTGCGGACTCCATCCTCAAAAGGACCTGATTTTGCTTTCGGCAGCCTCCGGAGCAAAAAAGACAAACGTCCAGCTTTTGCTGCCACAGCAAAGGTGCCAGCGGGGAAAAGTAATGCTGGTTCTCACTGCCTCCTGGAACCCTTTCAAAAGCCACAGACAATTTGGCCCTCTCTGCTTTCCTGCGGACTCCATCCTCAAAAGCACCTGTTTTCGCTTTCGACATCCTCAGGAGCAAAAAAGACAAACGTCCAGCTTTTGCTGCCACAGCAAAGGTGCCAGCGGGGAAAAGTAATGCTGGTTCTCACTGCCTCCTGGAACTCTTGGAAATGCCCCAGACAATTTGGCCCTCTCTGCTTTCCTGCGGACTCCATCCTCAAAAGCACCTGTTTTCGCTTTCGGCGGTGTTTGGAGCAAAAAAGACAAACGTCCAGCTTTTGCTGCCACAGCAAAGGTGCCAGCGGGGAAAAGTAATGCTGGTTCTCACTGCCTCCTGGAACCCTTTCAAATGCCACAGTCAATTTGGCTCTCTCTGCTTTCCTGCGGACTCCATCCTCAAAAGCACCTGTTTTCGCTTTCGGCAGCCTCCGGAGCAAAAAAGACAAACGTCCAGCTTTTGCTGCCACAGCAAAGGTGTCAGCGGGGAAAAGTAATGCTGGTTCTCACTGCCTCCTGGAACTCTGTCAAATGCCACAGACAATTTTGCACTCTCTGCTTTCCTGCGGACTCCATCCTCAAAAGCACCTGTTTTTGCTTTCGGCATCCTCAGGAGCAAAAAAGACAAACGTCCAGCTTTTGCTGCCACAGCAAAGGTGCCAGCGGGGAAAAGTAATGCTGGTTCTCACTGCCTCCTGGAACCCTTTCAAATGCCACAGACAATTTGGCCCTCTCTGCTTTCCTGCGGACTCCATCCTCAAAAGCATCTCTTTTCGCTTTCGGCAACCTCCGGAGCAAAAAAGACAAACGTCCAGCTTTTGCTGCCACAGCAAAGGTGCCAGCGGGGAAAAGTAATGCTGGTTCTCACTGCCTCCTGGAACTCTTTCAAATGCCACAGACAATTTTGCACTCTCTGCTTTCCTGCGGACTCCATCCTCAAAAGCACCTGTTTTTGCTTTCGGCAGCCTCAGGAGCAAAAAAGACAAACGTCCAGCTTTTGCTGCCACAGCAAAGGTGCCAGCGGGGAAAAGTAATGCTGGTTCTCACTGCCTCCTGGAACCCTTTCAAATGCCACAGACAATTTGGCCCTCTCTGCTTTCCTGCGGACTCCATCCTCAAAAGCACCTGTTTTCGCTTTCGGCATCCTCAGGAGCAAAAAAGACAAACGTCCAGCTTTTGCTGCCACAGCAAAGGTGCCAGCGGGGAAAAGTAATGCTGGTTCTCACTGCCTCCTGGAACCCTTTCAAATGCCACAGTCAATTTGGCTCTCTCTGCTTTCCTGCGGACTCCATCCTCAAAAGCACCTGTTTTCGCTTTCGGCAGCCTCCGGAGCAAAAAAGACAAACGTCCAGCTTTTGCTGCCACAGCAAAGGTGCCAGCGGGGAAAAGTAATGCTGGTTCTCACTGCCTCCTGGAACTCTGTCAAATGCCACAGACAATTTTGCACTCTCTGATTTCCTGCGGACTCCATCCTCAAAAGCACCTGTTTTTGCTTTCGGCATCCTCAGGAGCAAAAAAGACAAACGTCCAGCTTTTGCTGCCACAGCAAAGGTGCCAGCGGGGAAAAGTAATGCTGGTTCTCACTGCCTCCTGGAACCCTTTCAAATGCCACAGACAATTTGGCCCTCTCTGCTTTCCTGCGGACTCCATCCTCAAAAGCATCTCTTTTCGCTTTCGGCAACCTCCGGAGCAAAAAAGACAAACATCCAGCTTTTGCTGCCACAGCAAAGGTGCCAGCGGGGAAAAGTAATGCTGGTTCTCACTGCCTCCTGGAACTCTTTCAAATGCCACAGACAATTTTGCACTCTCTGCTTTCCTGCGGACTCCATCCTCAAAAGCACCTGTTTTTGCTTTCAGCAGCCTCTGGAGCAAAAAAGACAAACGTCCAGATTTTGCTGCCACAGCAAAGGTGCCAGCGGGGAAAAGTAATGCTGGTTCTCACTGCCTCCTGGAACCCTTTCAAATGCCACAGACAATTTGGCCCTCTCTGCTTTCCTGCGGACTCCATCCTCAAAAGCACCTGTTTTCGCTTTCGGCATCCTCAGGAGCAAAAAAGACAAACGTCCAGCTTTTGCTGCCACAGCAAAGGTGCCAGCGGGGAAAAGTAATGCTGGTTCTCACTGCCTCCTGGAACCCTTTCAAATGCCACAGTCAATTTGGCTCTCTCTGCTTTCCTGCGGACTCCATCCTCAAAAGCACCTGTTTTCGCTTTCGGCAGCCTCCGGAGCAAAAAAGACAAACGTCCAGCTTTTGCTGCCACAGCAAAGGTGCCAGCGGGGAAAAGTAATGCTGGTTCTCACTGCCTCCTGGAACTCTTTCAAATGCCACAGACAATTTTGCACTCTCTGATTTCCTGCGGACTCCATCCTCAAAAGCACCTGTTTTTGCTTTCGGCAGCCTCCGGAGCAAAAAAGACAAACGTCCAGCTTTTGCTGCCACAGCAAAGGTGCCAGCGGGGAAAAGTAATGCTGGTTCTCACTGCCTCCTGGAACCCTTTCAAATGCCACAGACAATTTGGCCCTCTCTGCTTTCCTGCGGACTCCATCCTCAAAAGCACCTGTTTTCGCTTTCGGCATCCTCAGGAGCAAAAAAGACAAACGTCCAGCTTTTGCTGCCACAGCAAAGGTGCCAGCGGGGAAAAGTAATGCTGGTTCTCACTGCCTCCTGGAACCCTTTCAAATGACACAGTCAATTTGGCTCTCTCTGCTTTCCTGCGGACTCCATCCTCAAAAGCACCTGTTTTCGCTTTCGGCAGCCTCCGGAGCAAAAAAGACAAACGTCCAGCTTTTGCTGCCACAGCAAAGGTGCCAGCGGGGAAAAGTAATGCTGGTTCTCACTGCCTCCTGGAACTCTTTCAAATGCCACAGACAATTTTGCACTCTCTGCTTTCCTGCGGACTCCATCCTCAAAAGCACCTGTTTTTGCTTTCGGCAGCCTCCGGAGCAAAAAAGACAAACGTCCAGCTTTTGCTGCCACAGCAAAGGTGCCAGCGGGGAAAAGTAATGCTGGTTCTCACTGCCTCCTGGAACCCTTTCAAATGCCACAGACAATTTGGCCCTCTCTGCTTTCCTGCGGACTCCATCCTCAAAAGCACCTGTTTTCGCTTTCGGCATCCTCAGGAGCAAAAAAGACAAACGTCCAGCTTTTGCTGCCACAGCAAAGGTGCCAGCGGGGAAAAGTAATGCTGGTTCTCACTGCCTCCTGGAACTCTTTGAAATGCCCCAGACAATTTGGCCCTCTCTGCTTTCCTGCGGACTCCATCCTCAAAAGCACCTGTTTTCGCTTTCGGCGGTGTTTGGAGCAAAAAAGAAAAACGTCCAGCTTTTGCTGCCACAGCAAAGGTGCCAGCGGGGAAAAGTAATGCTGGTTCTCACTGCCTCCTGGAACCCTTTCAAATGCCACAGTCAATTTGGCTCTCTCTGCTTTCCTGCGGACTCCATCCTCAAAAGCACCTGTTTTTGCTTTCGGCAGCCTCCGGAGCAAAAAAGACAAACGTCCAGCTTTTGCTGCCACAGCAAAGGTGCCAGCGGGGAAAAGTAATGCTGGTTCTCACTGCCTCCTGGAACTCTGTCAAATGCCACAGACAATTTTGCACTCTCTGCTTTCCTGCGGACTCCATCCTCAAAAGCACCTGTTTTTGCTTTCGGCATCCTCAGGAGCAAAAAAGACAAACGTCCAGCTTTTGCTGCCACAGCAAAGGTGCCAGCGGGGAAAAGTAATGCTGGTTCTCACTGCCTCCTGGAACCCTTTCAAATGCCACAGACAATTTGGCCCTCTCTGCTTTCCTGCGGACTCCATCTTCAAAAGCATCTCTTTTCGCTTTCGGCAACCTCCGGAGCAAAAAAGACAAACGTCCAGCTTTTGCTGCCACAGCAAAGGTGCCAGCGGGGAAAAGTAATGCTGGTTCTCACTGCCTCCTGGAACTCTTTCAAATGCCACAGACAATTTTGCACTCTCTGCTTTCCTGCGGACTCCATCCTCAAAAGCACCTGTTTTTGCTTTCGGCAGCCTCCGGAGCAAAAAAGACAAACGTCCAGCTTTTGCTGCCACAGCAAAGGTGCCAGCGGGGAAAAGTAATGCTGGTTCTCACTGCCTCCTGGAACCCTTTCAAATGCCACAGACAATTTGGCCCTCTCTGCTTTCCTGCGGACTCCATCCTCAAAAGCACCTGTTTTCGCTTTCGGCATCCTCAGGAGCAAAAAAGACAAACGTCCAGCTTTTGCTGCCACAGCAAAGGTGCCAGCGGGGAAAAGTAATGCTGGTTCTCACTGCCTCCTGGAACCCTTTCAAATGACACAGTCAATTTGGCTCTCTCTGCTTTCCTGCGGACTCCATCCTCAAAAGCACCTGTTTTCGCTTTCGGCAGCCTCCGGAGCAAAAAAGACAAACGTCCAGCTTTTGCTGCCACAGCAAAGGTGCCAGCGGGGAAAAGTAATGCTGGTTCTCACTGCCTCCTGGAACTCTTTCAAATGCCACAGACAATTTTGCACTCTCTGCTTTCCTGCGGACTCCATCCTCAAAAGCACCTGTTTTTGCTTTCGGCAGCCTCCGGAGCAAAAAAGACAAACGTCCAGCTTTTGCTGCCACAGCAAAGGTGCCAGCGGGGAAAAGTAATGCTGGTTCTCACTGCCTCCTGGAACCCTTTCAAATGCCACAGACAATTTGGCCCTCTCTGCTTTCCTGCGGACTCCATCCTCAAAAGCACCTGTTTTCGCTTTCGGCATCCTCAGGAGCAAAAAAGACAAACGTCCAGCTTTTGCTGCCACAGCAAAGGTGCCAGCGGGGAAAAGTAATGCTGGTTCTCACTGCCTCCTGGAACTCTTTGAAATGCCCCAGACAATTTGGCCCTCTCTGCTTTCCTGCGGACTCCATCCTCAAAAGCACCTGTTTTCGCTTTCGGCGGTGTTTGGAGCAAAAAAGACAAACGTCCAGCTTTTGCTGCCACAGCAAAGGTGCCAGCGGGGAAAAGTAATGCTGGTTCTCACTGCCTCCTGGAACCCTTTCAAATGCCACAGTCAATTTGGCTCTCTCTGCTTTCCTGCGGACTCCATCCTCAAAAGCACCTGTTTTTGCTTTCGGCAGCCTCCGGAGCAAAAAAGACAAACGTCCAGCTTTTGCTGCCACAGCAAAGGTGCCAGCGGGGAAAAGTAATGCTGGTTCTCACTGCCTCCTGGAACTCTGTCAAATGCCACAGACAATTTTGCACTCTCTGCTTTCCTGCGGACTCCATCCTCAAAAGCACCTGTTTTTGCTTTCGGCATCCTCAGGAGCAAAAAAGACAAACGTCCAGCTTTTGCTGCCACAGCAAAGGTGCCAGCGGGGAAAAGTAATGCTGGTTCTCACTGCCTCCTGGAACCCTTTCAAATGCCACAGACAATTTGGCCCTCTCTGCTTTCCTGCGGACTCCATCTTCAAAAGCATCTCTTTTCGCTTTCGGCAACCTCCGGAGCAAAAAAGACAAACGTCCAGCTTTTGCTGCCACAGCAAAGGTGCCAGCGGGGAAAAGTAATGCTGGTTCTCACTGCCTCCTGGAACTCTTTCAAATGCCACAGACAATTTTGCACTCTCTGCTTTCCTGCGGACTCCATCCTCAAAAGCACCTGTTTTTGCTTTCGGCAGCCTCCGGAGCAAAAAAGACAAACGTCCAGCTTTTGCTGCCACAGCAAAGGTGCCAGCGGGGAAAAGTAATGCTGGTTCTCACTGCCTCCTGGAACCCTTTCAAATGCCACAGACAATTTGGCCCTCTCTGCTTTCCTGCGGACTCCATCCTCAAAAGCACCTGTTTTCGCTTTCGGCATCCTCAGGAGCAAAAAAGACAAACGTCCAGCTTTTGCTGCCACAGCAAAGGTGCCAGCGGGGAAAAGTAATGCTGGTTCTCACTGCCTCCTGGAACCCTTTCAAATGCCACTGTCAATTTGGCTCTCTCTGCTTTCCTGCGGACTCCATCCTCAAAAGCACCTGTTTTCGCTTTCGGCAGCCTCCGGAGCAAAAAAGAAAAACGTCCAGCTTTTGCTGCCACAGCAAAGGTGCCAGCGGGGAAAAGTAATGCTGGTTCTCACTGCCTCCTGGAACTCTGTCAAATGCCACAGACAATTTTGCACTCTCTGCTTTCCTGCGGACTCCATCCTCAAAAGCACCTGTTTTTGCTTTCGGCATCCTCAGGAGCAAAAAAGACAAACGTCCAGCTTTTGCTGCCACAGCAAAGGTGCCAGCGGGGAAAAGTAATGCTGGTTCTCACTGCCTCCTGGAACCCTTTCAAATGCCACAGACAATTTGGCCCTCTCTGCTTTCCTGCGGACTCCATCCTCAAAAGCATCTCTTTTCGCTTTCGGCAACCTCCGGAGCAAAAAAGACAAACGTCCAGCTTTTGCTGCCACAGCAAAGGTGCCAGCGGGGAAAAGTAATGCTGGTTCTCACTGCCTCCTGGAACTCTTTCAAATGCCACAGACAATTTTGCACTCTCTGCTTTCCTGCGGACTCCATCCTCAAAAGCACCTGTTTTCGCTTTCGGCAGCCTCCGGAGCAAAAAAGACAAACGTCCAGCTTTTGCTGCCACAGCAAAGGTGCCAGCGGGGAAAAGTAATGCTGGTTCTCACTTCCTCCTGGAACCCTTTCAAACGACACAGTCAATTTGGCTCTCTCTGCTTTCCTGCGGACTCCATCCTCAAAAGCATCTCTTTTCGCTTTCGGCAGCCTCCGGAGCAAAAAAGACAAACGTCCAGCTTTTGCTGCCACAGCAAAGGTGCCAGCGGGGAAAAGTAATGCTGGTCCTCATTGCCTCCTTGAACCTCTTAAAATGCCACAGTCAATTTGGCTCTCTCTGCTTTCCTGCGGACTCCATCCTCAAAAGCACCTGTTTTTGCTTTCGGCAGCCTCCGGAGCAAAAAAGACAAACGTCCAGCTTTTGCTGTCACAGCAAAGGTGCCAGCGGGGAAAAGTAATGCTGGTTCTCACTGCCTCCTGGAACTCTGTCAAATGCCACAGACAATTTTGCACTCTCTGCTTTCCTGCGGACTCCATCCTCAAAAGCACCTGATTTTGCTTTCGGCAGCCTCCGGAGCAAAAAAGACAAACGTCCAGCTTTTGCTGCCACAGCAAAGGTGCCAGCGGGGAAAAGTAATGCTGGTTCTCACTGCCTCCTGGAACCCTTTCAAAAGCCACAGACAATTTGGCCCTCTCTGCTTTCCTGCGGACTCCATCCTCAAAAGCACCTGTTTTCGCTTTCGACATCCTCAGGAGCAAAAAAGACAAACGTCCAGCTTTTGCTGCCACAGCAAAGGTGCCAGCGGGGAAAAGTGATGCTGGTCCTCATTGCCTCCTGGAACCTCTTCAAATGCCACAGACAATTTGGCCCTCTCTGCTTTCCTGCGGACTCCATCCTCAAAAGCACCTGTTTTCGCTTTCGGCATCCTCAGGAGCAAAAAAGACAAACGTCCAGCTTTTGCTGCCACAGCAAAGGTGCCAGCGGGGAAAAGTAATGCTGGTTCTCACTGCCTCCTGGAACCCTTTCAAATGCCCCAGACAATTTGGCCCTCTCTGCTTTCCTGTGGACTCCATCCTCAAAAGCACTTGTTTTCTCTTTCGGCAACCTCCGGAGCAAAAAAGACAAACGTCCAGCTTTTGCTGCCACAGCAAAGGTGCCAGCGGGGAAAAGTAATGCTGGTTCTCACTGCCTCCTGGAACTCTTGGAAATGCCCCAGACAATTTGGCCCTCTCTGCTTTCCTGCGGACTCCATCCTCAAAAGCACCTGTTTTCGCTTTCGGCGGTGTTTGGAGCAAAAAAGACAAACGTCCAGCTTTTGCTGCCACAGCAAAGGTGCCAGCGGGGAAAAGTAATGCTGGTTCTCACTGCCTCCTGGAACCCTTTCAAATGCCACAGTCAATTTGGCTCTCTCTGCTTTCCTGCGGACTCCATCCTCAAAAGCACCTGTTTTCGCTTTCGGCAGCCTCCGGAGCAAAAAAGACAAACGTCCAGCTTTTGCTGCCACAGCAAAGGTGCCAGCGGGGAAAAGTAATGCTGGTTCTCACTGCCTCCTGGAACTCTGTCAAATGCCACAGACAATTTTGCACTCTCTGCTTTCCTGCGGACTCCATCCTCAAAAGCACCTGTTTTTGCTTTCGGCATCCTCAGGAGCAAAAAAGACAAACGTCCAGCTTTTGCTGCCACAGCAAAGGTGCCAGCGGGGAAAAGTAATGCTGGTTCTCACTGCCTCCTGGAACCCTTTCAAATGCCACAGACAATTTGGCCCTCTCTGCTTTCCTGCGGACTCCATCCTCAAAAGCATCTCTTTTCGCTTTCGGCAGCCTCCGGAGCAAAAAAGACAAACGTCCAGCTTTTGCTGCCACAGCAAAGGTGCCAGCGGGGAAAAGTAATGCTGGTTCTCACTGCCTCCTGGAACTCTTTCAAATGCCACAGACAATTTTGCACTCTCTGCTTTCCTGCGGACTCCATCCTCAAAAGCACCTGTTTTTGCTTTCGGCAGCCTCCGGAGCAAAAAAGACAAACGTCCAGCTTTTGCTGCCACAGCAAAGGTGCCAGCGGGGAAAAGTAATGCTGGTTCTCACTGCCTCCTGGAACCCTTTCAAATGCCACAGACAATTTGGCCCTCTCTGCTTTCCTGCGGACTCCATCCTCAAAAGCACCTGTTTTCGCTTTCGGCATCCTCAGGAGCAAAAAAGACAAACGTCCAGCTTTTGCTGCCACAGCAAAGGTGCCAGCGGGGAAAAGTAATGCTGGTTCTCACTGCCTCCTGGAACCCTTTCAAATGCCACAGTCAATTTGGCTCTCTCTGCTTTCCTGCGGACTCCATCCTCAAAAGCACCTGTTTTCGCTTTCGGCAGCCTCCGGAGCAAAAAAGACAAACGTCCAGCTTTTGCTGCCACAGCAAAGGTGCCAGCGGGGAAAAGTAATGCTGGTTCTCACTGCCTCCTGGAACTCTGTCAAATGCCACAGACAATTTTGCACTCTCTGCTTTCCTGCGGACTCCATCCTCAAAAGCACCTGTTTTTGCTTTCGGCATCCTCAGGAGCAAAAAAGACAAACGTCCAGCTTTTGCTGCCACAGCAAAGGTGCCAGCGGGGAAAAGTAATGCTGGTTCTCACTGCCTCCTGGAACCCTTTCAAATGCCACAGACAATTTGGCCCTCTCTGCTTTCCTGCGGACTCCATCCTCAAAAGCATCTCTTTTCGCTTTCGGCAACCTCCGGAGCAAAAAAGACAAACGTCCAGCTTTTGCTGCCACAGCAAAGGTGCCAGCGGGGAAAAGTAATGCTGGTTCTCACTGCCTCCTGGAACTCTTTCAAATGCCACAGACAATTTTGCACTCTCTGCTTTCCTGCGGACTCCATCCTCAAAAGCACCTGTTTTTGCTTTCAGCAGCCTCTGGAGCAAAAAAGACAAACGTCCAGCTTTTGCTGCCACAGCAAAGGTGCCAGCGGGGAAAAGTAATGCTGGTTCTCACTGCCTCCTGGAACCCTTTCAAATGCCACAGACAATTTGGCCCTCTCTGCTTTCCTGCGGACTCCATCCTCAAAAGCACCTGTTTTCGCTTTCGGCATCCTCAGGAGCAAAAAAGACAAACGTCCAGCTTTTGCTGCCACAGCAAAGGTGCCAGCGGGGAAAAGTAATGCTGGTTCTCACTGCCTCCTGGAACCCTTTCAAATGCCACAGTCAATTTGGCTCTCTCTGCTTTCCTGCGGACTCCATCCTCAAAAGCACCTGTTTTCGCTTTCGGCAGCCTCCGGAGCAAAAAAGACAAACGTCCAGCTTTTGCTGCCACAGCAAAGGTGCCAGCGGGGAAAAGTAATGCTGGTTCTCACTGCCTCCTGGAACTCTTTCAAATGCCACAGACAATTTTGCACTCTCTGCTTTCCTGCGGACTCCATCCTCAAAAGCACCTGTTTTTGCTTTCGGCAGCCTCCGGAGCAAAAAAGACAAACGTCCAGCTTTTGCTGCCACAGCAAAGGTGCCAGCGGGGAAAAGTAATGCTGGTTCTCACTGCCTCCTGGAACCCTTTCAAATGCCACAGACAATTTGGCCCTCTCTGCTTTCCTGCGGACTCCATCCTCAAAAGCACCTGTTTTCGCTTTCGGCATCCTCAGGAGCAAAAAAGACAAACGTCCAGCTTTTGCTGCCACAGCAAAGGTGCCAGCGGGGAAAAATAATGCTGGTTCTCACTTCCTCCTGGAACCCTTTCAAATGACACAGTCAATTTGGCTCTCTCTGCTTTCCTGCGGACTCCATCCTCAAAAGCATCTCTTTTCGCTTTCGGCAGCCTCCGGAGCAAAAAAGACAAACGTCCAGCTTTTGCTGCCACAGCAAAGGTGCCAGCGGGGAAAAGTAATGCTGGTTCTCACTGCCTCCTGGAACCCTTTCAAATGCCACAGTCAATTTGGCTCTCTCTGCTTTCCTGCGGACTCCATCCTCAAAAGCACTTGTTTTCGTTTTCGGCAGCCTCCGGAGCAAAAAAGACAAACGTCCAGCTTTTGCTGCCACAGCAAAGGTGCCAGCGGGGAAAAGTAATGCTGGTTCTCACTTCCTCCTGGAACCCTTTCAAATGACACAGTCAATTTGGCTCTCTCTGCTTTCCTGCGGACTCCATCCTCAAAAGCATCTCTTTTCGCTTTCGGCAGCCTCCGGAGCAAAAAAGACAAACGTCCAGCTTTTGCTGCCACAGCAAAGGTGCCAGCGGGGAAAAGTAATGCTGGTCCTCATTGCCTCCTGGAACCTCTTAAAATGCCACAGTCAATTTGGCTCTCTCTGCTTTCCTGCGGACTCCATCCTCAAAAGCACCTGTTTTTGCTTTCGGCAGCCTCCGGAGCAAAAAAGACAAACGTCCAGCTTTTGCTGTCACAGCAAAGGTGCCAGCGGGGAAAAGTAATGCTGGTTCTCACTGCCTCCTGGAACTCTGTCAAATGCCACAGACAATTTTGCACTCTCTGCTTTCCTGCGGACTCCATCCTCAAAAGCACCTGTTTTTGCTTTCGGCAGCCTCCGGAGCAAAAAAGACAAACGTCCAGCTTTTGCTGCCACAGCAAAGGTGCCAGCGGGGAAAAGTAATGCTGGTTCTCACTGCCTCCTGGAACCCTTTCAAAAGCCACAGACAATTTGGCCCTCTCTGCTTTCCTGCGGACTCCATCCTCAAAAGCACCTGTTTTCGCTTTCGACATCCTCAGGAGCAAAAAAGACAAACGTCCAGCTTTTGCTGCCACAGCAAAGGTGCCAGCGGGGAAAAGTGATGCTGGTCCTCATTGCCTCCTGGAACCTCTTCAAATGCCACAGACAATTTGGCCCTCTCTGCTTTCCTGCGGACTCCATCCTCAAAAGCACCTGTTTTCGCTTTCGGCATCCTCAGGAGCAAAAAAGACAAACGTCCAGCTTTTGCTGCCACAGCAAAGGTGCCAGCGGGGAAAAGTAATGCTGGTTCTCACTGCCTCCTGGAACCCTTTCAAATGCCCCAGACAATTTGGCCCTCTCTGCTTTCCTGCGGACTCCATCCTCAAAAGCACTTGTTTTCTCTTTCGGCAACCTCCGGAGCAAAAAAGACAAACGTCCAGCTTTTGCTGCCACAGCAAAGGTGCCAGCGGGGAAAAGTAATGCTGGTTCTCACTGCCTCCTGGAACTCTTTGAAATGCCCCAGACAATTTGGCCCTCTCTGCTTTCCTGCGGACTCCATCCTCAAAAGCACCTGTTTTCGCTTTCGGCGGTGTTTGGAGCAAAAAAGAAAAACGTCCAGCTTTTGCTGCCACAGCAAAGGTGCCAGCGGGGAAAAGTAATGCTGGTTCTCACTGCCTCCTGGAACCCTTTCAAATGCCACAGTCAATTTGGCTCTCTCTGCTTTCCTGCGGACTCCATCCTCAAAAGCACCTGTTTTCGCTTTCGGCAGCCTCCGGAGCAAAAAAGACAAACGTCCAGCTTTTGCTGCCACAGCAAAGGTGCCAGCGGGGAAAAGTAATGCTGGTTCTCACTGCCTCCTGGAACTCTGTCAAATGCCACAGACAATTTTGCACTCTCTGCTTTCCTGCGGACTCCATCCTCAAAAGCACCTGTTTTTGCTTTCGGCATCCTCAGGAGCAAAAAAGACAAACGTCCAGCTTTTGCTGCCACAGCAAAGGTGCCAGCGGGGAAAAGTAATGCTGGTTCTCACTGCCTCCTGGAACCCTTTCAAATGCCACAGACAATTTGGCCCTCTCTGCTTTCCTGCGGACTCCATCCTCAAAAGCATCTCTTTTCGCTTTCGGCAACCTCCGGAGCAAAAAAGACAAACGTCCAGCTTTTGCTGCCACAGCAAAGGTGCCAGCGGGGAAAAGTAATGCTGGTTCTCACTGCCTCCTGGAACTCTTTCAAATGCCACAGACAATTTTGCACTCTCTGCTTTCCTGCGGACTCCATCCTCAAAAGCACCTGTTTTTGCTTTCGGCAGCCTCCGGAGCAAAAAAGACAAACGTCCAGCTTTTGCTGCCACAGCAAAGGTGCCAGCGGGGAAAAGTAATGCTGGTTCTCACTGCCTCCTGGAACCCTTTCAAATGCCACAGACAATTTGGCCCTCTCTGCTTTCCTGCGGACTCCATCCTCAAAAGCACCTGTTTTCGCTTTCGGCATCCTCAGGAGCAAAAAAGACAAACGTCCAGCTTTTGCTGCCACAGCAAAGGTGCCAGCGGGGAAAAGTAATGCTGGTTCTCACTGCCTCCTGGAACCCTTTCAAATGCCACAGTCAATTTGGCTCTCTCTGCTTTCCTGCGGACTCCATCCTCAAAAGCACCTGTTTTCGCTTTCGGCAGCCTCCGGAGCAAAAAAGACAAACGTCCAGCTTTTGCTGCCACAGCAAAGGTGCCAGCGGGGAAAAGTAATGCTGGTTCTCACTTCCTCCTGGAACCCTTTCAAATGACAGAGACAATTTGGCCCTCTCTGCTTTCCTGCGGACTCCATCCTCAAAAGCACCTGTTTTCGCTTTCGGCGGTGTTTGGAGCAAAAAAGACAAACTTCCAGCTTTTGCTGCCACAGCAAAGGTGCCAGCGGGGAAAAGTAATGCTGGTTCTCACTGCCTCCTGGAACTCTTTCAAATGCCACAGACAATTTTGCACTCTCTGCTTTCCTGCGGACTCCATCCTCAAAAGCACCTGTTTTTGCTTTCGGCAGCCTCCGGAGCAAAAAAGACAAACGTCCAGCTTTTGCTGCCACAGCAAAGGTGCCAGCGGGGAAAAGTAATGCTGGTTCTCACTTCCTCCTGGAACCCTTTCAAATGACACAGTCAATTTGGCTCTCTCTGCTTTCCTGCGGACTCCATCCTCAAAAGCACCTTTTTTCGCTTTCGGCAGCCTCCGGAGCAAAAAAGACAAACGTCCAGCTTTTGCTGCCACAGCAAAGGTGCCAGCGGGGAAAAGTAATGCTGGTTCTCACTGCCTCCTGGAACCCTTTCAAATGACACAGTCAATTTGGCTCTCTCTGCTTTCCTGCGGACTCCATCCTCAAAAGCACCTGTTTTCGCTTTCGGCAGCCTCCGGAGCAAAAAAGACAAACGTCCAGCTTTTGCTGTCACAGCAAAGGTGCCAGCGGGGAAAAGTAATGCTGGTTCTCACTGCCTCCTGGAACTCTGTCAAATGCCACAGACAATTTTGCACTCTCTGCTTTCCTGCGGACTCCATCCTCAAAAGCACCTGTTTTCGCTTTCGGCGGTGTTTGGAGCAAAAAAGACAAACGTCCAGCTTTTGCTGCCACAGCAAAGGTGCCAGCGGGGAAAAGTAATGCTGGTTCTCACTGCCTCCTGGAACCCTTTCAAATGCCACAGACAATTTGGCCCTCTCTGCTTTCCTGCGGACTCCATCCTCAAAAGCACCTGTTTTTGCTTTCGGCAGCCTCCGGAGCAAAAAAGACAAACGTCCAGCTTTTGCTGCCACAGCAAAGGTGCCAGCGGGGAAAAGTAATGCTGGTTCTCACTGCCTCCTGGAACCCTTTCAAATGCCACAGACAATTTGGCCCTCTCTGCTTTCCTGCGGACTCCATCCTCAAAAGCACCTGTTTTTGCTTTCGGCATCCTCAGGAGCAAAAAAGACAAACGTCCAGCTTTTGCTGCCACAGCAAAGGTGCCAGCGGGGAAAAGTAATGCTGGTTCTCACTTCCTCCTGGAACCCTTTCAAATGCCCCAGACAATTTGGCCCTCTCTGCTTTCCTGCGGACTCCATCCTCAAAAGCACTTGTTTTCTCTTTCGGCAACCTCCGGAGCAAAAAAGACAAACGTCCAGCTTTTGCTGCCACAGCAAAGGTGCCAGCGGGGAAAAGTAATGCTGGTTCTCACTGCCTCCTGGAACTCTTTGAAATGCCCCAGACAATTTGGCCCTCTCTGCTTTCCTGCGGACTCCATCCTCAAAAGCACCTGTTTTCGCTTTCGGCGGTGTTTGGAGCAAAAAAGAAAAACGTCCAGCTTTTGCTGCCACAGCAAAGGTGCCAGCGGGGAAAAGTAATGCTGGTTCTCACTGCCTCCTGGAACCCTTTCAAATGCCACAGTCAATTTGGCTCTCTCTGCTTTCCTGCGGACTCCATCCTCAAAAGCACCTGTTTTCGCTTTCGGCAGCCTCCGGAGCAAAAAAGACAAACGTCCAGCTTTTGCTGCCACAGCAAAGGTGCCAGCGGGGAAAAGTAATGCTGGTTCTCACTGCCTCCTGGAAGTCTGTCAAATGCCACAGACAATTTTGCACTCTCTGCTTTCCTGCGGACTCCATCCTCAAAAGCACCTGTTTTTGCTTTCGGCATCCTCAGGAGCAAAAAAGACAAACGTCCAGCTTTTGCTGCCACAGCAAAGGTGCCAGCGGGGAAAAGTAATGCTGGTTCTCACTGCCTCCTGGAACCCTTTCAAATGCCACAGACAATTTGGCCCTCTCTGCTTTCCTGCGGACTCCATCCTCAAAAGCATCTCTTTTCGCTTTCGGCAACCTCCGGAGCAAAAAAGACAAACGTCCAGCTTTTGCTGCCACAGCAAAGGTGCCAGCGGGGAAAAGTAATGCTGGTTCTCACTGCCTCCTGGAACTCTTTCAAATGCCACAGACAATTTTGCACTCTCTGCTTTCCTGCGGACTCCATCCTCAAAAGCACCTGTTTTTGCTTTCGGCAGCCTCCGGAGCAAAAAAGACAAACGTCCAGCTTTTGCTGCCACAGCAAAGGTGCCAGCGGGGAAAAGTAATGCTGGTTCTCACTGCCTCCTGGAACCCTTTCAAATGCCACAGACAATTTGGCCCTCTCTGCTTTCCTGCGGACTCCATCCTCAAAAGCACCTGTTTTCGCTTTCGGCATCCTCAGGAGCAAAAAAGACAAACGTCCAGCTTTTGCTGCCACAGCAAAGGTGCCAGCGGGGAAAAGTAATGCTGGTTCTCACTGCCTCCTGGAACCCTTTCAAATGCCACAGTCAATTTGGCTCTCTCTGCTTTCCTGCGGACTCCATCCTCAAAAGCACCTGTTTTCGCTTTCGGCAGCCTCCGGAGCAAAAAAGACAAACGTCCAGCTTTTGCTGCCACAGCAAAGGTGCCAGCGGGGAAAAGTAATGCTGGTTCTCACTTCCTCCTGGAACCCTTTCAAATGACACAGACAATTTGGCCCTCTCTGCTTTCCTGCGGACTCCATCCTCAAAAGCACCTGTTTTCGCTTTCGGCGGTGTTTGGAGCAAAAAAGACAAACTTCCAGCTTTTGCTGCCACAGCAAAGGTGCCAGCGGGGAAAAGTAATGCTGGTTCTCACTGCCTCCTGGAACTCTTTCAAATGCCACAGACAATTTTGCACTCTCTGCTTTCCTGCGGACTCCATCCTCAAAAGCACCTGTTTTTGCTTTCGGCAGCCTCCGGAGCAAAAAAGACAAACGTCCAGCTTTTGCTGCCACAGCAAAGGTGCCAGCGGGGAAAAGTAATGCTGGTTCTCACTTCCTCCTGGAACCCTTTCAAATGACACAGTCAATTTGGCTCTCTCTGCTTTCCTGCGGACTCCATCCTCAAAAGCACCTTTTTTCGCTTTCGGCAGCCTCCGGAGCAAAAAAGACAAACGTCCAGCTTTTGCTGCCACAGCAAAGGTGCCAGCGGGGAAAAGTAATGCTGGTTCTCACTGCCTCCTGGAACCCTTTCAAATGACACAGTCAATTTGGCTCTCTCTGATTTCCTGCGGACTCCATCCTCAAAAGCACCTGTTTTCGCTTTCGGCAGCCTCCGGAGCAAAAAAGACAAACGTCCAGCTTTTGCTGCCACAGCAAAGGTGCCAGCGGGGAAAAGTAATGCTGGTTCTCACTGCCTCCTGGAACTCTGTCAAATGCCACAGACAATTTTGCACTCTCTGCTTTCCTGCGGACTCCATCCTCAAAAGCACCTGTTTTCGCTTTCGGCGGTGTTTGGAGCAAAAAAGACAAACGTCCAGCTTTTGCTGCCACAGCAAAGGTGCCAGCGGGGAAAAGTGATGTTGGTTCTCACTGCCTCCTGGAACCCTTTCAAATGCCCCAGACAATTTGGCCCTCTCTGCTTTCCTGCCAACTCCATCCTCAAAAGCACCTGTTTTCGCTTTCGGCATCCTCAGGAGCAAAAAAGACAAACGTCCAGCTTTTGCTGCCACAGCAAAGGTGCCAGCGGGGAAAAGTAATGCTGGTTCTCACTGCCTCCTGGAACTCTTTTAAATGCCCCAGACAATTTGGCCCTCTCTGCTTTCCTGCGGACTCCATCCTCAAAAGCACCTGTTTTCGCTTTCGGCGGTGTTTGGAGCAAAAAAGAAAAACGTCCAGCTTTTGCTGCCACAGCAAAGGTGCCAGCGGGGAAAAGTAATGCTGGTTCTCACTGCCTCCTGGAACCCTTTCAAATGCCACAGTCAATTTGGCTCTCTCTGCTTTCCTGCGGACTCCATCCTCAAAAGCACCTGTTTTCGCTTTCGGCAGCCTCCGGAGCAAAAAAGACAAACGTCCAGCTTTTGCTGCCACAGCAAAGGTGCCAGCGGGGAAAAGTAATGCTGGTTCTCACTGCCTCCTGGAAGTCTGTCAAATGCCACAGACAATTTTGCACTCTCTGCTTTCCTGCGGACTCCATCCTCAAAAGCACCTGTTTTTGCTTTCGGCATCCTCAGGAGCAAAAAAGACAAACGTCCAGCTTTTGCTGCCACAGCAAAGGTGCCAGCGGGGAAAAGTAATGCTGGTTCTCACTGCCTCCTGGAACCCTTTCAAATGCCACAGACAATTTGGCCCTCTCTGCTTTCCTGCGGACTCCATCCTCAAAAGCATCTCTTTTCGCTTTCGGCAACCTCCGGAGCAAAAAAGACAAACGTCCAGCTTTTGCTGCCACAGCAAAGGTGCCAGCGGGGAAAAGTAATGCTGGTTCTCACTGCCTCCTGGAACTCTTTCAAATGCCACAGACAATTTTGCACTCTCTGCTTTCCTGCGGACTCCATCCTCAAAAGCACCTGTTTTTGCTTTCGGCAGCCTCCGGAGCAAAAAAGACAAACGTCCAGCTTTTGCTGCCACAGCAAAGGTGCCAGCGGGGAAAAGTAATGCTGGTTCTCACTGCCTCCTGGAACCCTTTCAAATGCCACAGACAATTTGGCCCTCTCTGCTTTCCTGCGGACTCCATCCTCAAAAGCACCTGTTTTCGCTTTCGGCATCCTCAGGAGCAAAAAAGACAAACGTCCAGCTTTTGCTGCCACAGCAAAGGTGCCAGCGGGGAAAAGTAATGCTGGTTCTCACTGCCTCCTGGAACCCTTTCAAATGCCACAGTCAATTTGGCTCTCTCTGCTTTCCTGCGGACTCCATCCTCAAAAGCACCTGTTTTCGCTTTCGGCAGCCTCCGGAGCAAAAAAGACAAACGTCCAGCTTTTGCTGCCACAGCAAAGGTGCCAGCGGGGAAAAGTAATGCTGGTTCTCACTTCCTCCTGGAACCCTTTCAAATGACACAGACAATTTGGCCCTCTCTGCTTTCCTGCGGACTCCATCCTCAAAAGCACCTGTTTTCGCTTTCGGCGGTGTTTGGAGCAAAAAAGACAAACTTCCAGCTTTTGCTGCCACAGCAAAGGTGCCAGCGGGGAAAAGTAATGCTGGTTCTCACTGCCTCCTGGAACTCTTTCAAATGCCACAGACAATTTTGCACTCTCTGCTTTCCTGCGGACTCCATCCTCAAAAGCACCTGTTTTTGCTTTCGGCAGCCTCCGGAGCAAAAAAGACAAACGTCCAGCTTTTGCTGCCACAGCAAAGGTGCCAGCGGGGAAAAGTAATGCTGGTTCTCACTTCCTCCTGGAACCCTTTCAAATGACACAGTCAATTTGGCTCTCTCTGCTTTCCTGCGGACTCCATCCTCAAAAGCACCTTTTTTCGCTTTCGGCAGCCTCCGGAGCAAAAAAGACAAACGTCCAGCTTTTGCTGCCACAGCAAAGGTGCCAGCGGGGAAAAGTAATGCTGGTTCTCACTGCCTCCTGGAACCCTTTCAAATGACACAGTCAATTTGGCTCTCTCTGATTTCCTGCGGACTCCATCCTCAAAAGCACCTGTTTTCGCTTTCGGCAGCCTCCGGAGCAAAAAAGACAAACGTCCAGCTTTTGCTGCCACAGCAAAGGTGCCAGCGGGGAAAAGTAATGCTGGTTCTCACTGCCTCCTGGAACTCTGTCAAATGCCACAGACAATTTTGCACTCTCTGCTTTCCTGCGGACTCCATCCTCAAAAGCACCTGTTTTCGCTTTCGGCGGTGTTTGGAGCAAAAAAGACAAACGTCCAGCTTTTGCTGCCACAGCAAAGGTGCCAGCGGGGAAAAGTGATGTTGGTTCTCACTGCCTCCTGGAACCCTTTCAAATGCCCCAGACAATTTGGCCCTCTCTGCTTTCCTGCCAACTCCATCCTCAAAAGCACCTGTTTTCGCTTTCGGCATCCTCAGGAGCAAAAAAGACAAACGTCCAGCTTTTGCTGCCACAGCAAAGGTGCCAGCGGGGAAAAGTAATGCTGGTTCTCACTGCCTCCTGGAACCCTTTCAAATGACACAGTCAATTTGGCTCTCTCTGCTTTCCTGCGGACTCCATCCTCAAAAGCATCTCTTTTCGCTTTCGGCAGCCTCCGGAGCAAAAAAGACAAACGTCCAGCTTTTGCTGCCACAGCAAAGGTGCCAGCGGGGAAAAGTAATGCTGGTTCTCACTGCCTCCTGGAACCCTTTCAAATGCCACAGTCAATTTGGCTCTCTCTGCTTTCCTGCGGACTCCATCCTCAAAAGCACCTGTTTTTGCTTTCGGCAGCCTCCGGAGCAAAAAAGACAAACGTCCAGCTTTTGCTGCCACAGCAAAGGTGCCAGCGGGGAAAAGTAATGCTGGTTCTCACTGCCTCCTGGAACTCTGTCAAATGCCACAGACAATTTTGCACTCTCTGCTTTCCTGCGGACTCCATCCTCAAAAGCACCTGTTTTTGCTTTCGGCATCCTCAGGAGCAAAAAAGACAAACGTCCAGCTTTTGCTGCCACAGCAAAGGTGCCAGCGGGGAAAAGTAATGCTGGTTCTCACTGCCTCCTGGAACCCTTTCAAATGCCACAGACAATTTGGCCCTCTCTGCTTTCCTGCGGACTCCATCCTCAAAAGCACCTGTTTTTGCTTTCGGCAGCCTCCGGAGCAAAAAAGACAAACGTCCAGCTTTTGCTGCCACAGCAAAGGTGCCAGCGGGGAAAAGTAATGCTGGTTCTCACTGCCTCCTGGAACTCTTTCAAATGCCACAGACAATTTTGCACTCTCTGCTTTACTGCGGACTCCATCCTCAAAAGCACCTGTTTTCGCTTTCGGCATCCTCAGGAGCAAAAAAGACAAACGTCCAGCTTTTGCTGCCACAGCAAAGGTGCCAGCGGGGAAAAGTAATGCTGGTTCTCACTGCCTCCTGGAACCCTTTCAAATGCCACAGTCAATTTGGCTCTCTCTGCTTTCCTGCGGACTCCATCCTCAAAAGCACCTGTTTTCGCTTTCGGCAGCCTCCGGAGCAAAAAAGACAAACGTCCAGCTTTTGCTGCCACAGCAAAGGTGCCAGCGGGGAAAAGTAATGCTGGTTCTCACTGCCTCCTGGAACCCTTTCAAATGCCACAGACAATTTGGCCCTCTCTGCTTTCCTGCGGACTCCATCCTCAAAAGCATCTCTTTTCGCTTTCGGCAACCTCCGGAGCAAAAAAGACAAACGTCCAGCTTTTGCTGCCACAGCAAAGGTGCCAGCGGGGAAAAGTAATGCTGGTTCTCACTGCCTCCTGGAACTCTTTCAAATGCCACAGACAATTTTGCACTCTCTGCTTTCCTGCGGACTCCATCCTCAAAAGCACCTGTTTTTGCTTTCGGCAGCCTCCGGAGCAAAAAAGACAAACGTCCAGCTTTTGCTGCCACAGCAAAGGTGCCAGCGGGGAAAAGTAATGCTGGTTCTCACTGCCTCCTGGAACCCTTTCAAATGCCACAGTCAATTTGGCCCTCTCTGCTTTCCTGCGGACTCCATCCTCAAAAGCATCTCTTTTCGCTTTCGGCAACCTCCGGAGCAAAAAAGACAAACGTCCAGCTTTTGCTGCCACAGCAAAGGTGCCAGCGGGGAAAAGTAATGCTGGTTCTCACTGCCTCCTGGAACTCTTTCAAATGCCACAGACAATTTTGCACTCTCTGCTTTCCTGCGGACTCCATCCTCAAAAGCACCTGTTTTCGCTTTCGGCGGTGTTTGGAGCAAAAAAGACAAACGTCCAGCTTTTGCTGCCACAGCAAAGGTGCCAGCGGGGAAAAGTGATGTTGGTTCTCACTGCCTCCTGGAACCCTTTCAAATGCCCCAGACAATTTTGCTCTCTCTGCTTTCCTGCGGACTCCATCCTCAAAAGCACCTGTTTTCGCTTTCGGCAGCCTCCGGAGCAAAAAAGACAAACGTCCAGCTTTTGCTGCCACAGCAAAGGTGCCAGCGGGGAAAAGTAATGCTGGTTCTCACTTCCTCCTGGAACCCTTTCAAATGACACAGTCAATTTGGCTCTCTCTGCTTTCCTGCGGACTCCATCCTCAAAAGCACCTGTTTTCGCTTTCGGCAGCCTCCGGAGCAAAAAAGACAAACGTCCAGCTTTTGCTGCCACAGCAAAGGTGCCAGCGGGGAAAAGTAATGCTGGTTCTCACTGCCTCCTGGAACCCTTTCAAATGCCCCAGACAATTTGGCCCTCTCTGCTTTCCTGCGGACTCCATCCTCAAAAGCACCTGTTTTCGCTTTCGGCAGCCTCCGGAGCAAAAAAGACAAATGTCCAGCTTTTGCTGCCACAGCAAAGGTGCCAGCGGGGAAAAGTAATGCTGGTTCTCACTGCCTCCTGGAACTCTTTCAAATGCCACAGACAATTTGGCCCTCTCTGCTTTCCTGCGGACTCCATCCTCAAAAGCACCTGTTTTCGCTTTCGGCGGTGTTTGGAGCAAAAAAGACAAACGTCCAGCTTTTGCTGCCACAGCAAAGGTGCCAGCGGGGAAAAGTGATGTTGGTTCTCACTGCCTCCTGGAACCCTTTCAAATGCCCCAGACAATTTGGCCCTCTCTGCTTTCCTGCGGACTCCATCCTCAAAAGCACCTGTTTTCGCTTTCGGCAGCCTCCGGAGCAAAAAAGACAAACGTCCAGCTTTTGCTGCCACAGCAAAGGTGCCAGCGGGGAAAAGTAATGCTGGTTCTCACTGCCTCCTGGAACTCTTTCAAATGCCACAGACAATTTGGCCCTCTCTGCTTTCCTGCGGACTCCATCCTCAAAAGCACCTGTTTTTGCTTTCGGCAGCCTCCGGAGCAAAAAAGACAAACGTCCAGCTTTTGCTGCCACAGCAAAGGTGCCAGCGGGGAAAAGTAATGCTGGTTCTCACTGCCTCCTGGAACCCTTTCAAAAGCCACAGACAATTTGGCCCTCTCTGCTTTCCTGCGGACTCCATTCTCAAAAGCACCTGTTTTCGCTTTCGACATCCTCAGGAGCAAAAAAGACAAACGTCCAGCTTTTGCTGCCACAGCAAAGGTGCCAGCGGGGAAAAGTGATGCTGGTCCTCATTGCCTCCTGGAACCTCTTCAAATGCCCCAGACAATATGGCCCTCTCTGCTTTCCTGCGGACTCCATCCTCAAAAGCACCTGGTTTCGCTTTCGGCAGCCTCAGGAGCAAAAAAGACAAACGTCCAGCTTTTGCTGCCACAGCAAAGGTGCCAGCGGGGAAAAGTAATGCTGGTTCTCACTGCCTCCTGGAACCCTTTCAAATGCCCCAGACAATTTGGCCCTCTCTGCTTTCCTGCGGACTCCATCCTCAAAAGCACTTGTTTTCTCTTTCGGCAAACTCCGGAGCAAAAAAGACAAACGTCCAGCTTTTGCTGCCACAGCAAAGGTGCCAGCGGGGAAAAATAATGCTGGTTCTCACTGCCTCCTGGAACTCTTTCAAATGCCACAGACAATTTGGCCCTCTCTGCTTTCCTGCGGACTCCATCCTCAAAAGCACCTGTTTTCGCTTTCGGCGGTGTTTGGAGCAAAAAAGACAAACGTCCAGCTTTTGCTGCCACAGCAAAGGTGCCAGCGGGGAAAAGTGATGTTGGTTCTCACTGCCTCCTGGAACCCTTTCAAATGCCCCAGACAATTTGGCCCTCTCTGCTTTCCTGCGGACTCCATCCTCAAAAGCATCTCTTTTCGCTTTCGGCAACCTCCGGAGCAAAAAAGACAAACGTCCAGCTTTTGCTGCCACAGCAAAGGTGCCAGCGGGGAAAAGTAATGCTGGTTCTCACTGCCTCCTGGAACTCTTTCAAATGCCACAGACAATTTTGCACTCTCTGCTTTCCTGCGGACTCCATCCTCTAAAGCACCTGTTTTTGTTTTCGGCAGCCTCCGGAGCAAAAAAGACAAACGTCCAGCTTTTGCTGCCACAGCAAAGGTGCCAGCGGGGAAAAGTAATGCTGGTTCTCACTGCCTCCTGGAACCCTTTCAAATGCCACAGACAATTTGGCCCTCTCTGCTTTCCTGCGGACTCCATCCTCAAAAGCATCTCTTTTCGCTTTCGGCAACCTCCGGAGCAAAAAAGACAAACGTCCAGCTTTTGCTGCCACAGCAAAGGTGCCAGCGGGGAAAAGTAATGCTGGTTCTCACTGCCTCCTGGAACTCTTTCAAATGCCACAGACAATTTTGCACTCTCTGCTTTCCTGTGGACTCCATCCTCAAAAGCACCTGTTTTCGCTTTCGGCGGTGTTTGGAGCAAAAAAGACAAACGTCCAGCTTTTGCTGCCACAGCAAAGGTGCCAGCGGGGAAAAGTGATGTTGGTTCTCACTGCCTCCTGGAACCCTTTCAAATGCCCCAGACAATTTGGCTCTCTCTGCTTTCCTGCGGACTCCATCCTCAAAAGCACCTGTTTTCGCTTTCGGCAGCCTCCGGAGCAAAAAAGACAAACGTCCAGCTTTTGCTGCCACAGCAGAGGTGCCAGCGGGGAAAAGTAATGCTGGTTCTCACTTCCTCCTGGAACCCTTTCAAATGACACAGTCAATTTGGCTCTCTCTGCTTTCCTGCGGACTCCATCCTCAAAAGCACCTGTTTTCGCTTTCGGCAGCCTCCGGAGGAAAAAAGACAAACGTCCAGCTTTTGCTGCCACAGCAAAGGTGCCAGCGGGGAAAAGTAATGCTGGTTCACACTGCCTCCTGGAACTCTGTCAAATGCCACAGACAATTTTGCACTCTCTGCTTTCCTGCGGACTCCATCCTCAAAAGCACCTGTTTTTGCTTTCGGCAGCCTCCGGAGCAAAAAAGACAAACGTCCAGCTTTTGCTGCCACAGCAAAGGTGCCAGCGGGGAAAAGTAATGCTGGTTCTCACTGCCTCCTGGAACCCTTTCAAATGCCACAGACAATTTGGCCCTCTCTGCTTTCCTGCGGACTCCATCCTCAAAAGCATTTCTTTTCGCTTTCGGCAACCTCCGGAGCAAAAAAGACAAACGTCCAGCTTTTGCTGCCACAGCAAAGGTGTCAGCGGGGAAAAGTAATGCTGGTTCTCACTGCCTCCTGGAACCCTTTCAAATGCCACAGACAATTTGGCACTCTCTGCTTTCCTGCGGACTCCATCCTCAAAAGCATCTCTTTTCGCTTTCGGCAACCTCCGGAGGAAAAAAGACAAACGTCCAGCTTTTGCTGCCACAGCAAAGGTGCCAGCGGGGAAAAGTAATGCTGGTTCTCACTGCCTCCTGGAACGCTTTCAAATGCCACAGACAATTTGGCCCTCTCTGCTTTCCTGCGGACTCCATCCTCAAAAGCACCTGTTTTTGCTTTCGGCAGCCTCCGGAGCAAAAAAGACAAACGTCCAGCTTTTGCTGCCACAGCAAAGGTGCCAGCGGGGAAAAGTAATGCTGGTTCTCACTGCCTCCTGGAACCCTTTCAAAAGCCACAGACAATTTGGCCCTCTCTGGTTTCCTGCGGACTCCATTCTCAAAAGCACCTGTTTTCGCTTTCGACATCCTCAGGAGCAAAAAAGACAAACGTCCAGCTTTTGCTGCCACAGCAAAGGTGCCAGCGGGGAAAAGTGATGCTGGTCCTCATTGCCTCCTGGAACCTCTTCAAATGCCCCAGACAATATGGCCCTCTCTGCTTTCCTGCGGACTCCATCCTCAAAAGCACCTGTTTTCGCTTTCGGCATCCTCCGGAGCAAAAAAGACAAACGTCCAGCTTTTGCTGCCACAGCAAAGGTGCCAGCGGGGAAAAGTAATGCTGGTTCTCACTGCCTCCTGGAACCCTTTCAAATGCCCCAGACAATTTGGCCCTCTCTGCTTTCCTGCGGACTCCATCCTCAAAAGCACTTGTTTTCGCTTTCGGCAACCTCCGGAGCAAAAAAGACAAACGTCCAGCTTTTGCTGCCACAGCAAAGGTGCCAGCGGGGAAAAATAATGCTGGTTCTCACTGCCTCCTGGAACTCTTTCAAATGCCACAGACAATTTGGCCCTCTCTGCTTTCCTGCGGACTCCATCCTCAAAAGCACCTGTTTTCGCTTTCGGCGGTGTTTGGAGCAAAAAAGACAAACGTCCAGCTTTTGCTGCCACAGCAAAGGTGCCAGCGGGGAAAAGTGATGTTGGTTCTCACTGCCTCCTGGAACCCTTTCAAATGCCCCAGACAATTTGGCCCTCTCTGCTTTCCTGCGGACTCCATCCTCAAAAGCATCTCTTTTCGCTTTCGGCAACCTCCGGAGCAAAAAAGACAAACGTCCAGCTTTTGCTGCCACAGCAAAGGTGCCAGCGGGGAAAAGTAATGCTGGTTCTCACTGCCTCCTGGAACTCTTTCAAATGCCACAGACAATTTTGCACTCTCTGCTTTCCTGCGGACTCCATCCTCAAAAGCACCTGTTTTTGTTTTCGGCAGCCTCCGGAGCAAAAAAGACAAACGTCCAGCTTTTGCTGCCACAGCAAAGGTGCCAGCGGGGAAAAGTAATGCTGGTTCTCACTGCCTCCTGGAACCCTTTCAAATGCCACAGACAATTTGGCCCTCTCTGCTTTCCTGCGGACTCCATCCTCAAAAGCATCTCTTTTCGCTTTCGGCAACCTCCGGAGCAAAAAAGACAAACGTCCAGCTTTTGCTGCCACAGCAAAGGTGCCAGCGGGGAAAAGTAATGCTGGTTCTCACTGCCTCCTGGAACTCTTTCAAATGCCACAGACAATTTTGCACTCTCTGCTTTCCTGCGGACTCCATCCTCAAAAGCACCTGTTTTCGCTTTCGGCGGTGTTTGGAGCAAAAAAGACAAACGTCCAGCTTTTGCTGCCACAGCAAAGGTGCCAGCGGGGAAAAGTGATGTTGGTTCTCACTGCCTCCTGGAACCCTTTCAAATGCCCCAGACAATTTGGCTCTCTCTGCTTTCCTGCGGACTCCATCCTCAAAAGCACCTGTTTTCGCTTTCGGCAGCCTCCGGAGCAAAAAAGACAAACGTCCAGCTTTTGCTGCCACAGCAGAGGTGCCAGCGGGGAAAAGTAATGCTGGTTCTCACTTCCTCCTGGAACCCTTTCAAATGACACAGTCAATTTGGCTCTCTCTGCTTTCCTGCGGACTCCATCCTCAAAAGCACCTGTTTTTGCTTTCGGCATCCTCAGGAGCAAAAAAGACAAACGTCCAGCTTTTGCTGCCACAGCAAAGGTGCCAGCGGGGAAAAGTAATGCTGGTTCTCACTGCCTCCTGGAACCCTTTCAAATGCCACAGACAATTTGGCCCTCTCTGCTTTCCTGCGGACTCCATCCTCAAAAGCATCTCTTTTCGCTTTCGGCAACCTCCGGAGCAAAAAAGACAAACGTCCAGCTTTTGCTGCCACAGCAAAGGTGCCAGCGGGGAAAAGTAATGCTGGTTCTCACTGCCTCCTGGAACTCTTTCAAATGCCACAGACAATTTTGCACTCTCTGCTTTCCTGCGGACTCCATCCTCAAAAGCACCTGTTTTTGCTTTCGGCAGCCTCCGGAGCAAAAAAGACAAACGTCCAGCTTTTGCTGCCACAGCAAAGGTGCCAGCGGAGAAAAGTAATGCTGGTTCTCACTGCCTCCTGGAACCCTTTCAAATGCCACAGTCAATTTGCCTCTCTCTGCTTTCCTGCAAACTCCATTCTCAAAAGCATCTGTTTTCGCTTTCGGCAGCCTCCGGAGCAAAAAAGACAAACGTCCAGCTTTTGCTGCCACAGCAAAGGTGCCAGCGGGGAAAAGTAATGCTGGTTCTCACTGCCTCCTGGAACTCTGTCAAATGCCACAGACAATTTTGCACTCTCTGCTTTCCTGCGGACTCCATCCTCAAAAGCACCTGTTTTTGCTTTCGGCAGCCTCCGGAGCAAAAAAGACAAACGTCCAGCTTTTGCTGCCACAGCAAAAGTGCCAGCGGGGAAAAGTAATGCTGGTTCTCACTGCCTCCTGGAACCCTTTCAAATGCCCCAGACAATTTGGCCCTCTCTGCTTTCCTGCGGACTCCATCCTCAAAAGCACCTGTTTTCGCTTTCGGCGGTGTTTGGAGCAAAAAAGACAAACGTCCAGCTTTTGCTGCCACAGCAAAGGTGCCAGCGGGGAAAAGTGATGTTGGTTCTCACTGCCTCCTGGAACCCTTTCAAATGCCCCAGACAATTTGGCCCTCTCTGCTTTCCTGCGGACTCCATCCTCAAAAGCACCTGTTTTCGCTTTCGGCAGCCTCCGGAGCAAAAAAGACAAACGTCCAGCTTTTGCTGCCACAGCAAAGGTGCCAGCGGGGAAAAGTAATGCTGGTTCTCACTTCCTCCTGGAACCTCTTCAAATGACACAGTCAATTTGGCTCTCTCTGCTTTCCTGCGGACTCCATCCTCAAAAGCACCTTTTTTCGCTTTCGGCAGCCTCCGGAGCAAAAAAGACAAACGTCCAGCTTTTGCTGCCACAGCAAAGGTGCCAGCGGGGAAAAGTAATGCTGGTTCTCACTGCCTCCTGGAACCCTTTCAAATGCCACAGTCAATTTGGCTCTCTCTGCTTTCCTGCGGACTCCATCCTCAAAAGCACCTGTTTTCGCTTTCGGCAGCCTCCGGAGCAAAAAAGACAAACGTCCAGCTTTTGCTGCCACAGCAAAGGTGCCAGCGGGGAAAAGTAATGCTGGTTCACACTGCCTCCTGGAACTCTGTCAAATGCCACAGACAATTTTGCACTCTCTGCTTTCCTGCGGACTCCATCCTCAAAAGCACCTGTTTTTGCTTTCGGCAGCCTCCGGAGCAAAAAAGACAAACGTCCAGCTTTTGCTGCCACAGCAAAGGTGCCAGCGGGGAAAAGTAATGCTGGTTCTCACTGCCTCCTGGAACCCTTTCAAATGCCACAGACAATTTGGCCCTCTCTGCTTTCCTGCGGATTCCATCCTCAAAAGCATCTCTTTTCGCTTTCGGCAACCTCCGGAGCAAAAAAGACAAACGTCCAGCTTTTGCTGCCACAGCAAAGGTGCCAGCGGGGAAAAGTAATGCTGGTTCTCACTGCCTCCTGGAACTCTGTCAAATGCCACAGACAATTTTGCACTCTCTGCTTTCCTGCGGACTCCATCCTCAAAAGCATCTCTTTTCGCTTTCGGCAACCTCCGGAGGAAAAAAGACAAACGTCCAGCTTTTGCTGCCACAGCAAAGGTGCCAGCGGGGAAAAGTAATGCTGGTTCTCACTGGCTCCTGGAACTCTTTCAAATGCCACAGACAATTTGGCCCTCTCTGCTTTCCTGCGGACTCCATCCTCAAAAGCACCTGTTTTTGCTTTCGGCAGCCTCCGGAGCAAAAAAGACAAACGTCCAGCTTTTGCTGCCACAGCAAAGGTGCCAGCGGGGAAAAGTAATGCTGGTTCTCACTGCCTCCTGGAACCCTTTCAAAAGCCACAGACAATTTGGCCCTCTCTGCTTTCCTGCGAACTCCATTCTCAAAAGCACCTGTTTTCGCTTTCGACATCCTCAGGAGCAAAAAAGACAAACGTCCAGCTTTTGCTGCCACAGCAAAGGTGCCAGCGGGGAAAAGTGATGCTGGTCCTCATTGCCTCCTGGAACCTCTTCAAATGCCCCAGACAATATGGCCCTCTCTGCTTTCCTGCGGACTCCATCCTCAAAAGCACCTTTTTTCGCTTTCGGCATCCTCCGGAGCAAAAAAGACAAACGTCCAGCTTTTGCTGCCACAGCAAAGGTGCCAGCGGGGAAAAGTAATGCTGGTTCTCACTGCCTCCTGGAACCCTTTCAAATGCCCCAGACAATTTGGCCCTCTCTGCTTTCCTGCGGACTCCATCCTCAAAAGCACTTGTTTTCTCTTTCGGCAACCTCCGGAGCAAAAAAGACAAACGTCCAGCTTTTGCTGCCACAGCAAAGGTGCCAGCGGGGAAAAATAATGCTGGTTCTCACTGCCTCCTGGAACTCTTTGAAATGCCACAGACAATTTGGCCCTCTCTGCTTTCCTGCGGACTCCATCCTCAAAAGCACCTGTTTTCGCTTTCGGCGGTGTTTGGAGCAAAAAAGACAAACGTCCAGCTTTTGCTGCCACAGCAAAGGTGCCAGCGGGGAAAAGTGATGTTGGTTCTCACTGCCTCCTGGAACCCTTTCAAATGCCCCAGACAATTTGGCCCTCTCTGCTTTCCTGCAGACTCCATCCTCAAAAGCACCTGTTTTCGCTTTCGGCAGCCTCCGGAGCAAAAAAGACAAACGTCCAGCTTTTGCTGCCACAGCAAAGGTGCCAGCGGGGAAAAGTAATGCTGGTTCTCACTTCCTCCTGGAACCCTTTCAAATGACACAGTCAATTTGGCTCTCTCTGCTTTCCTGCGGACTCCATCCTCAAAAGCACCTTTTTTCGCTTTCGGCAGCCTCCGGAGCAAAAAAGACAAACGTCCAGCTTTTGCTGCCACAGCAAAGGTGCCAGCGGGGAAAAGTAATGCTGGTTCTCACTGCCTCCTGGAACCCTTTCAAATGCCACAGTCAATTTGTCTCTCTCTGCTTTCCTGCGGACTCCATCCTCAAAAGCACCTGTTTTCGCTTTCGGCATCCTCAGGAGCAAAAAAGACAAACGTCCAGCTTTTGCTGCCACAGCAAAGGTGCCAGCGGGGAAAAGTAATGCTGGTTCTCACTGCCTCCTGGAACTCTGTCAAATGCCACAGACAATTTGGCCCTCTCTGCTTTCCTGCGGACTCCATCCTCAAAAGCACCTGTTTTCGCTTTCGGCATCCTCCGGAGCAAAAAAGACAAACGTCCAGCTTTTGCTGCCACAGCAAAGGTGCCAGCGGGGAAAAGTAATGCTGGTTCTCACTGCCTCCTGGAACCCTTTCAAATGCCACAGACAATTTGGCCCTCTCTGCTTTCCTGCGGACTCCATCCTCAAAAGCATCTCTTTTCGCTTTCGGCAACCTCCGGAGCAAAAAAGACAAACGTCCAGCTTTTGCTGCCACAGCAAAGGTGCCAGCGGGGAAAAGTAATGCTGGTTCTCACTGCCTCCTGGAACTCTTTCAAATGCCACAGACAATTTTGCACTCTCTGCTTTCCTGCGGACTCCATCCTCAAAAGCACCTGTTTTTGCTTTCGGCAGCCTCCGGAGCAAAAAAGACAAACGTCCAGCTTTTGCTGCCACAGCAAAGGTGCCAGCGGGGAAAAGTAATGCTGGTTCTCACTGCCTCCTGGAACCCTTTCAAATGCCCCAGACAATTTGGCCCTCTCTGCTTTCCTGCGGACTCCATCCTCAAAAGCACCTGTTTTCGCTTTCGGCATCCTCAGGAGCAAAAAAGAGAAACGTCCAGCTTTTGCTGCCACAGCAAAGGTGCCAGCGGGGAAAAGTGATGCTGGTCCTCATTGCCTCCTTGAACCTCTTCAAATGCCACAGACAATTTGGCCCTCTCTGCTTTCCTGCGGACTCCATCCTCAAAAGCACCTTTTTTCGCTTTCGGCATCCTCAGGAGCAAAAAAGACAAACGTCCAGCTTTTGCTGCCACAGCAAAGGTGCCAGCGGGGAAAAGTAATGCTGGTTCTCACTGCCTCCTGGAACCCTTTCAAATACCACAGACAATTTTGCACTCTCTGCTTTCCTGCGGACTCCATCCTCAAAAGCACCTGTTTTTGCTTTCGGCATCCTCCGGAGCAAAAAAGACAAACGTCCAGCTTTTGCTGCCACAGCAAAGGTGCCAGCGGGGAAAAGTAATGCTGGTTCTCACTGCCTCCTGGAACCCTTTCAAATGCCACAGACAATTTGGCCTCTCTGCTTTCCTGCGGACTCCATCCTCAAAAGCATCTCTTTTCGCTTTCGGCAACCTCCGGAGCAAAAAAGACAAACGTCCAGCTTTTGCTGCCACAGCAAAGGTGCCAGCGGGGAAAAGTAATGCTGGTTCTCACTGCCTCCTGGAACTCTTTCAAATGCCACAGACAATTTTGCACTCTCTGCTTTCCTGCGGACTCCATCCTCAAAAGCACCTGTTTTTGCTTTCGGCAGCCTCCGGAGCAAAAAAGACAAACGTCCAGCTTTTGCTGCCACAGCAAAGGTGCCAGCGGGGAAAAGTAATGCTGGTTCTCACTGCCTCCTGGAACCCTTTCAAATGCCCCAGACAATTTGGCCCTCTCTGCTTTCCTGCGGACTCCATCCTCAAAAGCACCTGTTTTCGCTTTCGGCATCCTCAGGAGCAAAAAAGACAAACGTCCAGCTTTTGCTGCCACAGCAAAGGTGCCAGCGGGGAAAAGTGATGCTGGTCCTCATTGCCTCCTTGAACCTCTTCAAATGCACAGACAATTTGGCCCTCTCTGCTTTCCTGCGGACTCCATCCTCAAAAGCACCTTTTTTCGCTTTCGGCATCCTCAGGAGCAAAAAAGACAAACGTCCAGCTTTTGCTGCCACAGCAAAGGTGCCAGTGGGGAAAAGTAATGCTGGTTCTCACTGCCTCCTGGAACCCTTTCAAATACCACAGACAATTTTGCACTCTCTGCTTTCCTGCGGACTCCATCCTCAAAAGCACCTGTTTTTGCTTTCGGCAGCCTCCGGAGCAAAAAAGACAAACGTCCAGCTTTTGCTGCCACAGCAAAGGTGCCAGCGGGGAAAAGTAATGCTGGTTCTCACTGCCTCCTGGAACCCTTTCAAATACCACAGACAATTTTGCACTCTCTGCTTTCCTGCGGACTCCATCCTCAAAAGCACCTGTTTTCGCTTTCGGCAACCTCCGGAGCAAAAAAGACAAACGTCCAGCTTTTGCTGCCACAGCAAAGGTGCCAGCGGGGAAAAGTAATGCTGGTTCTCACTGCCTCCTGGAACCCTTTCAAATACCACAGACAATTTTGCACTCTCTGCTTTCCTGCGGACTCCATCCTCAAAAGCACCTTTTTTTGCTTTCGGCAGCCTCCGGAGCAAAAAAGACAAACGTCCAGCTTTTGCTGCCACAGCAAAGGTGCCAGCGGGGAAAAGTAATGCTGGTTCTCACTGCCTCCTGGAACCCTTTCAAATGCCACAGTCAATTTGGCTCTCTCTGCTTTCCTGCGGACTCCATCCTCAAAAGCACCTGTTTTCGCTTTCGGCGGTGTTTGGAGCAAAAAAGACAAACGTCCAGCTTTTGCTGCCACAGCAAAGGTGCCAGCGGGGAAAAGTAATGCTGGTTCTCACTGCCTCCTGGAACTCTTTCAAATGCCACAGACAATTTTGCACTCTCTGCTTTCCTGCGGACTCCATCCTCAAAAGCACCTGTTTTCGCTTTCGGCGGTGTTTGGAGCAAAAAAGACAAACGTCCAGCTTTTGCTGCCACAGCAAAGGTGCCAGCGGGGAAAAGTGATGTTGGTTCTCACTGCCTCCTGGAACCCTTTCAAATGCCCCAGACAATTTGGCCCTCTCTGCTTTCCTGCGGACTCCATCCTCAAAAGCACCTGTTTTCGCTTTCGGCAGCCTCCGGAGCAAAAAAGACAAACGTCCAGCTTTTGCTGCCACAGCAAAGGTGCCAGCGGGGAAAAGTAATGCTGGTTCTCACTTCCTCCTGGAACCCTTTCAAATGACACAGTCAATTTGGATCTCTGCTTTCCTGCGGACTCCATCCTCAAAAGCACCTTTTTTCGCTTTCGGCAGCCTCCGGAGCAAAAAAGACAAACGTCCAGCTTTTGCTGCCACAGCAAAGGTGCCAGCGGGGAAAAGTAATGCTGGTTCTCACTGCCTCCTGGAACTCTGTCAAATGCCACAGACAAGTTTGCACTCTCTGCTTTCCTGCGGACTCCATCCTCAAAAGCATCTCTTTTCGCTTTCGGCAGCCTCCGGAGGAAAAAAGACAAACGTCCAGCTTTTGCTGCCACAGCAAAGGTGCCAGCGGGGAAAAGTAATGCTGGTTCTCACTGCCTCCTGGAACTCTTTCAAATGCCACAGACAATTTTGCACTCTCTTCTTTCCTGCGGACTCCATCCTCAAAAGCACCTGTTTTTGCTTTCGGCAGCCTCCGGAGCAAAAAAGACAAACGTCCAGCTTTTGCTGCCACAGCAAAGGTGCCAGCGGGGAAAAGTGATGCTGGTTCTCACTGCCTCCTGGAACCCTTTCAAATGCCACAGACAATTTGGCCCTCTCTGCTTTCCTGCGGACTCCATCCTCAAAAGCACCTGTTTTCGCTTTCGACATCCTCAGGAGCAAAAAAGACAAACGTCCAGCTTTTGCTGCCACAGCAAAGGTGCCAGCGGGGAAAAGTGATGCTGGTCCTCATTGCCTCCTGGAACCTCTTCAAATGCCACAGACAATTTGGCCCTCTCTGCTTTCCTGCGGACTCCATCCTCAAAAGCACCTGTTTTCGCTTTCGGCATCCTCAGGAGCAAAAAAGACAAACGTCCAGCTTTTGCTGCCACAGCAAAGGTGCCAGCGGGGAAAAGTAATGCTGGTTCTCACTGCCTCCTGGAACCCTTTCAAATGCCACAGATAATTTGGCCCTCTCTGCTTTCCTGCGGACTCCATCCTCAAAAGCACTTGTTTTCTCTTTCGGCAACCTCCGGAGCAAAAAAGACAAACGTCCAGCTTTTGCTGCCACAGCAAAGGTGCCAGCGGGGAAAAGTAATGCTGGTTCTCACTGCCTCCTGGAACCCTTTCAAATGCCCCAGACAATTTGGCTCTCTCTGCTTTCCTGCGGACTCCATCCTCAAAAGCACCTGTTTTCGCTTTCGGCGGTGTTTGGAGCAAAAAAGACAAACGTCCAGCTTTTGCTGCCACAGCAAAGGTGCCAGCGGGAAAAGTGATGTTGTTTCTCACTGCCTCCTGGAACCCTTTCAAATGCCCCAGACAATTTGGCCCTCTCTGCTTTCCTGCGGACTCCATCCTCAAAAGCACCTGTTTTCGCTTTCGGCAACCTCCGGAGCAAAAAAGACAAACGTCCAGCTTTTGCTGCCACAGCAAAGGTGCCAGCGGGGAAAAGTAATGCTGGTTCTCACTGCCTCCTGGAACCCTTTCAAATACCACAGACAATTTTGCACTCTCTGCTTTCCTGCGGACTCCATCCTCAAAAGCACCTTTTTTTGCTTTCGGCAGCCTCCGGAGCAAAAAAGACAAACGTCCAGCTTTTGCTGCCACAGCAAAGGTGCCAGCGGGGAAAAGTAATGCTGGTTCTCACTGCCTCCTGGAACCCTTTCAAATGCCACAGTCAATTTGGCTCTCTCTGCTTTCCTGCGGACTCCATCCTCAAAAGCACCTGTTTTCGCTTTCGGCGGTGTTTGGAGCAAAAAAGACAAACGTCCAGCTTTTGCTGCCACAGCAAAGGTGCCAGCGGGGAAAAGTAATGCTGGTTCTCACTGCCTCCTGGAACTCTTTCAAATGCCACAGACAATTTTGCACTCTCTGCTTTCCTGCGGACTCCATCCTCAAAAGCACCTGTTTTCGCTTTCGGCGGTGTTTGGAGCAAAAAAGACAAACGTCCAGCTTTTGCTGCCACAGCAAAGGTGCCAGCGGGGAAAAGTGATGTTGGTTCTCACTGCCTCCTGGAACCCTTTCAAATGCCCCAGACAATTTGGCCCTCTCTGCTTTCCTGCGGACTCCATCCTCAAAAGCACCTGTTTTCGCTTTCGGCAGCCTCCGGAGCAAAAAAGACAAACGTCCAGCTTTTGCTGCCACAGCAAAGGTGCCAGCGGGGAAAAGTAATGCTGGTTCTCACTTCCTCCTGGAACCCTTTCAAATGACACAGTCAATTTGGATCTCTGCTTTCCTGCGGACTCCATCCTCAAAAGCACCTTTTTTCGCTTTCGGCAGCCTCCGGAGCAAAAAAGACAAACGTCCAGCTTTTGCTGCCACAGCAAAGGTGCCAGCGGGGAAAAGTAATGCTGGTTCTCACTGCCTCCTGGAACTCTGTCAAATGCCACAGACAAGTTTGCACTCTCTGCTTTCCTGCGGACTCCATCCTCAAAAGCATCTCTTTTCGCTTTCGGCAGCCTCCGGAGGAAAAAAGACAAACGTCCAGCTTTTGCTGCCACAGCAAAGGTGCCAGCGGGGAAAAGTAATGCTGGTTCTCACTGCCTCCTGGAACTCTTTCAAATGCCACAGACAATTTTGCACTCTCTTCTTTCCTGCGGACTCCATCCTCAAAAGCACCTGTTTTTGCTTTCGGCAGCCTCCGGAGCAAAAAAGACAAACGTCCAGCTTTTGCTGCCACAGCAAAGGTGCCAGCGGGGAAAAGTAATGCTGGTTCTCACTGCCTCCTGGAACCCTTTCAAATGCCACAGACAATTTGGCCCTCTCTGCTTTCCTGCGGACTCCATCCTCAAAAGCACCTGTTTTCGCTTTCGACATCCTCAGGAGCAAAAAAGACAAACGTCCAGCTTTTGCTGCCACAGCAAAGGTGCCAGCGGGGAAAAGTGATGCTGGTCCTCATTGCCTCCTGGAACCTCTTCAAATGCCACAGACAATTTGGCCCTCTCTGCTTTCCTGCGGACTCCATCCTCAAAAGCACCTGTTTTCGCTTTCGGCATCCTCAGGAGCAAAAAAGACAAACGTCCAGCTTTTGCTGCCACAGCAAAGGTGCCAGCGGGGAAAAGTAATGCTGGTTCTCACTGCCTCCTGGAACCCTTTCAAATGCCACAGATAATTTGGCCCTCTCTGCTTTCCTGCGGACTCCATCCTCAAAAGCACTTGTTTTCTCTTTCGGCAACCTCCGGAGCAAAAAAGACAAACGTCCAGCTTTTGCTGCCACAGCAAAGGTGCCAGCGGGGAAAAGTAATGCTGGTTCTCACTGCCTCCTGGAACCCTTTCAAATGCCCCAGACAATTTGGCCCTCTCTGCTTTCCTGCGGACTCCATCCTCAAAAGCACCTGTTTTCGCTTTCGGCGGTGTTTGGAGCAAAAAAGACAAACGTCCAGCTTTTGCTGCCACAGCAAAGGTGCCAGCGGGAAAAGTGATGTTGTTTCTCACTGCCTCCTGGAACCCTTTCAAATGCCCCAGACAATTTGGCCCTCTCTGCTTTCCTGCGGACTCCATCCTCAAAAGCACCTGTTTTCGCTTTCGGCAGCCTCCGGAGCAAAAAAGACAAACGTCCAGCTTTTGCTGCCACAGCAAAGGTGCCAGCGGGGAAAAGTAATGCTGGTTCTCACTGCCTCCTGAAACCCTTTCAAATGACACAGTCAATTTGGCTCTCTCTGCTTTCCTGCGGAGTCCATCCTCAAAAGCACCTTTTTTCGCTTTCGGCAGCCTCCGGAGCAAAAAAGACAAACGTCCAGCTTTTGCTGCCACAGCAAAGGTGCCAGCGGGGAAAAGTAATGCTGGTTCTCACTGCCTCCTGGAACCCTTTCAAATGCCACAGTCAATTTGGCTCTCTCTGCTTTCCTGCGGACTCCATCCTCAAAAGCACCTGTTTTCGCTTTCAGCAGCCTCCGGAGGAAAAAAGACAAACGTCCAGCTTTTGCTGCCACAGCAAAGGTGCCAGCGGGGAAAAGTAATGCTGGTTCTCACTGCCTCCTGGAACTCTGTCAAATGCCACAGACAATTTTGCACTCTCTGCTTTCCTGCGGACTCCATCCTCAAAAGCACCTGTTTTTGCTTTCGGCAGCCTCCGGAGCAAAAAAGACAAACGTCCAGCTTTTGCTGCCACAGCAAAGGTGCCAGCGGGGAAAAGTAATGCTGGTTCTCACTGCCTCCTGGAACCCTTTCAAATGCCACAGACAATTTGGCCCTCTCTGCTTTCCTGCGGACTCCATCCTCAAAAGCATCTCTTTTCGCTTTCGGCAACCTCCGGAGCAAAAAAGACAACTGTCCAGCTTTTGCTGCCACAGCGAAGGTGCCAGCGGGGAAAAGTAATGCTGGTTCTCACTGCCTCCTGGAACTCTTTCAAATGCCACAGACAATTTTGCACTCTCTGCTTTCCTGCGGACTCCATCCTCAAAAGCACCTGTTTTTGCTTTCGGCAGCCTCCGGAGCAAAAAAGACAAACGTCCAGCTTTTGCTGCCACAGCAAAGGTGCCAGCGGAGAAAAGTAATGCTGGTTCTCACTGCCTCCTGGAACCCTTTCAAATGCCACAGTCAATTTGGCTCTCTCTGCTTTCCTGCGGACTCCATTCTCAAAAGCACCTGTTTTCGCTTTCGGCAGCCTCCGGAGCAAAAAAGACAAACGTCCAGCTTTTGCTGCCACAGCAAAGGTGCCAGCGGGGAAAAGTAATGCTGGTTCTCACTGCCTCCTGGAACTCTGTCAAATGCCACAGACAAGTTTGCACTCTCTGCTTTCCTGCGGACTCCATCCTCAAAAGCATCTCTTTTCGCTTTCGGCAGCCTCCGGAGCAAAAAAGACAAACGTCCAGCTTTTGCTGCCACAGCAAAGGTGCCAGCGGGGAAAAGTAATGCTGGTTCTCACTGCCTCCTGGAACTCTTTCAAATGCCACAGACAATTTTGCACTCTCTTCTTTCCTGCGGACTCCATCCTCAAAAGCACCTGGTTTTGCTTTCGGCAGCCTCCGGAGCAAAAGAGACAAACGTCCAGCTTTTGCTGCCACAGCAAAGGTGCCAGCGGGGAAAAGTAATGCTGGTTCTCACTGCCTCCTGGAACCCTTTCAAATGCCACAGACAATTTGGCCCTCTCTGCTTTCCTGCGGACTCCATCCTCAAAAGCACCTGTTTTCGCTTTCGACATCCTCAGGAGCAAAAAAGACAAACGTCCAGCTTTTGCTGCCACAGCAAAGGTGCCAGCGGGGAAAAGTGATGCTGGTCCTCATTGCCTCCTGGAACCTCTTCAAATGCCACAGACAATTTGGCCCTCTCTGCTTTCCTGCGGACTCCATCCTCAAAAGCACCTGTTTTTGCTTTCGGCATCCTCAGGAGCAAAAAAGACAAACGTCCAGCTTTTGCTGCCACAGCAAAGGTGCCAGCGGGGAAAAGTAATGCTGGTTCTCACTGCCTCCTGGAACCCTTTCAAATGCCCCAGACAATTTGGCCCTCTCTGCTTTCCTGCGGACTCCATCCTCAAAAGCACTTGTTTTCTCTTTCGGCAACCTCCGGAGCAAAAAAGACAAACGTCCAGCTTTTGCTGCCACAGCAAAGGTGCCAGCGGGGAAAAGTAATGCTGGTTCTCACTGCCTCCTGGAACCCTTTCAAATGCCACAGACAATTTGGCCCTCTCTGCTTTCCTGCGGACTCCATCCTCAAAAGCACCTGTTTTCGCTTTCGGCGGTGTTTGGAGCAAAAAAGACAAACGTCCAGCTTTTGCTGCCACAGCAAAGGTGCCAGCGGGGAAAAGTAATGCTGGTTCTCACTTCCTCCTGGAACCCTTTCAAATGACACAGTCAATTTGGCTCTCTCTGCTTTCCTGCGGAGTCCATCCTCAAAAGCACCTTTTTTCGCTTTCGGCAGCCTCCGGAGCAAAAAAGACAAACGTCCAGCTTTTGCTGCCACAGCAAAGGTGCCAGCGGGGAAAAGTAATGCTGGTTCTCACTGCCTCCTGGAACCCTTTCAAATGCCACAGTCAATTTGGCTCTCTCTGTTTTCCTGCGGACTCCATCCTCAAAAGCACCTGTTTTCGCTTTCGGCGGTGTTTGGAGCAAAAAAGACAAACGTCCAGCTTTTGCTGCCACAGCAAAGGTGCCAGCGGGGAAAAGTGATGTTGGTTCTCACTGCCTCCTGGAACCCTTTCAAATGCCACAGACAATTTGGCCCTCTCTGCTTTCCTGCGGACTCCATCCTCAAAAGCACCTGTTTTCGCTTTCGGCAGCCTCCGGAGCAAAAAAGACAAACGTCCAGCTTTTGCTGCCACAGCAAAGGTGCCAGCGGGGAAAAGTAATGCTGGTTCTCACTGCCTCCTGGAACTCTGTCAAATGCCACAGACAATTTTGCACTCTCTGCTTTCCTGCGGACTCCATCCTCAAAAGCACCTGTTTTTGCTTTCGGCAGCCTCCGGAGCAAAAAAGACAAACGTCCAGCTTTTGCTGCCACAGCAAAGGTGCCAGCGGGGAAAAGTAATGCTGGTTCTCACTGCCTCCTGGAACCCTTTCAAATGCCACAGACAATTTGGCCCTCTCTGCTTTCCTGCGGACTCCATCCTCAAAAGCATCTCTTTTCGCTTTCGGCAACCTCCGGAGCAAAAAAGACAAACGTCCAGCTTTTGCTGCCACAGCAAAGGTGCCAGCGGGGAAAAGTAATGCTGGTTCTCACTGCCTCCTGGAACTCTTTCAAATGCCACAGACAATTTTGCACTCTCTGCTTTCCTGCGGACTCCATCCTCAAAAGCACCTGTTTTCGCTTTCGGCAGCCTCAGGAGCAAAAAAGACAAACGTCCAGCTTTTGCTGCCACAGCAAAGGTGCCAGCGGGGAAAAGTGATGCTGGTCCTCATTGCCTCCTTGAACCTCTTCAAATGCCCCAGACAATTTGGCCCTCTCTGCTTTCCTGCGGACTCCATCCTCAAAAGCACCTTTTTTCGCTTTCGGCATCCTCAGGAGCAAAAAAGACAAACATCCAGCTTTTGCTGCCACAGCAAAGGTGCCAGCGGGGAAAAGTAATGCTGGTTCTCACTGCCTCCTGGAACCCTTTCAAATACCACAGACAATTTGGCTCTCTCTGCTTTCCTGCGGACTCCATCCTCAAAAGCACCTTTTTTCGCTTTCGGCAGCCTCCGGAGCAAAAAAGACAAACGTCCAGCTTTTGCTGCCACAGCAAAGGTGCCAGCGGGGAAAAGTAATGCTGGTTCTCACTGCCTCCTGGAACCCTTTCAAATGCCACAGTCAATTTGGCTCTCTCTGCTTTCCTGCGGACTCCATCCTCAAAAGCACCTGTTTTCGCTTTCGGCAGCCTCCGGAGCAAAAAAGACAAACGTCCAGCTTTTGCTGCCACAGCAAAGGTGCCAGCGGGGAAAAGTAATGCTGGTTCTCACTGCCTCCTGGAACTCTGTCAAATGCCACAGACAATTTTGCACTCTCTGCTTTCCTGCGGACTCCATTCTCAAAAGCACCTGTTTTCGCTTTCGGCATCCTCCGGAGCAAAAAAGACAAACGTCCAGCTTTTGCTGCCACAGCAAAGGTGCCAGCGGGGAAAAGTAATGCTGGTTCTCACTGCCTCCTGGAACCCTTTCAAATACCACAGACAATTTTGCACTCTCTGCTTTCCTGCGGACTCCATCCTCAAAAGCACCTGTTTTTGCTTTCGGCAGCCTCCGGAGCAAAAAAGACAAACGTCCAGCTTTTGCTGCCACAGCAAAGGTGCCAGCGGGGAAAAGTAATGCTGGTTCTCACTGCCTCCTGGAACTCTTTGAAATGCCACAGACAATTTGGCCCTCTCTGCTTTCCTGCGGACTCCATCCTCAAAAGCACCTGTTTTCGCTTTCGGCGGTGTTTGGAGCAAAAAAGACAAACGTCCAGCTTTTGCTGCCACAGCAAAGGTGCCAGCGGGGAAAAGTGATGTTGGTTCTCACTGCCTCCTGGAACCCTTTCAAATGCCACAGACAATTTGGCCCTCTCTGCTTTCCTGCGGACTCCATCCTCAAAAGCACCTGTTTTCGCTTTCGGCAGCCTCCGGAGAAAAAAGACAAACGTCCAGCTTTTGCTGCCACAGCAAAGGTGCCAGCGGGGAAAAGTAATGCTGGTTCTCACTTCCTCCTGGAACCCTTTCAAATGCCACAGTCAATTTGGCTCTCTCTGCTTTCCTGCGGACTCCATCCTCAAAAGCACCTTTTTTCGCTTTCGGCAGCCTCCGGAGCAAAAAAGACAAACGTCCAGCTTTTGCTGCCACAGCAAAGGTGCCAGCGGGGAAAAGTAATGCTGGTTCTCACTGCCTCCTGGAACCCTTTCAAATGCCACATTCAATTTGGCTCTCTCTGCTTTCCTGCGGACTCCATCCTCAAAAGCACCTGTTTTCGCTTTCGGCGGTGTTTGGAGCAAAAAAGACAAACGTCCAGCTTTTGCTGCCACAGCAAAGGTGCCAGCGGGGAAAAGTAATGCTGGTTCTCACTGCCTCCTGGAACTCTTTCAAATGCCACAGACAATTTTGCACTCTCTGCTTTCCTGCGGACTCCATCCTCAAAAGCACCTGTTTTTGCTTTCGGCAGCGTCCGGAGCAAAAAAGACAAACGTCCAGCTTTTGCTGCCACAGCAAAGGTGCCAGCGGGGAAAAGTAATGCTGGTTCTCACTGCCTCCTGGAACCCTTTCAAATGCCACAGTCAATTTGGCTCTCTCTGCTTTCCTGTGGACTCCATTCTCAAAAGCACCTGTTTTCGCTTTCGGCAGCCTCCGGAGCAAAATAGACAAACGTCCAGCTTTTGCTGCCACAGCAAAGGTGCCAGCGGGGAAAAGTAATGCTGGTTCTCACTGCCTCCTGGAACTCTTTCAAATGCCACAGACAATTTTGCACTCTCTGCTTTCCTGCGGACTCCATCCTCAAAAGCACCTGTTTTTGCTTTCGGCAGCCTCCGGAGCAAAAAAGACAAACGTCCAGCTTTTGCTGCCACAGCAAAGGTGCCAGCGGGGAAAAGTAATGCTGGTTCTCACTGCCTCCTGGAACCCTTTCAAATGCCACAGACAATTTGGCCCTCTCTGCTTTCCTGCGGACTCCATCCTCAAAAGCACCTGTTTTCGCTATCGACATCCTCAGGAGCAAAAAAGACAAACGTCCAGCTTTTGCTGCCACAGCAAAGGTGCCAGCGGGGAAAAGTGATGCTGGTCCTCATTGCCTCCTGGAACCTCTTCAAATGCCACAGACAATTTGGCCCTCTCTGCTTTCCTGCGGACTCCATCCTCAAAAGCACCTGTTTTCGCTTTCGGCATCCTCAGGAGCAAAAAAGACAAACGTCCAGCTTTTGCTGCCACAGCAAAGGTGCCAGCGGGGAAAAGTAATGCTGGTTCTCACTGCCTCCTGGAACCCTTTCAAATGCCACAGACAATTTGGCCCTCTCTGCTTTCCTGCGGACTCCATCCTCAAAAGCACTTGTTTTCTCTTTCGGCAACCTCCGGAGCAAAAAAGACAAACGTCCAGCTTTTGCTGCCACAGCAAAGGTGCCAGCGGGGAAAAGTAATGCTGGTTCTCACTGCCTCCTGGAACCCTTTCAAATGCCACAGACAATTTGGCCCTCTCTGCTTTCCTGCGGACTCCATCCTCAAAAGCACCTGTTTTCGCTTTCGGCGGTGTTTGGAGCAAAAAAGACAAACGTCCAGCTTTTGCTGCCACAGCAAAGGTGCCAGCGAGGAAAAGTAATGCTGGTTCTCACTTCCTCCTGGAACCCTTTCAAATGACACAGTCAATTTGGCTCTCTCTGCTTTCCTGCGGAGTCCATCCTCAAAAGCACCTTTTTTCGCTTTCGGCAGCCTCCGGAGCAAAAAAGACAAACGTCCAGCTTTTGCTGCCACAGCAAAGGTGGCAGCGGGGAAAAGTAATGCTGGTTCTCACTGCCTCCTGGAACCCTTTCAAATGCCACAGTCAATTTGGCTCTCTCTGCTTTCCTGCGGACTCCATCCTCAAAAGCACCTGTTTTCGCTTTCGGCAGCCTCCGGAGCAAAAAAGACAAACGTCCAGCTTTTGCTGCCACAGCAAAGGTGCCAGCGGGGAAAAGTAATGCTGGTTCTCACTGCCTCCTGGAACTCTGTCAAATGCCACAGACAATTTTGCACTCTCTGCTTTCCTGCGGACTCCATCCTCAAAAGCACCTGTTTTTGCTTTCGGCAGCCTCCGGAGCAAAAAAGACAAACGTCCAGCTTTTGCTGCCACAGCAAAGGTGCCAGCGGGGAAAAGTAATGCTGGTTCTCACTGCCTCCTGGAACTCTGTCAAATGCCACAGACAATTTTGCACTCTCTGCTTTCCTGCGGACTCCATTCTCAAAAGCACCTGTTTTCGCTTTCGGCATCCTCCGGAGCAAAAAAGACAAACGTCCAGCTTTTGCTGCCACAGCAAAGGTGCCAGCGGGGAAAAGTAATGCTGGTTCTCACTGCCTCCTGGAACCCTTTCAAATACCACAGACAATTTTGCACTCTCTGCTTTCCTGCGGACTCCATCCTCAAAAGCACCTGTTTTTGCTTTCGGCAGCCTCCGGAGCAAAAAAGACAAACGTCCAGCTTTTGCTGCCACAGCAAAGGTGCCAGCGGGGAAAAGTAATGCTGGTTCTCACTGCCTCCTGGAACCCTTTCAAATGCCACAGTCAATTTGGCTCTCTCTGCTTTCCTGCGGACTCCATCCTCAAAAGCACCTGTTTTCGCTTTCGGCAGCCTCCGGAGCAAAAAAGACAAACGTCCAGCTTTTGCTGCCACAGCAAAGGTGCCAGCGGGGAAAAGTAATGCTGGTTCTCACTGCCTCCTGGAACTCTGTCAAATGCCACAGACAATTTTGCACTCTCTGCTTTCCTGCGGACTCCATTCTCAAAAGCACCTGTTTTCGCTTTCGGCATCCTCCGGAGCAAAAAAGACAAACGTCCAGCTTTTGCTGCCACAGCAAAGGTGCCAGCGGGGAAAAGTAATGCTGGTTCTCACTGCCTCCTGGAACCCTTTCAAATACCACAGACAATTTTGCACTCTCTGCTTTCCTGCGGACTCCATCCTCAAAAGCACCTGTTTTTGCTTTCGGCAGCCTCCGGAGCAAAAAAGACAAACGTCCAGCTTTTGCTGCCACAGCAAAGGTGCCAGCGGGGAAAAGTAATGCTGGTTCTCACTGCCTCCTGGAACTCTTTGAAATGCCACAGACAATTTGGCCCTCTCTGCTTTCCTGCGGACTCCATCCTCAAAAGCACCTGTTTTCGCTTTCGGCGGTGTTTGGAGCAAAAAAGACAAACGTCCAGCTTTTGCTGCCACAGCAAAGGTGCCAGCGGGGAAAAGTGATGTTGGTTCTCACTGCCTCCTGGAACCCTTTCAAATGCCACAGACAATTTGGCCCTCTCTGCTTTCCTGCGGACTCCATCCTCAAAAGCACCTGTTTTCGCTTTCGGCAGCCTCCGGAGAAAAAAGACAAACGTCCAGCTTTTGCTGCCACAGCAAAGGTGCCAGCGGGGAAAAGTAATGCTGGTTCTCACTTCCTCCTGGAACCCTTTCAAATGACACAGTCAATTTGGCTCTCTCTGCTTTCCTGCGGACTCCATCCTCAAAAGCACCTTTTTTCGCTTTCGGCAGCCTCCGGAGCAAAAAAGACAAACGTCCAGCTTTTGCTGCCACAGCAAAGGTGCCAGCGGGGAAAAGTAATGCTGGTTCTCACTGCCTCCTGGAACCCTTTCAAATGCCACAGTCAATTTGGCTCTCTCTGCTTTCCTGCGGACTCCATCCTCAAAAGCACCTGTTTTCGCTTTCGGCGGTGTTTGGAGCAAAAAAGACAAACGTCCAGCTTTTGCTGCCACAGCAAAGGTGCCAGCGGGGAAAAGTAATGCTGGTTCTCACTGCCTCCTGGAACTCTTTCAAATGCCACAGACAATTTTGCACTCTCTGCTTTCCTGCGGACTCCATCCTCAAAAGCACCTGTTTTTGCTTTCGGCAGCGTCCGGAGCAAAAAAGACAAACGTCCAGCTTTTGCTGCCACAGCAAAGGTGCCAGCGGGGAAAAGTAATGCTGGTTCTCACTGCCTCCTGGAACCCTTTCAAATGCCACAGTCAATTTGGCTCTCTCTGCTTTCCTGTGGACTCCATTCTCAAAAGCACCTGTTTTCGCTTTCGGCAGCCTCCGGAGCAAAATAGACAAACGTCCAGCTTTTGCTGCCACAGCAAAGGTGCCAGCGGGGAAAAGTAATGCTGGTTCTCACTGCCTCCTGGAACTCTTTCAAATGCCACAGACAATTTTGCACTCTCTGCTTTCCTGCGGACTCCATCCTCAAAAGCACCTGTTTTTGCTTTCGGCAGCCTCCGGAGCAAAAAAGACAAACGTCCAGCTTTTGCTGCCACAGCAAAGGTGCCAGCGGGGAAAAGTAATGCTGGTTCTCACTGCCTCCTGGAACCCTTTCAAATGCCACAGACAATTTGGCCCTCTCTGCTTTCCTGCGGACTCCATCCTCAAAAGCACCTGTTTTCGCTATCGACATCCTCAGGAGCAAAAAAGACAAACGTCCAGCTTTTGCTGCCACAGCAAAGGTGCCAGCGGGGAAAAGTGATGCTGGTCCTCATTGCCTCCTGGAACCTCTTCAAATGCCACAGACAATTTTGCACTCTCTGCTTTCCTGCGGACTCCATCCTCAAAAGCACCTGTTTTCGCTTTCGGCATCCTCAGGAGCAAAAAAGACAAACGTCCAGCTTTTGCTGCCACAGCAAAGGTGCCAGCGGGGAAAAGTAATGCTGGTTCTCACTGCCTCCTGGAACCCTTTCAAATGCCACAGACAATTTGGCCCTCTCTGCTTTCCTGCGGACTCCATCCTCAAAAGCACTTGTTTTCTCTTTCGGCAACCTCCGGAGCAAAAAAGACAAACGTCCAGCTTTTGCTGCCACAGCAAAGGTGCCAGCGGGGAAAAGTAATGCTGGTTCTCACTGCCTCCTGGAACCCTTTCAAATGCCACAGACAATTTGGCCCTCTCTGCTTTCCTGCGGACTCCATCCTCAAAAGCACCTGTTTTCGCTTTCGGCGGTGTTTGGAGCAAAAAAGACAAACGTCCAGCTTTTGCTGCCACAGCAAAGGTGCCAGCGAGGAAAAGTAATGCTGGTTCTCACTTCCTCCTGGAACCCTTTCAAATGACACAGTCAATTTGGCTCTCTCTGCTTTCCTGCGGAGTCCATCCTCAAAAGCACCTTTTTTCGCTTTCGGCAGCCTCCGGAGCAAAAAAGACAAACGTCCAGCTTTTGCTGCCACAGCAAAGGTGCCAGCGGGGAAAAGTAATGCTGGTTCTCACTGCCTCCTGGAACCCTTTCAAATGCCACAGTCAATTTGGCTCTCTCTGCTTTCCTGCGGACTCCATCCTCAAAAGCACCTGTTTTCGCTTTCGGCAGCCTCCGGAGCAAAAAAGACAAACGTCCAGCTTTTGCTGCCACAGCAAAGGTGCCAGCGGGGAAAAGTAATGCTGGTTCTCACTGCCTCCTGGAACTCTGTCAAATGCCACAGACAATTTTGCACTCTCTGCTTTCCTGCGGACTCCATCCTCAAAAGCACCTGTTTTTGCTTTCGGCAGCCTCCGGAGCAAAAAAGACAAACGTCCAGCTTTTGCTGCCACAGCAAAGGTGCCAGCGGGGAAAAGTAATGCTGGTTCTCACTGCCTCCTGGAACCCTTTCAAATGCCACAGACAATTTGGCCCTCTCTGCTTTCCTGCGGACTCCATCCTCAAAAGCATCTCTTTTCGCTTTCGGCAACCTCCGGAGCAAAAAAGACAAACGTCCAGCTTTTGCTGCCACAGCAAAGGTGCCAGCGGGGAAAAGTAATGCTGGTTCTCACTGCCTCCTGGAACTCTTTCAAATGCCACAGACAATTTTGCACTCTCTGCTTTCCTGCGGACTCCATCCTCAAAAGCACCTGTTTTTGCTTTCGGCAGCCTCCGGAGCAAAAAAGACAAACGTCCAGCTTTTGCTGCCACAGCAAAGGTGCCAGCGGAGAAAAGTAATGCTGGTTCTCACTGCCTACTGGAACCCTTTCAAATGCCCCAGACAATTTGGCTCTCTCTGCTTTCCTGCGGACTCCATTCTCAAAAGCACCTGTTTTCGCTTTCGGCAGCCTCCGGAGCAAAAAAGACAAACGTCCAGCTTTTGCTGCCACAGCAAAGGTGCCAGCGGGGAAAAGTAATGCTGGTTCTCACTGCCTCCTGGAACTCTGTGAAATGCCCCAGACAATTTTGCACTCTCTGCTTTCCTGCGGACTCCATCCTCAAAAGCATCTCTTTTCGCTTTCGGCAGCCTCCGGAGGAAAAAAGAAAAAAGTCCAGCTTTTGCTGCCACAGCAAAGGTGCCAGCGGGGAAAAGTAATGCTGGTTCTCACTGCCTCCTGGAACCCTTTCAAATACCACAGACAATTTTGCACTCTCTGCTTTCCTGCGGACTCCATCCTCAAAAGCACCTGTTTTCGCTTTCGGCAGCCTCCGGAGCAAAAAAGACAAACGTCCAGCTTTTGCTGCCACAGCAAAGGTGCCAGCGGAGAAAAGTAATGCTGGTTCTCACTTCCTCCTGGAACCCTTTCAAATGACACAGACAATTTGGCCCTCTCTGCTTTCCTGCGGACTCCATCCTCAAAAGCACCTGTTTTCGCTTTCGGCATCCTCAGGAGCAAAAAAGACAAACGTCCAGCTTTTGCTGCCACAGCAAAGGTGCCAGCGGGGAAAAGTAATGCTGGTTCTCACTGCCTCCTGGAACCCTTTCAAATGCCACAGACAATTTGGCCCCCTCTGCTTTCCTGCGGACTCCATCCTCAAAAGCACCTGTTTTCGCTTTCGGCGGTGTTTGGAGCAAAAAAGACAAACGTCCAGCTTTTGCTGCCACAGAAAAGGTGCCAGCGGGGAAAAGTAATGCTGGTTCTCACTGCCTCCTGGAACTCTTTGAAATGCCACAGACAATTTGGCCCTCTCTGCTTTCCTGCGGACTCCATCCTCAAAAGCACCTGTTTTCGCTTTCGGCGGTGTTTGGAGCAAAAAAGACAAACGTCCAGCTTTTGCTGCCACAGCAAAGGTGCCAGCGGGGAAAAGTGATGTTGGTTCTCACTGCCTCCTGGAACCCTTTCAAATGCCACAGACAATTTGGCCCTCTCTGCTTTCCTGCGGACTCCATCCTCAAAAGCACCTGTTTTCGCTTTCAGCAGCCTCCGGAACAAAAAAGACAAACGTCCAGCTTTTGCTGCCACAGCAAAGGTGCCAGCGGGGAAAAGTAATGCTGGTTCTCACTGCCTCCTGGAACTCTGTCAAATGCCACAGACAATTTTGCACTCTCTGCTTTCCTGCGGACTCCATCCTCAAAAGCACCTGTTTTTGCTTTCGGCAGCCTCCGGAGCAAAAAAGACAAACGTCCAGCTTTTGCTGCCACAGCAAAGGTGCCAGCGGGGAAAAGTAATGCTGGTTCTCACTGCCTCCTGGAACCCTTTCAAATGCCACAGACAATTTGGCCCTCTCTGCTTTCCTGCGGACTCCATCCTCAAAAGCATCTCTTTTCGCTTTCGGCAACCTCCGGAGCAAAAAAGACAAACGTCCAGCTTTTGCTGCCACAGCAAAGGTGCCAGCGGGGAAAAGTAATGCTGGTTCTCACTGCCTCCTGGAACTCTTTCAAATGCCACAGACAATTTTGCACTCTCTGCTTTCCTGCGGACTCCATCCTCAAAAGCACCTGTTTTCGCTTTCGGCAGCCTCCGGAGCAAAAAAGACAAACGTCCAGCTTTTGCTGCCACAGCAAAGGTGCCAGCGGGGAAAAGTAATGCTGGTTCTCACTGCCTCCTGGAACCCTTTCAAATGCCACAGACAATTTGGCCCTCTCTGCTTTCCTGCGGACTCCATCCTCAAAAGCACCTGTTTTCGCTTTCGGCATCCTCAGGAGCAAAAAAGACAAACGTCCAGCTTTTGCTGCCACAGCAAAGGTGCCAGCGGGGAAAAGTGATGCTGGTCCTCATTGCCTCCTTGAACCTCTTCAAATGCCCCAGACAATTTGGCCCTCTCTGCTTTCCTGCGGACTCCATCCTCAAAAGCACCTTTTTTCGCTTTCGGCATCCTCAGGAGCAAAAAAGACAAACATCCAGCTTTTGCTGCCACAGCAAAGGTGCCAGCGGGGAAAAGTAATGCTGGTTCTCACTGCCTCCTGGAACCCTTTCAAATACCACAGACAATTTGGCTCTCTCTGCTTTCCTGCGGACTCCATCCTCAAAAGCACCTTTTTTCGCTTTCGGCAGCCTCCGGAGCAAAAAAGACAAACGTCCAGCTTTTGCTGCCACAGCAAAGGTGCCAGCGGGGAAAAGTAATGCTGGTTCTCACTGCCTCCTGGAACCCTTTCAAATGCCACAGTCAATTTGGCTCTCTCTGCTTTCCTGCGGACTCCATCCTCAAAAGCACCTGTTTTCGCTTTCGGCAGCCTCCGGAGCAAAAAAGACAAACGTCCAGCTTTTGCTGCCACAGCAAAGGTGCCAGCGGGGAAAAGTAATGCTGGTTCTCACTGCCTCCTGGAACTCTTTCAAATGCCACAGACAATTTTGCACTCTCTGCTTTCCTGCGGACTCCATTCTCAAAAGCACCTGTTTTCGCTTTCGGCATCCTCCGGAGCAAAAAAGACAAACATCCAGCTTTTGCTGCCACAGCAAAGGTGCCAGCGGGGAAAAGTAATGCTGGTTCTCACTGCCTCCTGGAACCCTTTCAAATACCACAGACAATTTTGCACTCTCTGCTTTCCTGCGGACTCCATCCTCAAAAGCACCTGTTTTTGCTTTCGGCAGCCTCCGGAGCAAAAAAGACAAACGTCCAGCTTTTGCTGCCACAGCAAAGGTGCCAGCGGGGAAAAGTAATGCTGGTTCTCACTGCCTCCTGGAACTCTTTGAAATGCCCCAGACAATTTGGCCCTCTCTGCTTTCCTGCGGACTCCATCCTCAAAAGCACCTGTTTTCGCTTTCGGCGGTGTTTGGAGCAAAAAAGACAAACGTCCAGCTTTTGCTGCCACAGCAAAGGTGCCAGCGGGGAAAAGTGATGTTGGTTCTCACTGCCTCCTGGAACCCTTTCAAATGCCCCAGACAATTTGGCCCTCTCTGCTTTCCTGCGGACTCCATCCTCAAAAGCATCTCTTTTCGCTTTCGGCAACCTCCGGAGCAAAAAAGACAAACGTCCAGCTTTTGCTGCCACAGCAAAGGTGCCAGCGGGGAAAAGTAATGCTGGTTCTCACTGCCTCCTGGAACTCTTTGAAATGCCCCAGACAATTTGGCCCTCTCTGCTTTCCTGCGGACTCCATCCTCAAAAGCACCTGTTTTCGCTTTCGGCGGTGTTTGGAGCAAAAAAGACAAACGTCCAGCTTTTGCTGCCACAGCAAAGGTGCCAGCGGGGAAAAGTAATGCTGGTTCTCACTGCCTCCTGGAACCCTTTCAAATGCCACAGTCAATTTGGCTCTCTCTGCTTTCCTGCGGACTCCATCCTCAAAAGCACCTGTTTTCGCTTTCGGCAGCCTCCGGAGCAAAAAAGACAAACGTCCAGCTTTTGCTGCCACAGCAAAGGTGCCAGCGGGGAAAAGTAATGCTGGTTCTCACTGCCTCCTGGAACTCTTTCAAATGCCACAGACAATTTTGCACTCTCTGCTTTCCTGCGGACTCCATTCTCAAAAGCACCTGTTTTCGCTTTCGGCATCCTCCGGAGCAAAAAAGACAAACATCCAGCTTTTGCTGCCACAGCAAAGGTGCCAGCGGGGAAAAGTAATGCTGGTTCTCACTGCCTCCTGGAACCCTTTCAAATACCACAGACAATTTTGCACTCTCTGCTTTCCTGCGGACTCCATCCTCAAAAGCACCTGTTTTTGCTTTCGGCAGCCTCCGGAGCAAAAAAGACAAACGTCCAGCTTTTGCTGCCACAGCAAAGGTGCCAGCGGGGAAAAGTAATGCTGGTTCTCACTGCCTCCTGGAACTCTTTGAAATGCCCCAGACAATTTGGCCCTCTCTGCTTTCCTGCGGACTCCATCCTCAAAAGCACCTGTTTTCGCTTTCGGCGGTGTTTGGAGCAAAAAAGACAAACGTCCAGCTTTTGCTGCCACAGCAAAGGTGCCAGCGGGGAAAAGTGATGTTGGTTCTCACTGCCTCCTGGAACCCTTTCAAATGCCCCAGACAATTTGGCCCTCTCTGCTTTCCTGCGGACTCCATCCTCAAAAGCATCTCTTTTCGCTTTCGGCAACCTCCGGAGCAAAAAAGACAAACGTCCAGCTTTTGCTGCCACAGCAAAGGTGCCAGCGGGGAAAAGTAATGCTGGTTCTCACTGCCTCCTGGAACTCTTTCAAATGCCACAGACAATTTTGCACTCTCTGCTTTCCTGCGGACTCCATCCTCAAAAGCACCTGTTTTCGCTTTCGGCAGCCTCCGGAGCAAAAAAGACAAACGTCCAGCTTTTGCTGCCACAGCAAAGGTGCCAGCGGGGAAAAGTAATGCTGGTTCTCACTGCCTCCTGGAACCCTTTCAAATGCCACAGACAATTTGGCCCTCTCTGCTTTCCTGCGGACTCCATCCTCAAAAGCACCTGTTTTCGCTTTCGGCATCCTCAGGAGCAAAAAAGACAAACGTCCAGCTTTTGCTGCCACAGCAAAGGTGCCAGCGGGGAAAAGTGATGCTGGTCCTCATTGCCTCCTTGAACCTCTTCAAATGCCCCAGACAATTTGGCCCTCTCTGCTTTCCTGCGGACTCCATCCTCAAAAGCACCTTTTTTCGCTTTCGGCATCCTCAGGAGCAAAAAAGACAAACATCCAGCTTTTGCTGCCACAGCAAAGGTGCCAGCGGGGAAAAGTAATGCTGGTTCTCACTGCCTCCTGGAACCCTTTCAAATACCACAGACAATTTGGCTCTCTCTGCTTTCCTGCGGACTCCATCCTCAAAAGCACCTGTTTTCGCTTTCGGCAGCCTCCGGAGCAAAAAAGACAAACGTCCAGCTTTTGCTGCCACAGCAAAGGTGCCAGCGGGGAAAAGTAATGCTGGTTCTCACTGCCTCCTGGAACCCTTTCAAATGCCACAGTCAATTTGGCTCTCTCTGCTTTCCTGCGGACTCCATCCTCAAAAGCACCTGTTTTCGCTTTCGGCAGCCTCCGGAGCAAAAAAGACAAACGTCCAGCTTTTGCTGCCACAGCAAAGGTGCCAGCGGGGAAAAGTAATGCTGGTTCTCACTGCCTCCTGGAACTCTTTCAAATGCCACAGACAATTTTGCACTCTCTGCTTTCCTGCGGACTCCATTCTCAAAAGCACCTGTTTTCGCTTTCGGCATCCTCCGGAGCAAAAAAGACAAACGTCCAGCTTTTGCTGCCACAGCAAAGGTGCCAGCGGGGAAAAGTAATGCTGGTTCTCACTGCCTCCTGGAACCCTTTCAAATACCACAGACAATTTTGCACTCTCTGCTTTCCTGCGGACTCCATCCTCAAAAGCACCTGTTTTTGCTTTCGGCAGCCTCCGGAGCAAAAAAGACAAACGTCCAGCTTTTGCTGCCACAGCAAAGGTGCCAGCGGGGAAAAGTAATGCTGGTTCTCACTGCCTCCTGGAACTCTTTGAAATGCCCCAGACAATTTGGCCCTCTCTGCTTTCCTGCGGACTCCATCCTCAAAAGCACCTGTTTTCGCTTTCGGCGGTGTTTGGAGCAAAAAAGACAAACGTCCAGCTTTTGCTGCCACAGCAAAGGTGCCAGCGGGGAAAAGTGATGTTGGTTCTCACTGCCTCCTGGAACCCTTTCAAATGCCCCAGACAATTTGGCCCTCTCTGCTTTCCTGCGGACTCCATCCTCAAAAGCACCTGTTTTCGCTTTCGGCAGCCTCCGGAGAAAAAAGACAAACGTCCAGCTTTTGCTGCCACAGCAAAGGTGCCAGCGGGGAAAAGTAATGCTGGTTCTCACTTCCTCCTGGAACCCTTTCAAATGACACAGTCAATATGGCTCTCTCTGCTTTCCTGCGGACTCCATCCTCAAAAGCACCTTTTTTCGCTTTCGGCAGCCTCCGGAGCAAAAAAGACAAACGTCCAGCTTTTGCTGCCACAGCAAAGGTGCCAGCGGGGAAAAGTAATGCTGGTTCTCACTGCCTCCTGGAACTCTTTCAAATGCCACAGACAATTTTGCACTCTCTGCTTTCCTGCGGACTCCATTCTCAAAAGCACCTGTTTTCGCTTTCGGCATCCTCCGGAGCAAAAAAGACAAACGTCCAGCTTTTGCTGCCACAGCAAAGGTGCCAGCGGGGAAAAGTAATGCTGGTTCTCACTGCCTCCTGGAACCCTTTCAAATACCACAGACAATTTTGCACTCTCTGCTTTCCTGCGGACTCCATCCTCAAAAGCACCTGTTTTTGCTTTCGGCAGCCTCCGGAGCAAAAAAGACAAACGTCCAGCTTTTGCTGCCACAGCAAAGGTGCCAGCGGGGAAAAGTAATGCTGGTTCTCACTGCCTCCTGGAACTCTTTGAAATGCCCCAGACAATTTGGCCCTCTCTGCTTTCCTGCGGACTCCATCCTCAAAAGCACCTGTTTTCGCTTTCGGCGGTGTTTGGAGCAAAAAAGACAAACGTCCAGCTTTTGCTGCCACAGCAAAGGTGCCAGCGGGGAAAAGTGATGTTGGTTCTCACTGCCTCCTGGAACCCTTTCAAATGCCCCAGACAATTTGGCCCTCTCTGCTTTCCTGCGGACTCCATCCTCAAAAGCACCTGTTTTCGCTTTCGGCAGCCTCCGGAGAAAAAAGACAAACGTCCAGCTTTTGCTGCCACAGCAAAGGTGCCAGCGGGGAAAAGTAATGCTGGTTCTCACTTCCTCCTGGAACCCTTTCAAATGACACAGTCAATTTGGCTCTCTCTGCTTTCCTGCGGACTCCATCCTCAAAAGCACCTTTTTTCGCTTTCGGCAGCCTCCGGAGCAAAAAAGACAAACGTCCAGCTTTTGCTGCCACAGCAAAGGTGCCAGCGGGGAAAAGTAATGCTGGTTCTCACTGCCTCCTGGAACTCTTTCAAATGCCACAGACAATTTTGCACTCTCTGCTTTCCTGCGGACTCCATCCTCAAAAGCACCTGTTTTTGCTTTCGGCATCCTCAGGAGCAAAAAAGACAAACGTCCAGCTTTTGCTGCCACAGCAAAGGTGCCAGCGGGAAAAAGTGATGCTGGTCCTCACTGCCTCCTGGAACCTCTTCAAATGCCACAGACAATTTGGCCCTCTCTGCTTTCCTGCGGACTCCATCCTCAAAAGCACCTGTTTTCGCTTTCGGCATCCTCAGGAGCAAAAAAGACAAACGTCCAGCTTTTGCTGCCACAGCAAAGGTGCCAGCGGGGAAAAGTAATGCTGGTTCTCACTGCCTCCTGGAACTCTTTCAAATGCAACAGACAATTTGGCCCTCTCTGCTTTCCTGCGGACTCCATCCTCAAAAGCACCTGTTTTCGCTTTCGGCAACCTCCGGAGCAAAAAAGACAAACGTCCAGCTTTTGCTGCCACAGCAAAGGTGCCAGCGGGGAAAAGTAATGCTGGTTCTCACTGCCTCCTGGAACTCTTTGAAATGCCCCAGACAATTTGGCCCTCTCTGCTTTCCTGCGGACTCCATCTTCAAAAGCACCTGTTTTCGCTTTCGGCGGTGTTTGGAGCAAAAAAGACAAACGTCCAGCTTTTGCTGCCACAGCAAAGGTGCCAGCGGGGAAAACTAATGCTGGTTCTCACTGCCTCCTGGAACTCTTTCAAATGCCACAGACAATTTTGCACTCTCTGCTTTCCTGCGGACTCCATCCTCAAAAGCACCTGTTTTTGCTTTCGGCAGCCTCCGGAGCAAAAAAGACAAACGTCCAGCTTTTGCTGCCACAGCAAAGGTGCCAGCGGGGAAAAGTAATGCTGGTTCTCACTGCCTCCTGGAACCCTTTCAAATGCCACAGACAATTTGGCCCTCTCTGCTTTCCTGCGGACTCCATCCTCAAAAGCACCTGTTTTCGCTTTCGACATCCTCAGGAGCAAAAAAGACAAACGTCCAGCTTTTGCTGCCACAGCAAAGGTGCCAGCGGGAAAAAGTGATGCTGGTCCTCACTGCCTCCTGGAACCTCTTCAAATGCCACAGACAATTTGGCCCTCTCTGCTTTCCTGCGGACTCCATCCTCAAAAGCACCTGTTTTCGCTTTCGGCATCCTCAGGAGCAAAAAAGACAAACGTCCAGCTTTTGCTGCCACAGCAAAGGTGCCAGCGGGGAAAAGTAATGCTGGTTCTCACTGCCTCCTGGAACCCTTTCAAATGCCCCAGACAATTTGGCCCTCTCTGCTTTCCTGCGGACTCCATCCTCAAAAGCACTTGTTTTCTCTTTCGGCAACCTCCGGAGCAAAAAAGACAAACGTCCAGCTTTTGCTGCCACAGCAAAGGTGCCAGCGGGGAAAAGTAATGCTGGTTCTCACTGCCTCCTGGAACTCTTTCAAATGCCACAGACAATTTGGCCCTCTCTGCTTTCCTGCGGACTCCATCCTCAAAAGCACCTGTTTTCGCTTTCGACATCCTCAGGAGCAAAAAAGACAAACGTCCAGCTTTTGCTGCCACAGCAAAGGTGCCAGCGGGAAAAAGTAATGCTGGTCCTCACTGCCTCCTGGAACCTCTTCAAATGCCACAGACAATTTGGCCCTCTCTGCTTTCCTGCGGACTCCATCCTCAAAAGCACCTGTTTTCGCTTTCGGCATCCTCAGGAGCAAAAAAGACAAACGTCCAGCTTTTGCTGCCACAGCAAAGGTGCCAGCGGGGAAAAGTAATGCTGGTTCTCACTGCCTCCTGGAACCCTTTCAAATGCCCCAGACAATTTGGCCCTCTCTGCTTTCCTGCGGACTCCATCCTCAAAAGCACTTGTTTTCTCTTTCGGCAACCTCCGGAGCAAAAAAGACAAACGTCCAGCTTTTGCTGCCACAGCAAAGGTGCCAGCGGGGAAAAGTAATGCTGGTTCTCACTGCCTCCTGGAACTCTTTGAAATGCCACAGACAATTTGGCCCTCTCTGCTTTCCTGCGGACTCCATCCTCAAAAGCATCTCTTTTCGATTTCGGCAACCTCCGGAGCAAAAAAGACAAACGTCCAGCTTTTGCTGCCACAGCAAAGGTGCCAGCGGGGAAAAGTGATGTTGGTTCTCACTGCCTCCTGGAACCCTTTCAAATGCCCCAGACAATTTGGCCCTCTCTGCTTTCCTGCGGACTCCATCCTCAAAAGCACCTGTTTTCGCTTTCGGCAGCCTCCGGAGCAAAAAAGACAAACGTCCAGCTTTTGCTGCCACAGCAAAGGTGCCAGCGGGGAAAAGTAATGCTGGTTCTCACTTCCTCCTGGAACCCTTTCAAATGACACAGTCAATTTGGCTCTCTCTGCTTTCCTGCGGACTCCATCCTCAAAAGCACCTTTTTTCGCTTTCGGCAGCCTCCGGAGCAAAAAAGACAAACGTCCAGCTTTTGCTGCCACAGCAAAGGTGCCAGCGGGGAAAAGTAATGCTGGTTCTCACTGCCTCCTGGAACCCTTTCAAATGACACAGTCAATTTGGCTCTCTCTGCTTTCCTGCGGACTCCATCCTCAAAAGCACCTGTTTTCGCTTTCGGCAGCCTCCGGAGGAAAAAAGACAAACGTCCAGCTTTTGCTGCCACAGCAAAGGTGCCAGCGGGGAAAAGTAATGCTGGTTCTCACTGCCTCCTGGAACTCTGTCAAATGCCACAGACAATTTTGCACTCTCTGCTTTCCTGCGGACTCCATCCTCAAAAGCACCTGTTTTTGCTTTCGGCAGCCTCCGGAGCAAAAAAGACAAACGTCCAGCTTTTGCTGCCACAGCAAAGGTGCCAGCGGGGAAAAGTAATGCTGGTTCTCACTGCCTCTTGGAACCCTTTCAAATGCCACAGACAATTTGGCCCTCTCTGCTTTCCTGCGGACTCCATCCTCAAAAGCATCTGTTTTCGCTTTCGGCAACCTCCGGAGCAAAAAAGACAAACGTCCAGCTTTTGCTGCCACAGCAAAGGTGCCAGCGCGGAAAAGTAATGCTGGTTCTCACTGCCTCCTGGAACTCTTTCAAATGCCCCAGACAATTTTGCACTCTCTGCTTTCCTGCGGACTCCATCCTCAAAAGCACCTGTTTTCGCTTTCGGCAGCCTCCGGAGCAAAAAAGACAAACGTCCAGCTTTTGCTGCCACAGCAAAGGTGCCAGCGGGGAAAAGTAATGCTGGTTCTCACTTCCTCCTGGAACCCTTTCAAATGACACAGTCAATTTGGCTCTCTCTGCTTTCCTGCGGACTCCATCCTCAAAAGCACCTTTTTTCGCTTTCGGCAGCCTCCGGAGCAAAAAAGACAAACGTCCAGCTTTTGCTGCCACAGCAAAGGTGCCAGCGGGGAAAAGTAATGCTGGTTCTCACTGCCTCCTGGAACCCTTTCAAATGCCACAGTCAATTTGGCTCTCTCTGCTTTCCTGCGGACTCCATCCTCAAAAGCACCTGTTTTCGCTTTCGGCAGCCTCCGGAGCAAAAAAGACAAACGTCCAGCTTTTGCTGCCACAGCAAAGGTGCCAGCGGGGAAAAGTAATGCTGGTTCTCACTGCCTCCTGGAACTCTGTCAAATGCCACAGACAATTTTGCACTCTCTGCTTTCCTGCGGACTCCATCCTCAAAAGCACCTGTTTTTGCTTTCGGCAGCCTCCGGAGCAAAAAAGACAAACGTCCAGCTTTTGCTGCCACAGCAAAGGTGCCAGCGGGGAAAAGTAATGCTGGTTCTCACTGCCTCCTGGAACCCTTTCAAATGCCACAGACAATTTGGCCCTCTCTGCTTTCCTGCGGACTCCATCCTCAAAAGCATCTGTTTTCGCTTTCGGCAACCTCCGGAGCAAAAAAGACAAACGTCCAGCTTTTGCTGCCACAGCAAAGGTGCCAGCGGGGAAAAGTAATGCTGGTTCTCACTGCCTCCTGGAACTCTTTCAAATGCCACAGACAATTTTGCACTCTCTGCTTTCCTGCGGACTCCATCCTCAAAAGCACCTGTTTTTGCTTTCGGCAGCCTCCGGAGCAAAAAAGACAAACATCCAGCTTTTGCTGCCACAGCAAAGGTGCCAGCGGAGAAAAGTAATGCTGGTTCTCACTGCCTCCTGGAACCCTTTCAAATGCCACAGTCAATTTGGCTCTCTCTGCTTTCCTGCGGACTCCATTCTCAAAAGCACCTGTTTTCGATTTCGGCAGCCTCCGGAGCAAAAAAGACAAGCGTCCAGCTTTTGCTGCCACAGCAAAGGTGCCAGCGGGGAAAAGTAATGCTGGTTCTCACTGCCTCCTGGAACTCTGTCAAATGCCACAGACAATTTTGCACTCTCTGCTTTCCTGCGTACTCCATCCTCAAAAGCACCTGTTTTCGCTTTCGGCAGCCTCCGGAGGAAAAAAGACAAACGTCCAGCTTTTGCTGCCACAGCAAAGGTGCCAGCGGGGAAAAGTAATGCTGGTTCTCACTGCCTCCTGGAACCCTTTCAAATGCCCCAGACAATTTGGCCCTCTCTGCTTTCCTGCGGACTCCATCCTCAAAAGCACTTGTTTTCTCTTTCGGCAACCTCCGGAGCAAAAAAGACAAACGTCCAGCTTTTGCTGCCACAGCAAAGGTGCCAGCGGGGAAAAGTAATGCTGGTTCTCACTGCCTCCTGGAACTCTTTGAAATGCCACAGACAATTTGGCCCTCTCTGCTTTCCTGCGGACTCCATCCTCAAAAGCACCTGTTTTCGCTTTCGGCGGTGTTTGGAGCAAAAAAGACAAACGTCCAGCTTTTGCTGCCACAGCAAAGGTGCCAGCGGGGAAAAGTGATGTTGGTTCTCACTGCCTCCTGGAACCCTTTCAAATGCCCCAGACAATTTGGCCCTCTCTTCTTTCCTGCGGACTCCATCCTCAAAAGCACCTGTTTTCGCTTTCGGCAGCCTCCGGAGCAAAAAAGACAAACGTCCAGCTTTTGCTGCCACAGCAAAGGTGCCAGCGGGGAAAAGTAATGCTGGTTCTCACTTCCTCCTGGAACCCTTTCAAATGACACAGTCAATTTGGCTCTCTCTGCTTTCCTGCGGACTCCATCCTCAAAAGCACCTTTTTTCGCTTTCGGCAGCCTCCGGAGCAAAAAAGACAAACGTCCAGCTTTTGCTGCCACAGCAAAGGTGCCAGCGGGGAAAAGTAATGCTGGTTCTCACTGCCTCCTGGAACCCTTTCAAATACCACAGACAATTTGGCTCTCTCTGCTTTCCTGCGGACTCCATCCTCAAAAGCACCTGTTTTTGCTTTCGGCAGCCTCCGGAGCAAAAAAGACAAACGTCCAGCTTTTGCTGCCACAGCAAAGGTGCCAGCGGGGAAAAGTAATGCTGGTTCTCACTGCCTCCTGGAACTCTTTCAAATGCCACAGACAATTTGGCCCTCTCTGCTTTCCTGCGGACTCCATCCTCAAAAGCACCTGTTTTCGCTTTCGGCAGCCTCAGGAGCAAAAAAGACAAACGTCCAGCTTTTGCTGCCACAGCAAAGGTGCCAGCGGGGAAAAGTGATGTTGGTTCTCACTGCCTCCTGGAACCCTTTCAAATGCCCCAGACAATTTGGCCCTCTCTGCTTTCCTGCGGACTCCATCCTCAAAAGCACCTGTTTTCGCTTTCGGCAGCCTCCGGAGGAAAAAAGACAAACGTCCAGCTTTTGCTGCCACAGCAAAGGTGCCAGCGGGGAAAAGTAATGCTGGTTCTCACTTCCTCCTGGAACCCTTTCAAATGACACAGTCAATTTGGCCCTCTCTGCTTTCCTGCGGACTCCATCCTCAAAAGCACCTGTTTTCGCTTTCGGCAGCCTCCGGAGCAAAAAAGACAAACGTCCAGCTTTTGCTGCCACAGCAAAGGTGCCAGCGGGGAAAAGTAATGCTGGTTCTCACTGCCTCCTGGAACCCTTTCAAATGCCACAGTCAATTTGGCTCTCTCTGCTTTCCTGCGGACTCCATCCTCAAAAGCACCTGTTTTCGCTTTCGGCAGCCTCCGGAGGAAAAAAGACAAACGTCCAGCTTTTGCTGCCACAGCAAAGGTGCCAGCGGGGAAAAGTAATGCTGGTTCTCACTGCCTCCTGGAACTCTGTCAAATGCCACAGACAATTTTGCACTCTCTGCTTTCCTGCGGACTCCATCCTCAAAAGCACCTGTTTTTGCTTTCGGCAGCCTCCGGAGCAAAAAAGACAAACGTCCAGCTTTTGCTGCCACAGCAAAGGTGCCAGCGGGGAAAAGTAATGCTGGTTCTCACTGCCTCCTGGAAGCCTTTCAAATGCCACAGACAATTTGGCCCTCTCTGCTTTCCTGCGGACTCCATCCTCAAAAGCATCTGTTTTCGCTTTCGGCAACCTCCGGAGCAAAAAAGACAAACGTCCAGCTTTTGCTGCCACAGCAAAGGTGCCAGCGGAGAAAAGTAATGCTGGTTCTCACTGCCTCCTGGAACCCTTTCAAATGCCACAGTCAATTTGGCTCTCTCTGCTTTCCTGCGGACTCCATTCTCAAAAGCACCTGTTTTCGCTTTCGGCAGCCTCCGGAGCAAAAAAGACAAACGTCCAGCTTTTGCTGCCACAGCAAAGGTGCCAGCGGGGAAAAGTAATGCTGGTTCTCACTGCCTCCTGGAACTCTGTCAAATGCCACAGACAATTTTGCACTCTCTGCTTTCCTGCGGACTCCATCCTCAAAAGCATTTCTTTTCGCTTTCGGCAGCCTCCGGAGGAAAAAAGACAAACGTCCAGCTTTTGCTGCCACAGCAAAGGTGCCAGCGGGGAAAAGTAATGCTGGTTCTCACTGCCTCCTGGAACTCTTTCAAATGCCACAGACAATTTTGCACTCTCTGCTTTCCTGCGGACTCCATCCTCAAAAGCACCTGTTTTTGCTTTCGGCAGCCTCCGGAGCAAAAAAGACAAACGTCCAGCTTTTGCTGCCACACCAAAGGTGCCAGCGGGGAAAAGTAATGCTGGTTCTCACTGCCTCCTGGAACCCTTTCAAATGCCACAGTCAATTTGGCTCTCTCTGCTTTCCTGCGGACTCCATTCTCAAAAGCACCTGTTTTCGCTTTCGGCAGCCTCCGGAGCAAAAAAGACAAACGTCCAGCTTTTGCTGCCACAGCAAAGGTGCCAGCGGGGAAAAGTAATGCTGGTTCTCACTGCCTCCTGGAACTCTGTCAAATGCCACAGACAATTTTGCACTCTCTGCTTTCCTGCGGACTCCATCCTCAAAAGCACCTGTTTTTGCTTTCGGCAGCGTCCGGAGCAAAAAAGACAAACGTCCAGCTTTTGCTGCCACAGCAAAGGTGCCAGCGGGGAAAAGTAATGCTGGTTCTCACTGCCTCCTGGAACCCTTTCAAATGCCACAGACAATTTGGCCCTCTCTGCTTTCCTGCGGACTCCATCCTCAAAAGCACCTGTTTTCGCTTTCGACATCCTCAGGAGCAAAAAAGACAAACGTCCAGCTTTTGCTGCCACAGCAAAGGTGCCAGCGGGAAAAAGTGATGCTGGTCCTCACTGCCTCCTGGAACCTCTTCAAATGCCACAGTCAATTTGGCCCTCTCTGCTTTCCTGCGGACTCCATCCTCAAAAGCACCTGTTTTCGCTTTCGGCATCCTCAGGAGCAAAAAAGACAAACGTCCAGCTTTTGCTGCCACAGCAAAGGTGCCAGCGGGGAAAAGTAATGCTGGTTCTCACTGCCTCCTGGAACCCTTTCAAATGCCCCAGACAATTTGGCCCTCTCTGCTTTCCTGCGGACTCCATCCTCAAAAGCACTTGTTTTCTCTTTCGGCAACCTCCGGAGCAAAAAAGACAAACGTCCAGCTTTTGCTGCCACAGCAAAGGTGCCAGCGGGGAAAAGTAATGCTGGTTCTCACTGCCTCCTGGAACTCTTTGAAATGCCACAGACAATTTGGCCCTCTCTGCTTTCCTGCGGACTCCATCCTCAAAAGCACCTGTTTTCGCTTTCGGCATCCTCAGGAGCAAAAAAGACAAACGTCCAGCTTTTGCTGCCACAGCAAAGGTGCCAGCGGGGAAAAGTAATGCTGGTTCTCACTGCCTCCTGGAACTCTTTCAAATGCCACAGACAATTTTGCACTCTCTGCTTTCCTGCGGACTCTATCCTCAAAAGCACCTGTTTTTGCTTTTGGCAGCCTCCGGAGCAAAAAAGACAAACGTCCAGCTTTTGCTGCCACAGCAAAGGTGCCAGCGGAGAAAAGTAATGCTGGTTCTCACTGCCTCCTGGAACCCTTTCAAATGCCACAGTCAATTTGGCTCTCTCTGCTTTCCTGCGGACTCCATTCTCAAAAGCACCTGTTTTCGCTTTCGGCAGCCTCCGGAGCAAAAAAGACAAACGTCCAGCTTTTGCTGCCACAGCAAAGGTGCCAGCGGGGAAAAGTAATGCTGGTTCTCACTGCCTCCTGGAACTCTGTCAAATGCCACAGACAATTTTGCACTCTCTGCTTTCCTGCGGACTCCATCCTCAAAAGCATCTCTTTTCGCTTTCGACATCCTCAGGACCAAAAAAGACAAACGTCCAGCTTTTGCTGCCACAGCAAAGGTGCCAGCGGGGAAAAGTGATGCTGGTCCTCATTGCCTCCTGGAACCTCTTAAAATGCCACAGTCAATTTGGCCCTCTCTGCTTTCCTGCGGACTCCATCCTCAAAAGCACCTGTTTTCGCTTTCGGCATCCTCAGGGGCAAAAAAGACAAACGTCCAGCTTTTGCTGCCACAGCAAAGGTGCCAGCGGGGAAAAGTAATGCTGGTTCTCACTGCCTCCTGGAACCCTTTCAAATGCCACAGACAATTTGGCCCTCTCTGCTTTCCTGCGGACTCCATCCTCAAAAGCACTTGTTTTCTCTTTCGGCAACCTCCGGAGCAAAAAAGACAAACGTCCAGCTTTTGCTGCCACAGCAAAGGTGCCAGCGGGGAAAAGTAATGCTCGTTCTCACTGCCTCCTGGAACTCTTTGAAATGCCACAGACAATTTGGCCCTCTCTGCTTTCCTGCGGACTCCATCCTCAAAAGCACCTGTTTTCGCTTTCGGCGGTGTTTAGAGCAAAAAAGACAAACGTCCAGCTTTTGCTGCAACAGCAAAGGTGCCAGCGGGGAAAAGTAATGCTGGTTCTCACTGCCTCCTGGAACCCTTTCAAATGCCACAGACAATTTGGCCCTCTCTGCTTTCCTGCGGACTCCATCCTCAAAAGCATCTCTTTTCGCTTTCAGCAACCTCAGGAGCAAAAAAGACAAACGTCCAGCTTTTGCTGCCACAGCAAAGGTGCCAGCGGGGAAAAGTAATGCTGGTTCTCACTGCCTCCTGGAACTCTTTCAAATGCCACAGACAATTTTGCACTCTCTGCTTTCCTGCGGACTCCATCCTCAAAAGCACCTGATTTTGCTTTCGGCAGCCTCCGGAGCAAAAAAGACAAACGTCCAGCTTTTGCTGCCACAGCAAAGGTTCCAGCGGAGAAAAGTAATGCTGGTTCTCACTGCCTCCTGGAACCCTTTCAAATGCCACAGTCAATTTGGCTCTCTCTGCTTTCCTGCGGACTCCATTCTCAAAAGCACCTGTTTTCGCTTTCGGCAGCCTCCGGAGAAAAAAGACAAACGTCCAGCTTTTGCTGCCACAGCAAAGGTGCCAGCGGGGAAAAGTAATGCTGGTTCTCACTGCCTCCTGGAACTCTGTCAAATGCCACAGACAATTTTGCACTCTCTGCTTTCCTGCGGACTCCATCCTCAAAAGCATCTCTTTTCGCTTTCGGCAGCCTCCGGAGGAAAAAAGACAAACGTCCAGCTTTTGCTGCCACAGCAAAGGTGCCAGCGGGGAAAAGTAATGCTGGTTCTCACTGCCTCCTGGAACTCTTTCAAATGCCACAGACAATTTTGCACTCTCTGCTTTCCTGCGGACTCCATCCTCAAAAGCACCTGTTTTTGCTTTCGGCAGCCTCCGGAGCAAAAAAGACAAACGTCCAGCTTTTGCTGCCACAGCAAAGGTGCCAGCGGGGAAAAGTAATGCTGGTTCTCACTGCCTCCTGGAACCCTTTCAAATGCCACAGACAATTTGGCCCTCTCTGCTTTCCTGCGGACTCCATCCTCAAAAGCACCTGTTTTCGCTTTCGACATCCTCAGGAGCAAAAAAGACAAACGTCCAGCTTTTGCTGCCACAGCAAAGGTGCCAGCGGGAAAAAGTGATGCTGGTCCTCACTGCCTCCTGGAACCTCTTCAAATGCCACAGTCAATTTGGCCCTCTCTGCTTTCCTGCGGACTCCATCCTCAAAAGCACCTGTTTTCGCTTTCGGCATCCTCAGGAGCAAAAAAGACAAACGTCCAGCTTTTGCTGCCACAGCAAAGGTGCCAGCGGGGAAAAGTAATGCTGGTTCTCACTGCCTCCTGGAACCCTTTCAAATGCCCCAGACAATTTGGCCCTCTCTGCTTTCCTGCGGACTCCATCCTCAAAAGCACTTGTTTTCTCTTTCGGAAACCTCCGGAGCAAAAAAGACAAACGTCCAGCTTTTGCTGCCACAGCAAAGGTGCCAGCGGGGAAAAGTAATGCTGGTTCTCACTGCCTCCTGGCACCTCTTCAAATGCCCCAGACAATTTGGCCCTCTCTGCTTTCCTGCGGACTCCATCCTCAAAAGCACCTGTTTTCGCTTTCGGCATCCTCAGGAGCAAAAAAGACAAACGTCCAGCTTTTGCTGCCACAGCAAAGGTGCCAGCGGGGAAAAGTAATGCTGGTTCTCACTGCCTCCTGGAACTCTTTCAAATGCCACAGACAATTTGGCCCTCTCTGCTTTCCTGCGGACTCTATCCTCAAAAGCACCTGTTTTTGCTTTTGGCAGCCTCCGGAGCAAAAAAGACAAACGTCCAGCTTTTGCTGCCACAGCAAAGGTGCCAGCGGAGAAAAGTAATGCTGGTTCTCACTGCCTCCTGGAACCCTTTCAAATGCCACAGTCAATTTGGCTCTCTCTGCTTTCCTGCGGACTCCATTCTCAAAAGCACCTGTTTTCGCTTTCGGCAGCCTCCGGAGCAAAAAAGACAAACGTCCAGCTTTTGCTGCCACAGCAAAGGTGCCAGCGGGGAAAAGTAATGCTGGTTCTCACTGCCTCCTGGAACTCTGTCAAATGCCACAGACAATTTTGCACTCTCTGCTTTCCTGCGGACTCCATCCTCAAAAGCATCTCTTTTCGCTTTCGACATCCTCAGGACCAAAAAAGACAAACATCCAGCTTTTGCTGCCACAGCAAAGGTGCCAGCGGGGAAAAGTGATGCTGGTCCTCATTGCCTCCTGGAACCTCTTAAAATGCCACAGTCAATTTGGCCCTCCTGCTTTCCTGCGGACTCCATCCTCAAAAGCACCTGTTTTCGCTTTCGGCATCCTCAGGGGCAAAAAAGACAAACGTCCAGCTTTTGCTGCCACAGCAAAGGTGCCAGCGGGGAAAAGTAATGCTGGTTCTCACTGCCTCCTGGAACCCTTTCAAATGCCACAGACAATTTGGCCCTCTCTGCTTTCCTGCGGACTCCATCCTCAAAAGCACTTGTTTTCTCTTTCGGCAGCCTCCGGAGCAAAAAAGACAAACGTCCAGCTTTTGCTGCCACAGCAAAGGTGCCAGCGGGGAAAAGTAATGCTGGTCCTCATTGCCTCCTTGAACCTCTTCAAATGCCCCAGACAATTTGGCCCTCTCTGCTTTCCTGCGGACTCCATCCTCAAAAGCACCTTTTTTCGCTTTCGGCATCCTCAGGAGCAAAAAAGACAAACGTCCAGCTTTTGCTGCCACAGCAAAGGTGCTAGCGGGGAAAAGTAATGCTGGTTCTCACTGCCTCCTGGAACCCTTTCAAATGCCACAGTCAATTTGGCTCTCTCTGCTTTCCTGCGGACTCCATCCTCAAAAGCACCTGTTTTCGCTTTCGGCAGCCTCCGGAGCAAAAAAGACAAACGTCCAGCTTTTGCTGCCACAGCAAAGGTGCCAGCGGGGAAAAGTAATGCTGGTTCTCACTGCCTCCTGGAACTCTGTCAAATGCCACAGACAATTTTGCACTCTCTGCTTTCCTGCGGACTCCATCCTCAAAAGCACCTGTTTTTGCTTTCGGCAGCCTCCGGAGCAAAAAAGACAAACGTCCAGCTTTTGCTGCCACAGCAAAGGTGCCAGCGGGGAAAAGTAATGCTGGTTCTCACTGCCTCCTGGAACCCTTTCAAATGCCACAGACAATTTGGCCCTCTCTGCTTTCCTGCGGACTCCATCCTCAAAAGCACCTGTTTTCGCTTTCGGCGGTGTTTGGAGCAAAAAAGACAAAAGTCCAGCTTTTGCTGCCACAGCAAAGGTGCCAGCGGGGAAAAGTAATGCTGGTTCTCACTGCCTCCTGGAACCCTTTCAAATGCCACAGACAATTTGGCCCTCTCTGCTTTCCTGCGGACTCCATCCTCAAAAGCATCTGTTTTCGCTTTCGGCAACCTCCGGAGCAAAAAAGACAAACGTCCAGCTTTTGCTGCCACAGCAAAGGTGCCAGCGGGGAAAAGTAATGCTGGTTCTCATAGCCTCCTGGAACTCTTTCAAATACCACAGACAATTTTGCACTCTCTGCTTTCCTGCGGACTCCATCCTCAAAAGCACCTGTTTTTGCTTTCGGCAGCCTCCGGAGCAAAAAAGACAAACGTCCAGCTTTTGCTGCCACAGCAAAGGTGCCAGCGGGGAAAAGTAATGCTGGTTCTCACTGCCTCCTGGAACCCTTTCAAATGCCACAGACAATTTGGCTCTCTCTGCTTTACTGCGGACTCCATCCTCCAAAGCACGTGTTTTCGCTTTCGGCATCCTCAGGAGCAAAAAAGACAAACGTCCAGCTTTTGCTGCCACAGCAAAGGTGCCAGCGGGGAAAAGTAATGCTGGTTCTCACTGCCTCCTGGAACTCTTTGAAATGCCACAGACAATTTGGCCCTCTCTGCTTTCCTGCGGACTCCATCCTCAAAAGCACCTGTTTTTGCTTTCGGCAGCCTCAGGAGCAAAAAAGACAAACGTCCAGCTTTTGCTGCCACAGCAAAGGTGCCAGCGGGGAAAAGTAATGCTGGTTCTCACTGCCTCCTGGAACCCTTTCAAATGCCACAGACAATTTGGCCCTCTCTGCTTTCCTGCGGACTCCATCCTCAAAAGCATCTCTTTTCGCTTTCAGCAACCTCAGGAGCAAAAAAGACAAACGTCCAGCTTTTGCTGCCACAGCAAAGGTGCCAGCGGGGAAAAGTAATGCTGGTTCTCACTGCCTCCTGGAACTCTTTCAAATGCCACAGACAATTTTGCACTCTCTGCTTTCCTGCGGACTCCATCCTCAAAAGCACCTGATTTTGCTTTCGGCAGCCTCCGGAGCAAAAAAGACAAACGTCCAGCTTTTGCTGCAACAGCAAAGGTGCCAGCGGGGAAAAGTAATGCTGGTTCTCACTGCCTCCTGGAACCCTTTCAAATGCCACAGACAATTTGGCCCTCTCTGCTTTCCTGCGGACTCCATCCTCAAAAGCATCTCTTTTCGCTTTCAGCAACCTCAGGAGCAAAAAAGACAAACGTCCAGCTTTTGCTGCCACAGCAAAGGTGCCAGCGGGGAAAAGTAATGCTGGTTCTCACTGCCTCCTGGAACTCTTTCAAATGCCACAGACAATTTTGCACTCTCTGCTTTCCTGCGGACTCCATCCTCAAAAGCACCTGATTTTGCTTTCGGCAGCCTCCGGAGCAAAAAAGACAAACGTCCAGCTTTTGCTGCCACAGCAAAGGTTCCAGCGGAGAAAAGTAATGCTGGTTCTCACTGCCTCCTGGAACCCTTTCAAATGCCACAGTCAATTTGGCTCTCTCTGCTTTCCTGCGGACTCCATTCTCAAAAGCACCTGTTTTCGCTTTCGGCAGCCTCCGGAGAAAAAAGACAAACGTCCAGCTTTTGCTGCCACAGCAAAGGTGCCAGCGGGGAAAAGTAATGCTGGTTCTCACTGCCTCCTGGAACTCTGTCAAATGCCACAGACAATTTTGCACTCTCTGCTTTCCTGCGGACTCCATCCTCAAAAGCATCTCTTTTCGCTTTCGGCAGCCTCCGGAGGAAAAAAGACAAACGTCCAGCTTTTGCTGCCACAGCAAAGGTGCCAGCGGGGAAAAGTAATGCTGGTTCTCACTGCCTCCTGGAACTCTTTCAAATGCCACAGACAATTTTGCACTCTCTGCTTTCCTGCGGACTCCATCCTCAAAAGCACCTGTTTTTGCTTTCGGCAGCCTCCGGAGCAAAAAAGACAAACGTCCAGCTTTTGCTGCCACAGCAAAGGTGCCAGCGGGGAAAAGTAATGCTGGTTCTCACTGCCTCCTGGAACTCTGTCAAATGCCACAGACAATTTTGCACTCTCTGCTTTCCTGCGGACTCCATCCTCAAAAGCACCTGTTTTTGCTTTCGGCAGCCTCCGGAGCAAAAAAGACAAACGTCCAGCTTTTGCTGCCACAGCAAAGGTGCCAGCGGGGAAAAGTAATGCTGGTTCTCACTGCCTCCTGGAACCCTTTCAAATACCACAGACAATTTTGCACTCTCTGCTTTCCTGCGGACTCCATCCTCAAAAGCACCTGTTTTCGATTTCGGCAGCCTCCGGAGCAAAAAAGACAAACGTCCAGCTTTTGCTGCCACAGCAAAGGTGCCAGCGGGGAAAAGTAATGCTGGTTCTCACTGCCTCCTGGAACTCTTTCAAATGCCACAGACAATTTTGCACTCTCTGCTTTCCTGCGGACTCCATCCTCAAAAGCACCTGTTTTTGCTTTCGGCAGCCTCCGGAGCAAAAAAGACAAACGTCCAGCTTTTGCTGCCACAGCAAAGGTGCCAGCGGAGAAAAGTAATGCTGGTTCTCACTGCCTCCTGGAACCCTTTCAAATGCCACAGTCAATTTGGCTCTCTCTGCTTTCCTGCGGACTCCATTCTCAAAAGCACCTGTTTTTGCTTTCGGCAGCCTCCGGAGAAAAAAGACAAACGTCCAGCTTTTGCTGCCACAGCAAAGGTGCCAGTGGGGAAAAGTAATGCTGGTTCTCACTGCCTCCTGGAACTCTGTCAAATGCCACAGACAATTTTGCACTCCCTGCTTTCCTGCGGACTCCATCCTCAAAAGCATCTCTTTTCGCTTTCGGCAGCCTCCGGAGGAAAAAAGACAAACGTCCAGCTTTTGCTGCCACAGCAAAGGTGCCAGCGGGGAAAAGTAATGCTGGTTCTCACTGCCTCCTGGAACTCTTTCAAATGCCACAGACAATTTTGCACTCTCTGCTTTCCTGCGGACTCCATCCTCAAAAGCACCTGTTTTTGCTTTCGGCAGCCTCCGGAGCAAAAAAGACAAACGTCCAGCTTTTGCTGCCACAGCAAAGGTGCCAGCGGGGAAAAGTAATGCTGGTTCTCACTGCCTCCTGGAACCCTTTCAAAAGCCACAGACAATTTGGCCCTCTCTGCTTTCCTGCGGACTCCATCCTCAAAAGCACCTGTTTTCGCTTTCGGCATCCTCAGGAGCAAAAAAGACAAACGTCCAGCTTTTGCTGCCACAGCAAAGGTGCCAGCGGGGAAAAGTAATGCTGGTTCTCACTGCCTCCTGGAACCCTTTCAAATGCCCCAGACAATTTGGCCCTCTCTGCTTTCCTGCGGACTCCATCCTCAAAAGCACCTGTTTTTGCTTTCGGCATCCTCAGGAGCAAAAAAGACAAACGTCCAGCTTTTGCAGCAACAGCAAAGGTGCCAGCGGGGAAAAGTAATGCTGGTTCTCACTGCCTCTTGGAACTCTGTCAAATGCCACAGACAATTTTGCACTCTCTGCTTTCCTGCGGACGCCATCCTCAAAAGCACCTGTTTTTGCTTTCGGCAGCCTCCGGAGCAAAAAAGACAAACGTCCAGCTTTTGCTGCCACAGCAAAGGTGCCAGCGGGGAAAAGTAATGCTGGTTCTCACTGCCTCCTGGAACTCTTTCAAATGCCACAGACAATTTTGCACTCTCTGCTTTCCTGCACACTCCATCCTCAAAAGCACCTGTTTTTGCTTTCGGCAGCGTCCGGAGCAAAAAAGACAAACGTCCAGCTTTTGCTGCCACAGCAAAGGTGCCAGCGGGGAAAAGTAATGCTGGTTCTCACTGCCTCCTGGAACCCTTTCAAATGCCACAGACAATTTGGCCCTCTCTGCTTTCCTGCGGACTCCATCCTCAAAAGCACCTGTTTTCGCTTTCGACATCCTCAGGAGCAAAAAAGACAAACGTCCAGCTTTTGCTGCCACAGCAAAGGTGCCAGCGGGAAAAAGTGATGCTGGTCCTCACTGCCTCCTGGAACCTCTTCAAATGCCACAGACAATTTGGCCCTCTCTGCTTTCCTGCGGACTCCATCCTCAAAAGCACCTGTTTTCGCTTTCGGCATCCTCAGGAGCAAAAAAGACAAACGTCCAGCTTTTGCTGCCACAGCAAAGGTGCCAGCGGGGAAAAGTAATGCTAATTCTCACTGCCTCCTGGAACCCTTTCAAATGCCCCAGACAATTTGGCCCTCTCTGCTTTCCTGCGGACTCCATCCTCAAAAGCACTTGTTTTTTCTTTCGGCAACCTCCGGAGCAAAAAAGACAAACGTCCAGCTTTTGCTGCCACAGCAAAGGTGCCAGCGGGGAAAAGTAATGCTGGTTCTCACTGCCTCCTGGAACTCTTTGAAATGCCACAGACAATTTGGCCCTCTCTGCTTTCCTGCGGACTCCATCCTCAAAAGCACCTGTTTTCGCTTTCGGCAGCCTCCGGAGGAAAAAAGACAAACGTCCAGCTTTTGCTGCCACAGCAAAGGTGCCAGCGGGGAAAAGTAATGCTGGTTCTCACTGCCTCCTGGAACTCTGTCAAATGCCACAGACAATTTTGCACTCTCTGCTTTCCTGCGGACTCCATCCTCAAAAGCATCTCTTTTCGCTTTCGACATCCTCAGGACCAAAAAAGACAAACGTCCAGCTTTTGCTGCCACAGCAAAGGTGCCAGCGGGGAAAAGTGATGCTGGTCCTCATTGCCTCCTGGAACCTCTTCAAATGCCACAGACAATTTGGCCCTCTCTGCTTTCCTGCGGACTCCATCCTCAAAAGCACCTGTTTTCGCTTTCGGCATCCTCAGGAGCAAAAAAGACAAACGTCCAGCTTTTGCTGCCACAGCAAAGGTGCCAGCGGGGAAAAGTAATGCTGGTTCTCACTGCCTCCTGGAACCCTTTCAAATGCCACAGACAATTTGGCCCTCTATGCTTTCCTGCGGACTCCATCCTCAAAAGCACTTGTTTTCTCTTTTGGCAACCTCCGGAGCAAAAAAGACAAACGTCCAGCTTTTGCTGCCACAGCAAAGGTGCCAGCGGGGAAAAGTAATGCTCGTTCTCACTGCCTCCTGGAACTCTTTGAAATGCCACAGACAATTTGGCCCTCTCTGCTTTCCTGCGGACTCCATCCTCAAAAGCACCTGTTTTCGCTTTCGGCGGTGTTTAGAGCAAAAAAGACAAACGTCCAACTTTTGCTGCCACAGCAAAGGTGCCAGCGGGGAAAAGTAATGCTGGTTCTCACTGCCTCCTGGAACCCTTTCAAATGCCACAGTCAATTTGGCTCTCTCTGCTTTCCTGCGGACTCCATCCTCAAAAGCACCTGTTTTCGCTTTCGGCAGCCTCCGGAGCAAAAAAGACAAACGTCCAGCTTTTGCTGCCACAGCAAAGGTGCCAGCTGGGAAAAGTAATGCTGGTTCTCACTGCCTCCTGGAACTCTGTCAAATGCCACAGACAATTTTGCACTCTCTGCTTTCCTGCGGACTCCATCCTCAAAAGCACCTGTTTTTGCTTTCGGCAGCCTCCGGAGCAAAAAAGACAAACGTCCAGCTTTTGCTGCCACAGCAAAGGTGCCAGCGGGGAAAAGTAATGCTGGTTCTCACTGCCTCCTGGAACCCTTTCAAATGCCACAGACAATTTGGCCCTCTCTGCTTTCCTGCGGACTCCATCCTCAAAAGCATCTCTTTTCGCTTTCGGCAACCTCCGGATCAAAAAAGACAAACGTCCAGCTTTTGCTGCCACAGCAAAGGTGCCAGCGGGGAAAAGTAATGCTGGTTCTCACTGCCTCCTGGAACTCTTTCAAATGCCACAGACAATTTTGCACTCTCTGCTTTCCTGCGGACTCCATCCTCAAAAGCACCTGTTTTTGCTTTCGGCAGCCTCCGGAGCAAAAAAGACAAACGTCCAGCTTTTGCTGCAACAGCAAAGGTGCCAGCGGGGAAAAGTAATGCTGGTTCTCACTGCCTCCTGGAACCCTTTCAAATGCCACAGACAATTTGGCCCTCTCTGCTTTCCTGCGGACTCCATCCTCAAAAGCACCTGTTTTCGCTTTCGGCGGTGTTTGGAGCAAAAAAGACAAAAGTCCAGCTTTTGCTGCCACAGCAAAGGTGCCAGCGGGGAAAAGTAATGCTGGTTCTCACTGCCTCCTGGAACCCTTTCAAATGCCACAGACAATTTGGCCCTCTCTGCTTTCCTGCGGACTCCATCCTCAAAAGCATCTGTTTTCGCTTTCGGCAACCTCCGGAGCAAAAAAGACAAACGTCCAGCTTTTGCTGCCACAGCAAAGGTGCCAGCGGGGAAAAGTAATGCTGGTTCTCATAGCCTCCTGGAACTCTTTCAAATACCACAGACAATTTTGCACTCTCTGCTTTCCTGCGGACTCCATCCTCAAAAGCACCTGTTTTTGCTTTCGGCAGCCTCCGGAGCAAAAAAGACAAACGTCCAGCTTTTGCTGCCACAGCAAAGGTGCCAGCGGGGAAAAGTAATGCTGGTTCTCACTGCCTCCTGGAACCCTTTCAAATGCCACAGTCAATTTGGCCCTATCTGCTTTCCTGCGGACTCCATCCTCAAAAACACCTTTTTTCGCTTTCGGCAGCCTCCGGAGCAAAAAAGACAAACGTCCAGCTTTTGCTGCCACAGCAAAGGTGCCAGCGGAGAAAAGTAATGCTGGTTCTCACTGCCTCCTGGAACCCTTTCAAATGCCACAGACAATTTGGCTCTCTCTGCTTTACTGCGGACTCCATCCTCCAAAGCACGTGTTTTCGCTTTCGGCATCCTCAGGAGCAAAAAAGACAAACGTCCAGCTTTTGCTGTCACAGCAAAGGTGCCAGCGGGGAAAAGTAATGCTGGTTCTCACTGCCTCCTGGAACTCTTTGAAATGCCCCAGACAATTTGGCCCTCTCTGCTTTCCTGCGGACTCCATCCTCAAAAGCACCTGTTTTTGCTTTCGGCAGCCTCCGGAGCAAAAAAGACAAACGTCCAGCTTTTGCTGCCACAGCAAAGGTGCCAGCGGGGAAAAGTAATGCTGGTTCTCACTGCCTCCTGGAACCCTTTCAAATGCCACAGACAATTTGGCCCTCTCTGCTTTCCTGCGGACTCCATCCTCAAAAGCATCTCTTTTCGCTTTCAGCAACCTCAGGAGCAAAAAAGACAAACGTCCAGCTTTTGCTGCCACAGCAAAGGTGCCAGCGGGGAAAAGTAATGCTGGTTCTCACTGCCTCCTGGAACTCTTTCAAATGCCACAGACAATTTTGCACTCTCTGCTTTCCTGCGGACTCCATCCTCAAAAGCACCTGATTTTGCTTTCGGCAGCCTCCGGAGCAAAAAAGACAAACGTCCAGCTTTTGCTGCCACAGCAAAGGTGCCAGCGGGGAAAAGTAATGCTGGTTCTCACTGCCTCCTGGAACCCTTTCAAATGCCACAGACAATTTGGCCCTCTCTGCTTTCCTGCGGACTCCATCCTCAAAAGCATCTCTTTTCGCTTTCAGCAACCTCAGGAGCAAAAAAGACAAACGTCCAGCTTTTGCTGCCACAGCAAAGGTGCCAGCGGGGAAAAGTAATGCTGGTTCTCACTGCCTCCTGGAACTCTTTCAAATGCCACAGACAATTTTGCACTCTCTGCTTTCCTGCGGACTCCATCCTCAAAAGCACCTGATTTTGCTTTCGGCAGCCTCCGGAGCAAAAAAGACAAACGTCCAGCTTTTGCTGCCACAGCAAAGGTTCCAGCGGAGAAAAGTAATGCTGGTTCTCACTGCCTCCTGGAACCCTTTCAAATGCCACAGTCAATTTGGCTCTCTCTGCTTTCCTGCGGACTCCATTCTCAAAAGCACCTGTTTTCGCTTTCGGCAGCCTCCGGAGAAAAAAGACAAACGTCCAGCTTTTACTGCCACAGCAAAGGTGCCAGCGGGGAAAAGTAATGCTGGTTCTCACTGCCTCCTGGAACTCTGTCAAATGCCACAGACAATTTTGCACTCTCTGCTTTCCTGCGGACTCCATCCTCAAAAGCATCTATTTTCGCTTTCGGCAGCCTCCGGAGGAAAAAAGACAAACGTCCAGCTTTTGCTGCCACAGCAAAGGTGCCAGCGGGGAAAAGTAATGCTGGTTCTCACTGCCTCCTGGAACTCTTTGAAATGCCCCAGACAATTTGGCCCTCTCTGCTTTCCTGCGGACTCCATCCTCAAAAGCACCTGTTTTTGCTTTCGGCAGCCTCCGGAGCAGAAAAGACAAACGTCCAGCTTTTGCTGCCACAGCAAAGGTGCCAGCGGGGAAAAGTAATGCTGGTTCTCACTGCCTCCTGGAACTCTTTCAAATGCCACAGACAATTTTGCACTCTCTGCTTTCCTGCGGACTCCATCCTCAAAAGCACCTGTTTTTGCTTTCGGCAGCCTCCGGAGCAAAAAAGACAAACGTCCAGCTTTTGCTGCCACAGCAAAGGTGCCAGCGGGGAAAAGTAATGCTGGTTCTCACTGCCTCCTGGAACCCTTTCAAAAGCCACAGACAATTTGGCCCTCTCTGCTTTCCTGCGGACTCCATCCTCAAAAGCACCTGTTTTCGCTTTCGGCATCCTCAGGAGCAAAAAAGACAAACGTCCAGCTTTTGCTGCCACAGCAAAGGTGCCAGCGGGGAAAAGTAATGCTGGTTCTCACTGCCTCCTGGAACCCTTTCAAATGCCACAGACAATTTGGCCCTCTCTGCTTTCCTGCGGACTCCATCCTCAAAAGCACTTGTTTTCTTTTTCGGCAACCTCCGGAGCAAAAAAGACAAACGTCCAGCTTTTGCAGCAACAGCAAAGGTGCCAGCGGGGAAAAGTAATGCTGGTTCTCACTGCCTCCTGGAACTCTTTGAAATGCCCCAGACAATTTGGCCCTCTCTGCTTTCCTGCGGACTCCATCCTCAAAAGCATCTCTTTTCGCTTTCGGCGGTGTTTGGAGCAAAAAAGACAAACGTCCAGCTTTTGCTGCCACAGCAAAGGTGCCAGCGGGGAAAAGTGATGTTGGTTCTCACTGCCTCCTGGAACCCTTTCAAATGCCCCAGACAATTTGGCCCTCTCTGCTTTCCTGCGGACTCCATCCTCAAAAGCACCTGTTTTTGCTTTCGGCAGCCTCCGGAGGAAAAAAGAAAAACGTCCAGCTTTTGCTGCCACAGCAAAGGTGCCAGCGGGGAAAAGTAATGCTGGTTCTCACTGCCTCCTGGAACCCTTTCAAAAGCCACAGACAATTTGGCCCTCTCTGCTTTCCTGCGGACTCCATCCTCAAAAGCACCTGTTTTCGCTTTCGGCATCCTCAGGAGCAAAAAAGACAAACGTCCAGCTTTTGCTGCCACAGCAAAGGTGCCAGCGGGGAAAAGTAATGCTGGTTCTCACTGCCTCCTGGAACCCTTTCAAATGCCCCAGACAATTTGGCCCTCTCTGCTTTCCTGCGGACTCCATCCTCAAAAGCACTTGTTTTCTCTTTCGGCAACCTCCGGAGCAAAAAAGACAAACGTCCAGCTTTTGCAGCAACAGCAAAGGTGCCAGCGGGGAAAAGTAATGCTGGTTCTCACTGCCTCCTGGAACTCTTTGAAATGCCCCAGACAATTTGGCCCTCTCTGCTTTCCTGCGGACTCCATCCTCAAAAGCATCTCTTTTCGCTTTCGGCGGTGTTTGGAGCAAAAAAGACAAACGTCCAGCTTTTGCTGCCACAGCAAAGGTGCCAGCGGGGAAAAGTGATGTTGGTTCTCACTGCCTCCTGGAACCCTTTCAAATGCCCCAGACAATTTGGCCCTCTCTGCTTTCCTGCGGACTCCATCCTCAAAAGCACCTGTTTTCGCTTTCGGCAGCCTCCGGAGCAAAAAAGACAAACGTCCAGCTTTTGCTGCCACAGCAAAGGTGCCAGCGGGGAAAAGTAATGCTGGTTCTCACTGCCTCCTGGAACCCTTTCAAATGCCACAGACAATTTGGCCCTCTCTGCTTTCCTGCGGACTCCATCCTCAAAAGCACCTGTTTTCGCTTTCGGCAGCCTCCGGAGCAAAAAAGACAAACGTCCAGCTTTTGCTGCCACAGCAAAGGTGCCAGCAAGGAAAAGTGATGCTGGTCCTCATTGCCTCCTTGAACCTCTTCAAATGCCCCAGACAATTTGGCCCTCTCTGCTTTCCTGCGGACTCCATCCTCAAAAGCACCTTTTTTCGCTTTCGGCATCCTCAGGAGCAAAAAAGACAAACGTCCAGCTTTTGCTGCCACAGCAAAGGTGCCAGCGGGGAAAAGTAATGCTGGTTCTCACTGCCTCCTGGAACCCTTTCAAATGCCACAGACAATTTGGCCCTCTCTGCTTTCCTGCGGACTCCATCCTCAAAAGCACCTGTTTTTGCTTTCGGCAGCCTCCGGAGGAAAAAAGAAAAACGTCCAGCTTTTGCTGCCACAGCAAAAAAGGTGCCAGCGGGGAAAAGTAATGCTGGTTCTCACTGCCTCCTGGAACCCTTTCAAATGACACAGTCAATTTGGCTCTCTCTGCTTTCCTGCGGACTCCATCCTCAAAAGCACCTTTTTCGCTTTCGGCAGCCTCCGGAGCAAAAAGACAAACGTCCAGCTTTTGCTGCCACAGCAAAGGTGCCAGCGGGGAAAAGTAATGCTGGTTCTCACTGCCTCCTGGAACCCTTTCAAATGCCACAGACAATTTGGCCCTCTCTGCTTTCCTGCGGACTCCATCCCTCAAAGCACCTGTTTTCGCTTTCGGCAGCCTCCGGAGCAAAAAAGACAAACGTCCAGCTTTTGCTGCCACAGCAAAGGTGCCAGCAAGGAAAAGTGATGCTGGTCCTCATTGCCTCCTTGAACCTCTTCAAATGCCCCAGACAATTTGGCCCTCTCTGCTTTCCTGCGGACTCATCCTCAAAAGCACCTTTTTTTCGCTTTCGGCATCCTCAGGAGCAAAAAGACAAACGTCCAGCTTTTGCTGCCACAGCAAAGGTGCCAGCGGGGAAAGTAATGCTGGTTCTCACTGCCTCCTGGAACCCTTTCAAATGCCACAGACAATTTGGCCCTCTCTGCTTTCCTGCGGACTCCATCCTCAAAAGCACCTGTTTTTGCTTTCGGCAGCCTCCGGAGGAAAAAAGAAAAACGTCCAGCTTTTGCTGCCACAGCAAAGGTGCCAGCGGGGAAAAGTAATGCTGGTTCTCACTGCCTCCTGGAACCCTTTCAAAAGCCACAGACAATTTGGCCCTCTCTGCTTTCCTGCGGACTCCATCCTCAAAAGCACCTGTTTTCGCTTTCGGCATCCTCAGGAGCAAAAAAGACAAACGTCCAGCTTTTGCAGCAACAGCAAAGGTGCCAGCGGGGAAAAGTAATGCTGGTTCTCACTGCCTCCTGGAACTCTTTGAAATGCCCCAGACAATTTGGCCCTCTCTGCTTTCCTGCGGACTCCATCCTCAAAAGCATCTCTTTTCGCTTTTCGGCGGTGTTTGGAGCAAAAAAGACAAACGTCCAGCTTTTGCTGCCACAGCAAAGGTGCCAGCGGGGGAAAAGTGATGTTGGTTCTCACTGCCTCCTGGAACCCTTTCAAATGCCCCAGACAATTTGGCCCTCTCTGCTTTCCTGCGGACTCCATCCTCAAAAGCACCTGTTTTCGCTTTCGGCAGCCTCCGGAGCAAAAAAGACAAACGTCCAGCTTTTGCTGCCACAGCAAAGGTGCCAGCGGGGAAAAGTAATGCTGGTTCTCACTTCCTCCTGGAACCCTTTCAAATGACACAGTCAATTTGGCTCTCTCTGCTTTCCTGCGGACTCCATCCTCAAAAGCACCTTTTTTCGCTTTCGGCAGCCTCCGGAGCAAAAAAGACAAACGTCCAGCTTTTGCTGCCACAGCAAAGGTGCCAGCGGGGAAAAGTAATGCTGGTTCTCACTGCCTCCTGGAACCCTTTCAAATGCCACAGACAATTTGGCCCTCTCTGCTTTCCTGCGGACTCCATCCTCAAAAGCACCTGTTTTCGCTTTCGGCAGCCTCCGGAGCAAAAAAGACAAACGTCCAGCTTTTGCTGCCACAGCAAAGGTGCCAGCAAGGAAAAGTGATGCTGGTCCTCATTGCCTCCTTGAACCTCTTCAAATGCCCCAGACAATTTGGCCCTCTCTGCTTTCCTGCGGACTCCATCCTCAAAAGCACCTTTTTTCGCTTTCGGCATCCTCAGGAGCAAAAAAGACAAACGTCCAGCTTTTGCTGCCACAGCAAAGGTGCCAGCGGGGAAAAGTAATGCTGGTTCTCACTGCCTCCTGGAACCCTTTCAAATGCCACAGACAATTTGGCCCTCTCTGCTTTCCTGCGGACTCCATCCTCAAAAGCACCTGTTTTTGCTTTCGGCAGCCTCCGGAGGAAAAAAGAAATACGTCCAGCTTTTGCTGCCACAGCAAAGGTGCCAGCGGGGAAAAGTAATGCTGGTTCTCACTGCCTCCTGGAACTCTTTCAAATACCACAGACAATTTTGTACTCTCTGCTTTTTTGCGGACTCCATCCTCAAAAGCACCTGTTTTTGCTTTCGGCAGCCTCCGGAGCAAAAAAGACAAACGTCCAGCTTTTGCTGCCACAGCAAAGGTGCCAGCGGGGAAAAGTAATGCTGGTTCTCACTGCCTCCTGGAACCCTTTCAAATGCCACAGTCAATTTGGCCCTATCTGCTTTCCTGCGGACTCCATCCTCAAAAACACCTTTTTTTCGCTTTCGGCAGCCTCCGTAGCAAAAAAGACAAACGTCCAGCTTTTGCTGCCACAGCAAAGGTGCCAGCGGGGAAAAGTAATGCTGGTTCTCACTGCCTCCTGGAACCCTTTCAAATACCACAGACAATTTTGCACTCTCTGCTTTCCTGCGGACTCCATCCTCAAAAGCACCTGTTTTCGCTTTCGGCAGCCTCCGGAGCAAAAAAGACAAACGTCCAGCTTTTGCTGCCACAGCAAAGGTGCCAGTGGGGAAAAGTAATGCTGGTTCTCACTGCCTCCTGGAACTCTGTCAAATGCCACAGACAATTTTGCACTCCCTGCTTTCCTGCGGACTCCATCCTCAAAAGCATCTCTTTTCGCTTTCGGCAGCCTCCGGAGGAAAAAAGACAAACGTCCAGCTTTTGCTGCCACAGCAAAGGTGCCAGCGGGGAAAAGTAATGCTGGTTCTCACTGCCTCCTGGAACCCTTTCAAATGCCACAGACAATTTGGCCCTCTCTGCTTTCCTGCGGACTCCATCCTCAAAAGCACCTGTTTTCGCTTTCGGCAGCCTCCGGAGCAAAAAAGACAAACGTCCAGCTTTTGCTGCCACAGCAAAGGTGCCAGCAAGGAAAAGTGATGCTGGTCCTCATTGCCTCCTTGAACCTCTTCAAATGCCCCAGACAATTTGGCCCTCTCTGCTTTCCTGCGGACTCCATCCTCAAAAGCACCTTTTTTCGCTTTCGGCATCCTCAGGAGCAAAAAAGACAAACGTCCAGCTTTTGCTGCCACAGCAAAGGTGCCAGCGGGGAAAAGTAATGCTGGTTCTCACTGCCTCCTGGAACCCTTTCAAATGCCACAGACAATTTGGCCCTCTCTGCTTTCCTGCGGACTCCATCCTCAAAAGCACCTGTTTTTGCTTTCGGCAGCCTCCGGAGGAAAAAAGAAAAACGTCCAGCTTTTGCTGCCACAGCAAAGGTGCCAGCGGGGAAAAGTAATGCTGGTTCTCACTGCCTCCTGGAACCCTTTCAAAAGCCACAGACAATTTGGCCCTCTCTGCTTTCCTGCGGACTCCATCCTCAAAAGCACCTGTTTTCGCTTTCGGCATCCTCAGGAGCAAAAAAGACAAACGTCCAGCTTTTGCTGCCACAGCAAAGGTGCCAGCGGGGAAAAGTAATGCTGGTTCTCACTGCCTCCTGGAACCCTTTCAAATGCCCCAGACAATTTGGCCCTCTCTGCTTTCCTGCGGACTCCATCCTCAAAAGCACTTGTTTTCTCTTTCGGCAACCTCCGGAGCAAAAAAGACAAACGTCCAGCTTTTGCAGCAACAGCAAAGGTGCCAGCGGGGAAAAGTAATGCTGGTTCTCACTGCCTCCTGGAACTCTTTGAAATGCCCCAGACAATTTGGCCCTCTCTGCTTTCCTGCGGACTCCATCCTCAAAAGCATCTCTTTTCGCTTTCGGCGGTGTTTGGAGCAAAAAAGACAAACGTCCAGCTTTTGCTGCCACAGCAACTGTGCCAGCGGGGAAAAGTGATGTTGGTTCTCACTGCCTCCTGGAACCCTTTCAAATGCCCCAGACAATTTGGCCCTCTCTGCTTTCCTGCGGACTCCATCCTCAAAAGCACCTGTTTTCGCTTTCGGCAGCCTCCGGAGCAAAAAAGACAAACGTACAGCTTTTGCTGCCACAGCAAAGGTGCCAGCGGGGAAAAGTAATGCTGGTTCTCACTTCCTCCTGGAACCCTTTCAAATGACACAGTCAATTTGGCTCTCTCTGCTTTCCTGCGGACTCCATCCTCAAAAGCACCTTTTTTCGCTTTCGGCAGCCTCCGGAGCAAAAAAGACAAACGTCCAGCTTTTGCTGCCACAGCAAAGGTGCCAGCGGGGAAAAGTAATGCTGGTTCTCACTGCCTCCTGGAACCCTTTCAAATGCCACAGACAATTTGGCCCTCTCTGCTTTCCTGCGGACTCCATCCTCAAAAGCACCTTTTTTCGCTTTCGGCATCCTCAGGAGCAAAAAAAGACAAACGTCCAGCTTTTGCTGCCACAGCAAAGGTGCCAGCGGGGAAAAGTAATGCTGGTTCTCACTGCCTCCTGGAACCCTTTCAAATGCCACAGACAATTTGGCCCTCTCTGCTTTCCTGCGGACTCCATCCTCAAAAGCACCTGTTTTTGCTTTCGGCAGCCTCCGGAGGAAAAAAGAAAAACGTCCAGCTTTTGCTGCCACAGCAAAGGTGCCAGCGGGGAAAAGTAATGCTGGTTCTCACTGCCTCCTGGAACCCTTTCAAAAGCCACAGACAATTTGGCCCTCTCTGCTTTCCTGCGGACTCCATCCTCAAAAGCACCTGTTTTCGCTTTCGGCATCCTCAGGAGCAAAAAAGACAAACGTCCAGCTTTTGCTGCCACAGCAAAGGTGCCAGCGGGGAAAAGTAATGCTGGTTCTCACTGCCTCCTGGAACCCTTTCAAATGCCCCAGACAATTTGGCCCTCTCTGCTTTCCTGCGGACTCCATCCTCAAAAGCACTTGTTTTCTCTTTCGGCAACCTCCGGAGCAAAAAAGACAAACGTCCAGCTTTTGCAGCAACAGCAAAGGTGCCAGCGGGGAAAAGTAATGCTGGTTCTCACTGCCTCCTGGAACTCTTTGAAATGCCCCAGACAATTTGGCCCTCTCTGCTTTCCTGCGGACTCCATCCTCAAAAGCATCTCTTTTCGCTTTCGGCGGTGTTTGGAGCAAAAAAGACAAACGTCCAGCTTTTGCTGCCACAGCAAAGGTGCCAGCGGGGAAAAGTGATGTTGGTTCTCACTGCCTCCTGGAACCCTTTCAAATGCCCCAGACAATTTGGCCCTCTCTGCTTTCCTGCGGACTCCATCCTCAAAAGCACCTGTTTTCGCTTTCGGCAGCCTCCGGAGCAAAAAAGACAAACGTCCAGCTTTTGCTGCCACAGCAAAGGTGCCAGCGGGGAAAAGTAATGCTGGTTCTCACTTCCTCCTGGAACCCTTTCAAATGACACAGTCAATTTGGCTCTCTCTGCTTTCCTGCGGACTCCATCCTCAAAAGCACCTTTTTTCGCTTTCGGCAGCCTCCGGAGCAAAAAAGACAAACGTCCAGCTTTTGCTGCCACAGCAAAGGTGCCAGCGGGGAAAAGTAATGCTGGTTCTCACTGCCTCCTGGAACCCTTTCAAATGCCACAGACAATTTGGCCCTCTCTGCTTTCCTGCGGACTCCATCCTCAAAAGCACCTGTTTTCGCTTTCGGCAGCCTCCGGAGCAAAAAAGACAAACGTCCAGCTTTTGCTGCCACAGCAAAGGTGCCAGCAAGGAAAAGTGATGCTAGTCCTCATTGCCTCCTTGAACCTCTTCAAATGCCCCAGACAATTTGGCCCTCTCTGCTTTCCTGCGGACTCCATCCTCAAAAGCACCTTTTTTCGCTTTCGGCATCCTCAGGAGCAAAAAAGACAAACGTCCAGCTTTTGCTGCCACAGCAAAGGTGCCAGCGGGGAAAAGTAATGCTGGTTCTCACTGCCTCCTGGAACCCTTTCAAATGCCACAGACAATTTGGCCCTCTCTGCTTTCCTGCGGACTCCATCCTCAAAAGCACCTGTTTTTGCTTTCGGCAGCCTCCGGAGGAAAAAAGAAAAACGTCCAGCTTTTGCTGCCACAGCAAAGGTGCCAGCGGGGAAAAGTAATGCTGGTTCTCACTGCCTCCTGGAACTCTTTCAAATACCACAGACAATTTTGTACTCTCTGCTTTCCTGCGGACTCCATCCTCAAAAGCACCCGTTTTTGCTTTCGGCAGCCTCCGGAGCAAAAAAGACAAACGTCCAGCTTTTGCTGCCACAGCAAAGGTGCCAGCGGGGAAAAGTAATGCTGGTTCTCACTGCCTCCTGGAACCCTTTCAAATGCCACAGTCAATTTGGCCCTATCTGCTTTCCTGCGGACTCCATCCTCAAAAACACCTTTTTTTCGCTTTCGGCAGCCTCCGTAGCAAAAAAGACAAACGTCCAGCTTTTGCTGCCACAGCAAAGGTGCCAGCGGGGAAAAGTAATGCTGGTTCTCACTGCCTCCTGGAACCCTTTCAAATACCACAGACAATTTTGCACTCTCTGCTTTCCTGCGGACTCCATCCTCAAAAGCACCTGTTTTCGCTTTCGGCAGCCTCCGGAGCAAAAAAGACAAACGTCCAGCTTTTGCTGCCACAGCAAAGGTAGCCAGTGGGGGAAAAGTAATGCTGGTTCTCACTGCCTCCTGGAACTCTGTCAAATGCCACAGACAATTTTGCACTCCCTGCTTTCCTGCGGACTCCATCCTCCAAAAGCATCTCTTTTCGCTTTCGGCAGCCTCCGGAGGAAAAAAGGACAAACGTCCAGCTTTTGCTGCCACAGCAAAAGGTGCCAGCGGGGAAAAGTAATGCTGGTTCTCACTGCCTCCTGGAACCCTTTCAAATGCCACAGAACAATTTGGCCCTCTCTGCTTTCCTGCGGACTCCATCCTCAAAAGCCCTGTTTTCGCTTTCGGCAGCCTCCGGAGCAAAAAAGACAAACGTCCAGCTTTTGCTGCCACAGCAAAGGTGCCAGCAAGGAAAGTGATGCTGGTCCTCATTGCCTCCTTGAACCTCTTCAAATGCCCCAGACAATTTGGCCCTCTCTGCTTTCCTGCGGACTCCATCCTCAAAAGCACCTTTTTTCGCTTTCGGCATCCTCAGGAGCAAAAAAGACAAACGTCCAGCTTTTGCTGCCACAGCAAAGGTGCCAGCGGGGAAAAGTAATGCTGGTTCTCACTGCCTCCTGGAACCCTTTCAAATGCCACAGACAATTTGGCCCTCTCTGCTTTCCTGCGGACTCCATCCTCAAAAGCACCTGTTTTTGCTTTCGGCAGCCTCCGGAGGAAAAAAGAAAAACGTCCAGCTTTTGCTGCCACAGCAAAGGTGCCAGCGGGGAAAAGTAATGCTGGTTCTCACTGCCTCCTGGAACCCTTTCAAAAGCCACAGACAATTTGGCCCTCTCTGCTTTCCTGCGGACTCCATCCTCAAAAGCACCCTGTTTTCGCTTTCGGCATCCTCAGGAGCAAAAAAGACAAACGTCCAGCTTTTGCTGCCACAGCAAAGGTGCCAGCGGGGAAAAGTAATGCTGGTTCTCACTGCCTCCTGGAACCCTTTCAAATGCCCCAGACAATTTGGCCCTCTCTGCTTTCCTGCGGACTCCATCCTCAAAAGCACTTGTTTTCTCTTTCGGCAACCTCCGGAGCAAAAAAGACAAACGTCCAGCTTTTGCAGCAACAGCAAAGGTGCCAGCGGGGAAAAGTAATGCTGGTTCTCACTGCCTCCTGGAACTCTTTGAAATGCCCCAGACAATTTGGCCCTCTCTGCTTTCCTGCGGACTCCATCCTCAAAAGCATCTCTTTTCGCTTTCGGCGGTGTTTGGAGCAAAAAAGACAAACGTCCAGCTTTTGCTGCCACAGCAAAGGTGCCAGCGGGGAAAAGTGATGTTGGTTCTCACTGCCTCCTGGAACCCTTTCAAATGCCCCAGACAATTTGGCCCTCTCTGCTTTCCTGCGGACTTCCATCCTCAAAAGCACCTGTTTTTCGCTTTCGGCAGCCTCCGGAGCAAAAAAGACAAACGTCCAGCTTTTGCTGCCACAGCAAAGGTGCCAGCGGGGAAAAGTAATGCTGGTTCTCACTTCCTCCTGGAACCCTTTCAAATGACACAGTCAATTTGGCTCTCTCTGCTTTCCTGCGGACTCCATCCTCAAAAGCACCTTTTTTCGCTTTCGGCAGCCTCCGGAGCAAAAAAGACAAACGTCCAGCTTTTGCTGCCACAGCAAAGGTGCCAGCGGGAAAAGTAATGCTGGTTCTCACTGCCTCCTGGAACCCTTTCAAATGCCACAGACAATTTGGCCCTCTCTGCTTCCTGCGGACTCCATCCTCAAAAGCACCTGTTTTCGCTTTCGGCAGCCTCCGGAGCAAAAAAGACAAACGTCCAGCTTTTGCTGCCACAGCAAAGGTGCCAGCAAGGAAAAGTGATGCTGGTCCTCATTGCCTCCTTGAACCTCTTCAAATGCCCAGACAATTTGGCCCTCTCTGCTTTCCTGCGGACTCCATCCTCAAAAGCACCTTTTTCGCTTTCGGCATCCTCAGGAGCAAAAAAGACAAACATCCAGCTTTTGCTGCCACAGCAAAGGTGCCAGCGGGGAAAAGTAATGCTGGTTCTCACTGCCTCCTGGAACCCTTTCAAATGCCACAGACAATTTGGCCCTCTCTGCTTTCCTGCGGACTCCATCCTCAAAAGCACCTGTTTTTGCTTTCAGCAGCCTCCGGAGGAAAAAAGAAAAACGTCCAGCTTTTGCTGCCACAGCAAAGGTGCCAGCGGGGAAAAGTAATGCTGGTTCTCACTGCCTCCTGGAACCCTTTCAAAAGCCCACAGACAATTTGGCCCTCTCTGCTTTCCTGCGGACTCCATCCTCAAAAGCACCTGTTTTCGCTTTCGGCATCCTCAGGAGCAAAAAAGACAAACGTCCAGCTTTTGCTGCCACAGCAAAGGTGCCAGCGGGGAAAAGTAATGCTGGTTCTCACTGCCTCCTGGAACTCTTTGAAATGCCCCAGACAATTTGGCCCTCTCTGCTTTCCTGCGGACTCCATCCTCAAAAGCATCTCTTTTCGCTTTCGGCGGTGTTTGGAGCAAAAAAGACAAACGTCCAGCTTTTGCTGCCACAGCAAAGGTGCCAGCGGGGAAAAGTAATGCTGGGTTCTTCCACTTCCTCCTGGAACCCTTTCAAATGACACAGTCAATTTGGCTCTCTCTGCTTTCCTGCGGACTCCATCCTCAAAAGCACCTTTTTTCGCTTTCGGCAGCCTCCGGAGCAAAAAAAGACAAACGTCCAGCTTTTGCTGCCACAGCAAAGGTGCCAGCGGGGAAAAGTAATGCTGGTTCTCACTGCCTCCTGGAACCCTTTCAAATGCCCCAGACAATTTGGCCCTCTCTGCTTTCCTGCGGACTCCATCCTCAAAAGCACCTGTTTTCGCTTTCGGCAGCCTCCGGAGCAAAAAAGACAAACGTCCAGCTTTTGCTGCCACAGCAAAGGTGCCAGCAAGGAAAGTGATGCTGGTCCTCATTGCCTCCTTGAACCTCTTCAAATGCCCCAGACAATTTGGCCCTCTCTGCTTTCCTGCGGACTCCATCCTCAAAAGCACCTTTTTTCGCTTTCGGCATCCTCAGGAGCAAAAAAGACAAACGTCCAGCTTTTGCTGCCACAGCAAAGGTGCCAGCGGGGGAAAAGTAATGCTGGTTCTCACTGCCTCCTGGAACCCTTTCAAATGCCACAGACAATTTGGCCCTCTCTGCTTTCCTGCGGACTCCATCCTCAAAAGCACCTGTTTTTGCTTTCGGCAGCCTCCGGAGGAAAAAAGAAAAACGTCCAGCTTTTGCTGCCACAGCAAGGTGCCAGCGGGGAAAAGTAATGCTGGTTCTCACTGCCTCCTGGAACTCTTTCAAATACCACAGACAATTTTGTACTCTCTGCTTTCCTGCGGACTCCATCCTCAAAAGCACCTGTTGTTTGCTTTTCGGCAGCCTCCGGAGCAAAAAAGACAAACGTCCAGCTTTTGCTGCCACAGCAAAGGTGCCAGCGGGGAAAAGTAATGCTGGTTTCTCACTGCCTCCTGGAACCCTTTCAAATGCCACAGTCAATTTGGCCCTATCTGCTTTCCTGCGGACTCCATCCTCAAAAACACCTTTTTTTCGCTTTCGGCAGCCTCCGTAGCAAAAAAGACAAACGTCCAGCTTTTGCTGCCACAGCAAAGGTGCCAGCGGGGAAAAGTAATGCTGGTTCTCACTGCCTCCTGGAACCCTTTCAAATACCACAGACAATTTTGCACTCTCTGCTTTCCTGCGGACTCCATCCTCAAAAGCACCTGTTTTCGCTTTCGGCAGCCTCCGGAGCAAAAAAGACAAACGTCCAGCTTTTGCTGCCACAGCAAAGGTGCCAGTGGGGAAAAGTAATGCTGGTTCTCACTGCCTCCTGGAACTCTGTCAAATGCCACAGACAATTTTGCACTCCCTGCTTTCCTGCGGACTCCATCCTCAAAAGCATCTCTTTTCGCTTTCGGCAGCCTCCGGAGGAAAAAAGACAAACGTCCAGCTTTTGCTGCCACAGCAAAGGTGCCAGCGGGGAAAAGAGTAATGCTGGTTCTCACTGCACTCCTGGAACCCTTTCAAATGCCACAGACAATTTGGCCCTCTCTGCTTTCTGCGACTCCATCCTCAAAAGCACCTGTTTTCGCTTTCGGCAGCCTCCGGAGCAAAAAAGACAAACGTCCAGCTTTTGCTGCCACAGCAAAGGTGCCAGCAAGGAAAAGTGATGCTGGTCCTCATTGCCTCCTTGAACCTCTTCAAATGCCCCAGACAATTTGGCCCTCTCTGCTTTCCTGCGGACTCCATCCTCAAAAGCACCTTTTTTCGCTTTCGGCATCCTCAGGAGCAAAAAAGACAAACGTCCAGCTTTTGCTGCCACAGCAAAGGTGCCAGCGGGAAAAGTAATGCTGGTTCTCACTGCCTCCTGGAACCCTTTCAAATGCCACAGACAATTTGGCCCTCTCTGCTTTCCTGCGGACTCCATCCCTCAAAAGCACCTGTTTTTGCTGTCGGCAGCCTCCGGAGGAAAAAAGAAAAACGTCCAGCTTTTGCTGCCACAGCAAAGGTGCCAGCGGGGAAAAGTAATGCTGGTTCTCACTGCCTCCTGGAACCCTTTCAAAAGCCACAGACAATTTTGGCCCTCTCTGCTTTCCTGCGGACTCCATCCTCAAAAGCACCTGTTTTCGCTTTCGGCATCCTCAGAGCAAAAAAGACAAACGTCCAGCTTTTGCTGCCACAGCAAAGGTGCCAGTGGGGAAAAGTAATGCTGGTTCTCACTGCCTCCTGGAACTCTGTCAAATGCCACAGACAATTTTGCACTCCCTGCTTTCCTGCGGACTCCATCCTCAAAAGCATCTCTTTTCGCTTCGGCAGCCTCCGGAGGAAAAAAGACAAACGTCCAGCTTTTGCTGCCACAGCAAAGGTGCCAGCGGGAAAGTAATGCTGGTTCTCACTGCCTCCTGGAACCCTTCAAATGCCACAGACAATTTGGCCCTCTCTGCTTTCCTGCGGACTCCATCCTCAAAAGCACCTGTTTTCCGCTTTCGGCAGCCTCCGGAGCAAAAAAGACAAACGTCCAGGCTTTTGCTGCCACAGCAAAGGTGCCAGCAAGGAAAAGTGATGCTGGTCCTCATTGCCTCCTTGAACCTCTTCAAATGCCCCAGACAATTTGGCCCTCTCTGCTTTCCTGCGGACTCCATCCTCAAAAGCACCTTTTTTCCTTTCGGCATCCTCAGGAGCAAAAAAGACAAACGTCCAGCTTTTGCTGCCACAGCAAAGGTGCCAGCGGGGAAAAGTAATGCTGGTTCTCACTGCCTCCTGGAACCCTTTCAAATGCCACAGACAATTTGGCCTCTCTGCTTTCTGCGACTCCATCCTCAAAAGCACCTGTTTTTGCTGTCGGCAGCCTCCGGAGGAAAAAAGAAAAACGTCCAGCTTTTGCTGCCACAGCAAAGGTGCCAGCGGGGAAAAGTAATGCTGGTTCTCACTGCCTCCTGGAACCCTTTCAAAAGCCACAGACAATTTGGCCCTCTCTGCTTTCCTGCGGACTCCATCCTCAAAAGCACCTGTTTTCGCTTTCGGCATCCTCAGGAGCAAAAAAGACAAACGTCCAGCTTTTGCTGCCACAGCAAAGGTGCCAGCGGGGAAAAGTAATGCTGGTTCTCACTGCCTCCTGGAACCCTTTCAAATGCCCCAGACAATTTGGCCCTCTCTGCTTTCCTGCGGACTCCATCCTCAAAAGCACTTGTTTTCTCTTTCGGCAACCTCCGGAGCAAAAAAGACAAACGTCCAGCTTTTGCAGCAACAGCAAAGGTGCCAGCGGGGAAAAGTAATGCTGGTTCTCACTGCCTCCTGGAACTCTTTGAAATGCCCCAGACAATTTTGGCCCTCTCTGCTTTCCTGCGGACTCCATTCCTCAAAAGCATCTCTTTTCGCTTTCGGCGGTGTTTGGAGCAAAAAAGACAAACGTCCAGCTTTTGCTGCCACAGCAAAGGTGCCAGCGGGGAAAAGTGATGTTGGTTCTCACTGCCTCCTGGAACCCTTTCAAATGCCCCAGACAATTTGGCCCTCTCTGCTTTCCTGCGGACTCCATCCTCAAAAGCACCTGTTTTCGCTTTCGGCAGCCTCCGGAGCAAAAAAGACAAACGTCCAGCTTTTGCTGCCACAGCAAAGGTGCCAGCGGGGAAAAGTAATGCTGGTTCTCACTTCCTCCTGGAACCCTTTCAAATGACACAGTCAATTTGGCTCTCTCTGCTTTCCTGCGGACTCCATCCTCAAAAGCACCTTTTTTCGCTTTCGGCAGCCTCCGGAGCAAAAAAGACAAACGTCCAGCTTTTGCTGCCACAGCAAAGGTGCCAGCGGGGAAAAGTAATGCTGGTTCTCACTGCCTCCTGGAACCCTTTCAAATGCCACAGACAATTTGGCCCTCTCTGCTTTCCTGCGGACTCCATCCTCAAAAGCACCTGTTTTCGCTTTCGGCAGCCTCCGGAGCAAAAAAGACAAACGTCCAGCTTTTGCTGCCACAGCAAAGGTGCCAGCAAGGAAAAGTGATGCTGGTCCTCATTGCCTCCTTGAACCTCTTCAAATGCCCCAGACAATTTGGCCCTCTCTGCTTTCCTGCGGACTCCATCCTCAAAAGCACCTTTTTTCGCTTTCGGCATCCTCAGGAGCAAAAAAGACAAACGTCCAGCTTTTGCTGCCACAGCAAAGGTGCCAGCGGGGAAAAGTAATGCTGGTTCTCACTGCCTCCTGGAACCCTTTCAAATGCCACAGACAATTTGGCCCTCTCTGCTTTCCTGCGGACTCCATCCTCAAAAGCACCTGTTTTTGCTTTCGGCAGCCTCCGGAGGAAAAAAGAAAAACGTCCAGCTTTTGCTGCCACAGCAAAGGTGCCAGCGGGGAAAAGTAATGCTGGTTCTCACTGCCTCCTGGAACCCTTTCAAAAGCCACAGACAATTTGGCCCTCTCTGCTTTCCTGCGGACTCCATCCTCAAAAGCACCTGTTTTCGCTTTCGGCATCCTCAGGAGCAAAAAAGACAAACGTCCAGCTTTTGCTGCCACAGCAAAGGTGCCAGCGGGGAAAAGTAATGCTGGTTCTCACTGCCTCCTGGAACCCTTTCAAATGCCCCAGACAATTTGGCCCTCTCTGCTTTCCTGCGGACTCCATCCTCAAAAGCACTTGTTTTCTCTTTCGGCAACCTCCGGAGCAAAAAAGACAAACGTCCAGCTTTTGAAGCAACAGCAAAGGTGCCAGCGGGGAAAAGTAATGCTGGTTCTCACTGCCTCCTGGAACTCTTTGAAATGCCCCAGACAATTTGGCCCTCTCTGCTTTCCTGCGGACTCCATCCTCAAAAGCATCTCTTTTCGCTTTCGGCGGTGTTTGGAGCAAAAAAGACAAACGTCCAGCTTTTGCTGCCACAGCAAAGGTGCCAGCAAGGAAAAGTGATGCTGGTCCTCATTGCCTCCTTGAACCTCTTCAAATGCCCCAGACAATTTGGCCCTCTCTGCTTTCCTGCGGACTCCATCCTCAAAAGCACCTTTTTTCGCTTTCGGCGGTGTTTGGAGCAAAAAAGACAAACGTCCAGCTTTTGCTGCCACAGCAAAGGTGCCAGCGGGGAAAAGTGATGTTGGTTCTCACTGCCTCCTGGAACCCTTTCAAATGCCCCAGACAATTTGGCCCTCTCTGCTTTCCTGCGGACTCCATCCTCAAAAGCACCTGTTTTCGCTTTCGCAGGCTCCGGAGCAAAAAAGACAAACGTCCAGCTTTTGCTGCCACAGCAAAGGTGCCAGCGGGGAAAAGTAATGCTGGTTCTCACTTCCTCCTGGAACCCTTTCAAATGACACAGTCAATTTGGCTCTCTCTGCTTTCCTGCGGACTCCATCCTCAAAAGCACCTTTTTTCGCTTTCGGCAGCCTCCGGAGCAAAAAAGACAAACGTCCAGCTTTTGCTGCCACAGCAAAGGTGCCAGCGGGGAAAAGTAATGCTGGTTCTCACTGCCTCCTGGAACCCTTTCAAATGCCACAGTCAATTTGGCTCTCTCTGCTTTCCTGCGGACTCCATCCTCAAAAGCACCTGTTTTCGCTTTCGGCGGTGTTTGGAGCAAAAAAGACAAACGTCCAGCTTTTGCTGCCACAGCAAAGGTGCCAGCGGGGAAAAGTAATGCTGGTTCTCACTGCCTCCTGGAACTCTTTCAAATGCCACAGACAATTTTGCACTCTCTGCTTTCCTGCGGACTCCATCCTCAAAAGCACCTGTTTTTGCTTTCGGCATCCTCAGGAGCAAAAAAGACAAACGTCCAGCTTTTGCTGCCACAGCAAAGGTGCCAGCGGGGAAAAGTAATGCTGGTTCTCACTGCCTCCTGGAACCCTTTCAAATGCCACAGTCAATTTGGCTCTCTCTGCTTTCCTGCGGACTCCATTCTCAAAAGCACCTGTTTTCGCTTTCGGCAGCCTCCGGAGCAAAAAAGACAAACGTCCAGCTTTTGCTGCCACAGCAAAGGTGCCAGCGGGGAAAAGTAATGCTGGTTCTCACTGCCTCCTGGAACTCTGTCAAATGCCACAGACAATTTTGCACTCTCTGCTTTCCTGCGGACTCCATCCTCAAAAGCATCTCTTTTCGCTTTCGGCAGCCTCCGGAGCAAAAAAGACAAACGTCCAGCTTTTGCTGCCACAGCAAAGGTGCCAGCGGGGAAAAGTAATGCTGGTTCTCACTGCCTCCTGGAGCTCTTTCAAATGCCACAGACAATTTTGCACTCTCTGCTTTCCTGCGGACTCCATCCTCAAAAGCACCTGTTTTTGCTTTCGGCATCCTCCGGAGCAAAAAAGACAAACGTCCAGCTTTTGCTGCCACAGCAAAGGTGCCAGCGGGGAAAAGTGATGCTGGTTCTCACTGCCTCCTGGAACCCTTTCAAATGCCCCAGACAATTTGGCCCTCTCTGCTTTCCTGCGGACTCCATCCTCAAAAGCACCTGTTTTCGCTTTCGGCAACCTCCGGAGCAAAAAAGACAAACGTCCAGCTTTTGCTGCCACAGCAAAGGTGCCAGCGGGGAGAAGTAATGCTGGTTCTCACTGCCTCCTGGAACCCTTTCAAATGCCACAGACAATTTGGCCCTCTCTGCTTTCCTGCGGACTCCATCCTCAAAAGCACCTGTTTTCGCTTTCGACATCCTCAGGAGCAAAAAAGACAAACGTCCAGCTTTTGCTGCCACAGCAAAGGTGCCAGCGGGGAAAAGTGATGCTGGTCCTCATTGCCTCCTGGAACCTCTTCAAATGCCACAGACAATTTGGCCCTCTATGCTTTCCTGCGGACTCCATCCTCAAAAGCACCTGTTTTCGCTTTCGGCATCCTCAGGAGCAAAAAAGACAAACGTCCAGCTTTTGCTGCCACAGCAAAGGTGCCAGCGGGGAAAAGTAATGCTGGTTCTCACTGCCTCCTGGAACCCTTTCAAATGCCACAGACAATTTGGCCCTCTCTGCTTTCCTGCGGACTCCATCCTCAAAAGCACTTGTTTTCTCTTTCGGCAACCTCCGGAGGAAAAAAGACAAACGTCCAGCTTTTGCTGCCACAGCAAAGGTGCCAGCGGGGAAAAGTAATGCTGGTTCTCACTGCCTCCTGGAACTCTTTGAAATGCCCCAGACAATTTGGCCCTCTCTGCTTTCCTGCGGACTCCATCCTCAAAAGCACCTGTTTTCGCTTTCGGCGGTGTTTGGAGCAAAAAAGACAAACGTCCAGCTTTTGCTGCCACAGCAAAGGTGCCAGCGGGGAAAAGTGATGTTGGTTCTCACTGCCTCCTGGAACCCTTTCAAATGCCCCAGACAATTTGGCCCTCTCTGCTTTCCTGCGGACTCCATCCTCAAAAGCACCTGTTTTTGCTTTCGGCAGCCTCCGGAGCAAAAAAGACAAACGTCCAGCTTTTGCTGCCACAGCAAAGGTGCCAGCGGGGAAAAGTAATGCTGGTTCTCACTGCCTCCTGGAACCCTTTCAAATGCCACAGACAATTTGGCTCTCTCTGCTTTCCTGCGGACTCCATCCTCAAAAGCACCTGTTTTTGCTTTCGGCAGCCTCCGGAGCAAAAAAGACAAACGTCCAGCTTTTGCTGCCACAGCAAAGGTGCCAGCGGGGAAAAGTAATGCTGGTTCTCACTGCTTCCTGGAACCCTTTCAAATGCCCCAGACAATTTGGCCCTCTCTGCTTTCCTGCGGACTCCATCCTCAAAAGCACCTGTTTTCGCTTTCGGCGGTGTTTGGAGCAAAAAAGACAAACGTCCAGCTTTTGCTGCCACAGCAAAGGTGCCAGCGGGGAAAAGTAATGCTGGTTCTCACTGCCTCCTGGAACCCTTTCAAATGCCACAGTCAATTTGGCTCTCTCTGCTTTCCTGCGGACTCCATCCTCAAAAGCACCTGTTTTCGCTTTCGGCGGTGTTTGGAGCAAAAAAGACAAACGTCCAGCTTTTGCTGCCACAGCAAAGGTGCCAGCGGGGAAAAGTAATGCTGGTTCTCACTGCCTCCTGGAACTCTTTCAAATACCACAGACAATTTTGCACTCTCTGCTTTCCTGCGGACTCCATCCTCAAAAGCACCTGTTTTTGCTTTCGGCAGCCTCCGGAGCAAAAAAGACAAACGTCCAGCTTTTGCTGCCACAGCAAAGGTGCCAGCGGGGAAAAGTAATGCTGGTTCTCACTGCCTCCTGGAACCCTTTCAAATGCCACAGTCAATTTGGCCCTATCTGCTTTCCTGCGGACTCCATCCTCAAAAACACCTTTTTTCGCTTTCGGCAGCCTCCGTAGCAAAAAAGACAAACGTCCAGCTTTTGCTGCCACAGCAAAGGTGCCAGCGGGGAAAAGTAATGCTGGTTCTCACTGCCTCCTGGAACTCTTTCAAATGCCACAGACAATTTTGCACTCTCTGCTTTCCTGCGGACTCCATCCTCAAAAGCACCTGTTTTTGCTTTCGGTAACCTCCGGAGCAAAAAAGACAAACGTCCAGCTTTTGCTGCCACAGCAAAGGTGCCAGCGGGGAAAAGTAATGCTGGTTCTAACTGCCTCCTGGAGCTCTTTGAAATGCCCCAGACAATTTGGCCCTCTCTGCTTTCCTGCGGACTCCATCCTCAAAAGCACCTGTTTTCGCTTTCGGCGGTGTTTGGAGCAAAAAAGACAAACGTCCAGCTTTTGCTGCCACAGCAAAGGTGCCAGCGGGGAAAAGTGATGTTGGTTCTCACTGCCTCCTGGAACCCTTTCAAATGCCCCAGACAATTTGGCCCTCTCTGCTTTCTTGCGGACTCCATCCTCAAAAGCACCTGTTTTCGCTTTCGGCAGCCTCCGGAGAAAAAAGACAAACGTCCAGCTTTTGCTGCCACAGCAAAGGTGCCAGCGGGGAAAAGTAATGCTGGTTCTCACTTCCTCCTGGAACCCTTTCAAATGACACAGTCAATTTGGCTCTCTCTGCTTTCCTGCGGACTCCATCCTCAAAAGCACCTTTTTTCGCTTTCGGCAGCCTCCGGAGCAAAAAAGACAAACGTCCAGCTTTTGCTGCCACAGCAAAGGTGCCAGCGGGGAAAAGTAATGCTGGTTCTCACTGCCTCCTGGAACCCTTTCAAATGCCACAGACAATTTGGCCCTCTCTGCTTTCCTGCAGACTCCATCCTCAAAAGCACCTGTTTTCGCTTTCGGCGGTGTTTGGAGCAAAAAAGACAAACGTCCAGCTTTTGCTGCCACAGCAAAGGTGCCAGCGGGGAAAAGTAATGCTGGTTCTCACTGCCTCCTGGAACCCTTTCAAAAGCCACAGACAATTTGGCCCTCTCTGCTTTCCTGCGGACTCCATTCTCAAAAGCACCTGTTTTCGCTTTCGGCATCCTCAGGAGCAAAAAAGACAAACGTCCAGCTTTTGCTGCCACAGCAAAGGTGCCAGCGGGGAAAAGTAATGCTGGTTCTCACTTCCTCCTGGAACCCTTTCAAATGACACAGTCAATTTGGCTCTCCCTGCTTTCCTGCGGACTCCATCCTCAAAAGCATCTCTTTTCGCTTTCGGCAGCCTCCGGAGCAAAAAAGACAAACGTCCAGCTTTTGCTGCCACAGCAAAGGTGCCAGCGGGGAAAAGTAATGCTGGTTCTCACTGCCTCCTGGAACTCTTTCAAATGCAACAGACAATTTGGCCCTCTCTGCTTTCCTGCGGACTCCATCCTCAAAAGCACCTGTTTTCGCTTTCGGCAACCTCCGGAGCAAAAAAGACAAACGTCCAGCTTTTGCTGCCACAGCAAAGGTGCCAGCGGGGAAAAGTAATGCTGGTTCTCACTGCCTCCTGGAACTCTTTGAAATGCCCCAGACAATTTGGCCCTCTCTGCTTTCCTGCGGACTCCATCCTCAAAAGCACCTGTTTTCGCTTTCGGCGGTGTTTCGAGCAAAAAAGACAAACGTCCAGCTTTTGCTGCCACAGCAAAGGTGCCAGCGGGGAAAAGTGATGTTGGTTCTCACTGCCTCCTGGAACCCTTTCAAATGCCCCAGACAATTTGGCCCTCTCTGCTTTCCTGCGGACTCCATCCTCAAAAGCACCTGTTTTGGCTTTCGGCAGCCTCCGGAGAAAAAAGACAAACGTCCAGCTTTTGCTGCCACAGCAAAGGTGCCAGCGGGGAAAAGTAATGCTGGTTCTCACTTCCTCCTTGAACCCTTTCAAATGACACAGTCAATTTGGCTCTCTCTGCTTTCCTGCGGACTCCATCCTCAAAAGCACCTTTTTTCGCTTTCGGCAGCCTCCGGAGCAAAAAAGACAAACGTCCAGCTTTTGCTGCCACAGCAAAGGTGCCAGCGGGGAAAAGTAATGCTGGTTCTCACTGCCTCCTGGAACCCTTTCAAATGCCACAGTCAATTTGGCTCTCTCTGCTTTCCTGCGGACTCCATCCTCAAAAGCACCTGTTTTCGCTTTCGGCGGTGTTTGGAGCAAAAAAGACAAACGTCCAGCTTTTGCTGCCACAGCAAAGGTGCAAGCGGGGAAAAGTAATGCTGATTCTCACTGCCTCCTGGAACCCTTTCAAAAGCCACAGACAATTTGGCCCTCTCTGCTTTCCTGCGGACTCCATTCTCAAAAGCACCTGTTTTCGCTTTCGGCATCCTCAGGAGCAAAAAAGACAAACGTCCAGCTTTTGCTGCCACAGCAAAGGTGCCAGCGGGGAAAAGTAATGCTGGTTCTCACTGCCTCCTGGAACCCTTTCAAATGCCACAGACAATTTGGCCCTCTCTGCTTTCCTGCGGACTCCATCCTCAAAAGCACTTGTTTTCTCTTTCGGCAACCTCCGGAGCAAAAAAGACAAACGTCCAGCTTTTGCTGCCACAGCAAAGGTGCCAGCGGAGAAAAGTAATGCTGGTTCTCACTGCCTCCTGGAACTCTTTGAAATGCCCCAGACAATTTGGCCCTCTCTGCTTTCCTGCGGACTCCATCCTCAAAAGCACCTGTTTTCGCTTTCGGCGGTGTTTGGAGCAAAAAAGACAAACGTCCAGCTTTTGCTGCCACAGCAAAGGTGCCAGCGGGGAAAAGTGATGTTGGTTCTCACTGCCTCCTGGAACCCTTTCAAATGCCCCAGACAATTTGGCCCTCTCTGCTTTCCTGCGGACTCCATCCTCAAAAGCACCTGTTTTCGCTTTCGGCAGCCTCCGGAGCAAAAAAGACAAACGTCCAGCTTTTGCTGCCACAGCAAAGGTGCCAGCGGGTAAAAGTAATGCTGGTTCTCACTGCCTCCTGGAACCCTTTCAAATGCCACAGACAATTTGGCTCTCTCTGCTTTCCTGCGGACTCCATCCTCAAAAGCACCTTTTTTCGCTTTCGGTATCCTCAGGAGCAAAAAAGACAAACGTCCAGCTTTTGCTGCCACAGCAAAGGTGCCAGCGGGGAAAAGTAATGCTGGTTCTCACTTCCTCCTGGAACCCTTTCAAATGACACAGTCAATTTGGCTCTCTCTGCTTTCCTGCGGACTCCATCCTCAAAAGCACCTTTTTTCGCTTTCGGCAGCCTCCGGAGCAAAAAAGACAAACGTCCAGCTTTTGCTGCCACAGCAAAGGTGCCAGCGGGTAAAAGTAATGCTGGTTCTCACTGCCTCCTGGAACCCTTTCAAATGCAACAGACAATTTGGCTCTCTCTGCTTTCCTGCGGACTCCATCCTCAAAAGCACCTGTTTTCGCTTTCGGCATCCTCAGGAGCAAAAAAGACAAACGTCCAGCTTTTGCTGCCACAGCAAAGGTGCCAGCGGGGAAAAGTGATGCTGGTCCTCATTGCCTCCTTGAACCTCTTCAAATGCCCCAGACAATTAGCCCTCTCTGCTTTCCTGCGGACTCCATCCTCAAAAGCACCTTTTTTCGCTTTCGGTATCCTCAGGAGCAAAAAAGACAAACGTCCAGCTTTTGCTGCCACAGCAAAGGTGCCAGCGGGGAAAAGTAATGCTGGTTCTCACTGCCTCCTGGAACCCTTTCAAATACCACAGACAATTTTGCACTCTCTGCTTTCCTGCGGACTCCATCCTCAAAAGCACCTGTTTTTGCTTTCGGCAGCCTCCGGAGCAAAAAAGACAAACGTCCAGCTTTTGCTGCCACAGCAAAGGTGCCAGCGGGGAAAAGTAATGCTGGTTCTCACTGCCTCCTGGAACCCTTTCAAATACCACAGACAATTTTGCACTCTCTGCTTTCCTGTGGACTCCATCCTCAAAAGCACCTGTTTTCGCTTTCGGCGGTGTTTGGAGCAAAAAAGACAACCTCCGGAGCAAAAAAGACAAATGTCCAGCTTTTGCTGCCACAGCAAAGGTGCCAGCGGGGAAAAGTAATGCTGGTTCTCACTTCCTCCTGGAACCCTTTCAAATGCCACAGTCAATTTGGCTCTCTCTGCTTTCCTGCGGACTCCATCCTCAAAAGCACCTTTTTTCGCTTTCGGCAGCCTCCGGAGCAAAAAAGACAAACGTCCAGCTTTTGCTGCCACAGCAAAGGTGCCAGCGGGGAAAAGTGATGCTGGTTCTCACTGCCTCCTGGAACCCTTTCAAATGCCACAGTCAATTTGGCTCTCTCTGCTTTCCTGCGGACTCCATCCTCAAAAGCACCTGTTTTCGCTTTCGGCAGCCTCCGGAGCAAAAAAGACAAACGTCCAGCTTTTGCTGCCACAGCAAAGGTGCCAGCGGGGAAAAGTAATGCTGGTTCTCACTGCCTCCTGGAACTCTGTCAAATGCCACAGACAATTTTGGACTCTCTGCTTTCCTGCGGACTCCATCCTCAAAAGCACCTGTTTTTGCTTTCGGCAGCCTCCGGAGCAAAAAAGACAAACGTCCAGCTTTTCCTGCCACAGCAAAGGTGCCAGCGGAGAAAAGTAATGCTGGTTCTCACTGCCTCCTGGAACCCTTTCAAATGCCACAGTCAATTTGGCTCTCTCTGCTTTCCTGCGGACTCCATTCTCAAAAGCACCTGTTTTCGCTTTCGGCAGCCTCCGGAGCAAAAAAGACAAACGTCCAGCTTTTGCTGCCACAGCAAAGGTGCCAGCGGGGAAAAGTAATGCTGGTTCTCACTGCCTCCTGGAACTCTGTCAAATGCCACAGACAATTTTGCCCTCTCTGCTTTCCTGCGGACTCCATCCTCAAAAGCATCTCTTTTCGCTTTCGGCAGCCTCCGGAGGAAAAAAGACAAACGTCCAGCTTTTGCTGCCACAGCAAAGGTGCCAGCGGGGAAAAGTAATGCTGGTTCTCACTGCCTCCTGGAACTCTGTCAAATGCCACAGACAATTTTGCACTCTCTGCTTTCCTGCGGACTCCATCCTCAAAAGCACCTGTTTTTGCTTTCGGCAGCCTCCGGAGCAAAAAAGACAAACGTCCAGCTTTTGCTGCCACAGCAAAGGTGCCAGCGGAGAAAAGTAATGCTGGTTCTCACTGCCTCCTGGAACCCTTTCAAATGCCACAGTCAATTTGGCTCTCTCTGCTTTCCTGCGGACTCCATTCTCAAAAGCACCTGTTTTCGCTTTCGGCAGCCTCCGGAGCAAAAAAGACAAACGTCCAGCTTTTGCTGCCACAGCAAAGGTGCCAGCGGGGAAAAGTAATGCTGGTTCTCACTGCCTCCTGGAACTCTGTCAAATGCCACAGACAATTTTGCACTCTCTGCTTTCCTGCGGACTCCATCCTCAAAAGCATCTCTTTTCGCTTTCGGCAGCCTCCGGAGGAAAAAAGACAAACGTCCAGCTTTTGCTGCCACAGCAAAGGTGCCAGCGGGGAAAAGTAATGCTGGTTCTCACTGCCTCCTGGAACTCTTTCAAATGCCACAGACAATTTTGCACTCTCTGCTTTCCTGCGGACTCCATCCTCAAAAGCACCTGTTTTTGCTTTCGGCAGCCTCCAGAGCAAAAAAGACAAACGTCCAGCTTTTGCTGCCACAGCAAAGGTGCCAGCGGGGAAAAGTAATACTGGTTCTCACTGCCTCCTGGAACTCTTTGAAATGCCCCAGACAATTTGGCCCTCTCTGCTTTCCTGCGGACTCCATCCTCAAAAGCATCTCTTTTCGCTTTCGGCGGTGTTTGGAGCAAAAAAGACAAACGTCCAGCTTTTGCTGCCACAGCAAAGGTGCCAGCGGGAAAAGTGATGTTGGTTCTCACTGCCTCCTGGAACCCTTTGAAATGCCCCAGACAATTTGGCCCTCTCTGCTTTCCTGCGGACTCCATCCTCAAAAGCACCTGTTTTGGCTTTCGGCAGCCTCCGGAGCAAAAAAGACAAACGTCCAGCTTTTGCTGCCACAGCAAAGGTGCCAGCGGGGAAAAGTAATGCTGGTTCTCACTTCCTCCTGGAACCCTTTCAAATGCCACAGTCAATTTGGCTCTCTCTGCTTTCCTGCGGACTCCATCCTCAAAAGCACCTTTTTTCGCTTTCGGCAGCCTCCGGAGCAAAAAAGACAAACGTCCAGCTTTTGCTGCCACAGCAAAGGTGCCAGCGGGGAAAAGTAATGCTGGTTCTCACTGCCTCCTGGAACCCTTTCAAATGCCACAGTCAATTTGGCTCTCTCTGCTTTCCTGCGGACTCCATCCTCAAAAGCACCTGTTTTCGCTTTCGGCAGCCTCCGGAGGAAAAAAGACAAACGTCCAGCTTTTGCTGCCACAGCAAAGGTGCCAGCGGGGAAAAGTAATGCTGGTTCTCACTGCCTCCTGGAACTCTGTCAAATGCCACAGACAATTTTGCACTCTCTGCTTTCCTGCGGACTCCATCCTCAAAAGCACCTGTTTTTGCTTTCGGCAGCCTCCGGAGCAAAAAAGACAAACGTCCAGCTTTTGCTGCCACAGCAAAGGTGCCAGCAGGGAAAAGTAATGCTGGTTCTCACTGCCTCCTGGAACTCTTTCAAATGCCACAGACAATTTGGCCCTCTCTGCTTTCCTGCGGACTCCATCCTCAAAAGCACCTGTTTTTGCTTTCGGCAGCCTCCGGAGCAAAAAAGACAAACGTCCAGCTTTTGCTGCCACAGCAAAGGTGCCAGCGGAGAAAAGTAATGCTGGTTCTCACTGCCTCCTGGAACCCTTTCAAATGCCACAGTCAATTTGGCTCTCTCTGCTTTCCTGCGGACTCCATCCTCAAAAGCACCTGTTTTCGCTTTCGGCAGCCTCCGGAGCAAAAAAGACAAACGTCCAGCTTTTGCTGCCACAGCAAAGGTGCCAGCGGGGAAAAGTAATGCTGGTTCTCACTGCCTCCTGGAACCCTTTCAAATGCCACAGACAATTTGGCCCTCTCTGCTTTCCTGCGGACTCCATCCTCAAAAGCACCTGTTTTCGCTTTCGGCATCCTCAGGAGCAAAAAAGACAAACGTCCAGCTTTTGCTGCCACAGCAAAGGTGCCAGCGGGGAAAAGTAATGCTGGTTCTCACTGCCTCCTGGAACCCTTTCAAAAGCCACAGACAATTTGGCCCTCTCTGCTTTCCTGCGGACTCCATTCTCAAAAGCACCTGTTTTCGCTTTCGGCATCCTCAGGAGCAAAAAAGACAAACGTCCAGCTTTTGCTGCCACAGCAAAGGTGCCAGCGGGGAAAAGTAATGCTGGTTCTCACTGCCTCCTGGAACCCTTTCAAATGCCACAGACAATTTGGCCCTCTCTGCTTTCCTGCGGACTCCATCCTCAAAAGCACTTGTTTTCTCTTTCGGCAACCTCCGGAGCAAAAAAGACAAACGTCCAGCTTTTGCTGCCACAGCAAAGGTGCCAGCGGGGAAAAGTAATGCTGGTTCTCACTGCCTCCTGGAACTCTTTGAAATGCCCCAGACAATTTGGCCCTCTCTGCTTTCCTGCGGACTCCATCCTCAAAAGCACCTGTTTTCGCTTTCGGCGGTGTTTGGAGCAAAAAAGACAAACGTCCAGCTTTTGCTGCCACAGCAAAGGTGCCAGCGGGGAAAAGTGATGTTGGTTCTCACTGCCTCCTGGAACTCTGTCAAATGCCACAGACAATTTGGCCCTCTCTGCTTTCCTGCGGACTCCATCCTCAAAAGCACCTGTTTTCGCTTTCGGCAGCCTCCGGAGCAAAAAAGACAAACGTCCAGCTTTTGCTGCCACAGCAAAGGTGCCAGCGGGGAAAAGTAATGCTGGTTCTCACTGCCTCCTGGAACCCTTTCAAATGCCACAGTCAATTTGGCTCTCTCTGCTTTCCTGCGGACTCCATCCTCAAAAGCACCTTTTTTCGCTTTCGGCAGCCTCCGGAGCAAAAAAGACAAACGTCCAGCTTTTGCTGCCACAGCAAAGGTGCCAGCGGGGAAAAGTAATGCTGGTTCTCACTGCCTCCTGGAACCCTTTCAAATGCCACAGTCAATTTGGCTCTCTCTGCTTTCCTGCGGACTCCATCCTCAAAAGCACCTGTTTTCGCTTTCGGCAGCCTCCGGAGGAAAAAAGACAAACGTCCAGCTTTTGCTGCCACAGCAAAGGTGCCAGCGGGGAAAAGTAATGCTGGTTCTCACTGCCTCCTGGAACTCTGTCAAATGCCACAGACAATTTTGCACTCTCTGCTTTCCTGCGGACTCCATCCTCAAAAGCACCTGTTTTTGCTTTCGGCAGCCTCCGGAGCAAAAAAGACAAACGTCCAGCTTTTGCTGCCACAGCAAAGGTGCCAGCAGGGAAAAGTAATGCTGGTTCTCACTGCCTCCTGGAACTCTTTCAAATGCCACAGACAATTTGGCCCTCTCTGCTTTCCTGCGGACTCCATCCTCAAAAGCACCTGTTTTTGCTTTCGGCAGCCTCCGGAGCAAAAAAGACAAACGTCCAGCTTTTGCTGCCACAGCAAAGGTGCCAGCGGAGAAAAGTAATGCTGGTTCTCACTGCCTCCTGGAACCCTTTCAAATGCCACAGTCAATTTGGCTCTCTCTGCTTTCCTGCGGACTCCATCCTCAAAAGCACCTGTTTTCGCTTTCGGCAGCCTCCGGAGCAAAAAAGACAAACGTCCAGCTTTTGCTGCCACAGCAAAGGTGCCAGCGGGGAAAAGTAATGCTGGTTCTCACTGCCTCCTGGAACCCTTTCAAATGCCACAGACAATTTGGCCCTCTCTGCTTTCCTGCGGACTCCATCCTCAAAAGCACCTGTTTTCGCTTTCGGCATCCTCAGGAGCAAAAAAGACAAACGTCCAGCTTTTGCTGCCACAGCAAAGGTGCCAGCGGGGAAAAGTAATGCTGGTTCTCACTGCCTCCTGGAACCCTTTCAAAAGCCACAGACAATTTGGCCCTCTCTGCTTTCCTGCGGACTCCATTCTCAAAAGCACCTGTTTTCGCTTTCGGCATCCTCAGGAGCAAAAAAGACAAACGTCCAGCTTTTGCTGCCACAGCAAAGGTGCCAGCGGGGAAAAGTAATGCTGGTTCTCACTGCCTCCTGGAACCCTTTCAAATGCCACAGACAATTTGGCCCTCTCTGCTTTCCTGCGGACTCCATCCTCAAAAGCACTTGTTTTCTCTTTCGGCAACCTCCGGAGCAAAAAAGACAAACGTCCAGCTTTTGCTGCCACAGCAAAGGTGCCAGCGGGGAAAAGTAATGCTGGTTCTCACTGCCTCCTGGAACTCTTTGAAATGCCCCAGACAATTTGGCCCTCTCTGCTTTCCTGCGGACTCCATCCTCAAAAGCACCTGTTTTCGCTTTCGGCGGTGTTTGGAGCAAAAAAGACAAACGTCCAGCTTTTGCTGCCACAGCAAAGGTGCCAGCGGGGAAAAGTGATGTTGGTTCTCACTGCCTCCTGGAACTCTGTCAAATGCCACAGACAATTTGGCCCTCTCTGCTTTCCTGCGGACTCCATCCTCAAAAGCACCTGTTTTCGCTTTCGGCAGCCTCCGGAGCAAAAAAGACAAACGTCCAGCTTTTGCTGCCACAGCAAAGGTGCCAGCGGGGAAAAGTAATGCTGGTTCTCACTGCCTCCTGGAACCCTTTCAAATGACACAGTCAATTTGGCTCTCTCTGCTTTCCTGCGGACTCCATCCTCAAAAGCACCTTTTTTCGCTTTCGGCAGCCTCCGGAGCAAAAAAGACAAACGTCCAGCTTTTGCTGCCACAGCAAAGGTGCCAGCGGGGAAAAGTAATGCTGGTTCTCACTGCCTCCTGGAACCCTTTCAAATGCAACAGACAATTTGGCTCTCTCTGCTTTCCTGCGGACTCCATCCTCAAAAGCACCTGTTTTCGCTTTCGGCATCCTCAGGAGCAAAAAAGACAAACGTCCAGCTTTTGCTGCCACAGCAAAGGTGCCAGCGGGGAAAAGTGATGCTGGTCCTCATTGCCTCCTTGAACCTCTTCAAATGCCCCAGACAATTTGGCCCTCTCTGCTTTCCTGCGGACTCCATCCTCAAAAGCACCTTTTTTCGCTTTCGGTATCCTCAGGATCAAAAAAGACAAACGTCCAGCTTTTGCTGCCACAGCAAAGGTGCCAGCGGGGAAAAGTAATGCTGGTTCTCACTGCCTCCTGGAACTCTGTCAAATACCACAGACAATTTTGCACTCTCTGCTTTCCTGCGGACTCCATCCTCAAAAGCACCTGTTTTCGCTTTCGGCGGTGTTTGGAGCAAAAAAAGACAAACGTCCAGCTTTTGCTGCCACAGCAAAGGTGCCAGCGGGGAAAAGTGATGTTGGTTCTCACTGCCTCCTGGAACCCTTTCAAATGCCCCAGACAATTTGGCCCTCTCTGCTTTCCTGCGGACTCCATCCTCAAAAGCACCTGTTTTCGCTTTCGGCAGCCTCCGGAGCAAAAAAGACAAACGTCCAGCTTTTGTTGCCACAGCAAAGGTGCCAGCGGGGAAAAGTAATGCTGGTTCTCACTTCCTCCTGGAACCCTTTCAAATGACACAGTCAATTTGGCTCTCTCTGCTTTCCTGCGGACTCCATCCTCAAAAGCACCTTTTTTCGCTTTCGGCAGCCTCCGGAGCAAAAAAGACAAACGTCCAGCTTTTGCTGCCACAGCAAAGGTGCCAGCGGGGAAAAGTAATGCTGGTCCTCATTGCCTCCTTGAACCTCTTCAAATGCCCCAGACAATTTGGCCCTCTCTGCTTTCCTGCGGACTCCATCCTCAAAAGCACCTGTTTTCGCTTTCGACATCCTCAGGAGCAAAAAAGACAAACGTCCAGCTTTTGCTGCCACAGCAAAGGTGCCAGCGGGGAAAAGTAATGCTGGTTCTCACTGCCTCCTGGAACCCTTTCAAATACCACAGACAATTTTGCACTCTCTGCTTTCCTGCGGACTCCATCCTCAAAAGCATCTCTTTTCGTTTTCGGCAGCCTCCGGAGCAAAAAAGACAAACGTCCAGCTTTTGCTGCCACAGCAAAGGTGCCAGCGGGGAAAAGTAATGCTGGTTCTCACTGCCTCCTGGAACCCTTTCAAATACCACAGACAATTTTGCACTCTCTGCTTTCCTGCGGACTCCATCCTCAAAAGCACCTGTTTTTGCTTTCGGCAGCCTCCGGAGCAAAAAAGACAAACGTCCAGCTTTTGCTGCCACAGCAAAGGTGCCAGCGGAGAAAAGTAATGCTGGTTCTCACTGCCTCCTGGAACCCTTTCAAATGCCACAGTCAATTTGGCTCTCTCTGCTTTCCTGCGGACTCCATTCTCAAAAGCACCTGTTTTCGCTTTCGGCAGCCTCCGGAGAAAAAAGACAAACGTCCAGCTTTTGCTGCCACAGCAAAGGTGCCAGTGGGGAAAAGTAATGCTGGTTCTCACTGCCTCCTGGAACTCTGTCAAATGCCACAGACAATTTTGCACTCCCTGCTTTCCTGCGGACTCCATCCTCAAAAGCATCTCTTTTCGCTTTCGGCAGCCTCCGGAGCAAAAAAGACAAACGTCCAGCTTTTGCTGCCACAGCAAAGGTGCCAGCGGGGAAAAGTAATGCTGGTTCTCACTGCCTCCTGGAACTCTTTCAAATGCAACAGACAATTTGGCCCTCTCTGCTTTCCTGCGGACTCCATCCTCAAAAGCACCTGTTTTCGCTTTCGGCAGCCTCCGGAGCAAAAAAGACAAACGTCCAGCTTTTGCTGCCACAGCAAAGGTGCCAGCGGGGAAAAGTGATGTTGGTTCTCACTGCCTCCTGGAACCCTTTCAAATGCCCCAGACAATTTGGCCCTCTCTGCTTTCCTGCGGACTCCATCCTCAAAAGCACCTGTTTTGGCTTTCGGCAGCCTCCGGAGAAAAAAGACAAACGTCCAGCTTTTGCTGCCACAGCAAAGGTGCCAGCGGGGAAAAGTAATGCTGGTTCTCACTTCCTCCTTGAACCCTTTCAAATGACACAGTCAATTTGGCTCTCTCTGCTTTCCTGCGGACTCCATCCTCAAAAGCACCTTTTTTCGCTTTCGGCAGCCTCCGGAGCAAAAAAGACAAACGTCCAGCTTTTGCTGCCACAGCAAAGGTGCCAGCGGGGAAAAGTAATGCTGGTTCTCACTGCCTCCTGGAACCCTTTCAAATGCCACAGTCAATTTGGCTCTCTCTGCTTTCCTGCGGACTCCATCCTCAAAAGCACCTGTTTTCGCTTTCGGCGGTGTTTGGAGCAAAAAAGACAAACGTCCAGCTTTTGCTGCCACAGCAAAGGTGCCAGCGGGGAAAAGTAATGCTGGTTCTCACTGCCTCCTGGAACTCTTTCAAATGCCCCAGACAATTTTGCACTCTCTGCTTTCCTGCGGACTCCATCCTCAAAAGCACCTGTTTTTGCTTTCGGCAGCCTCCGGAGCAAAAAAGACAAACGTCCAGCTTTTGCTGCCACAGCAAAGGTGCCAGTGGGGAAAAGTAATGCTGGTTCTCACTGCCTCCTGGAACCCTTTCAAATGCCACAGACAATTTGGCCCTCTCTGCTTTCCTGCGGACTCCATCCTCAAAAGCATCTCTTTTCGCTTTCGGCAGCCTCCGGAGCAAAAAAGACAAACGTCCAGCTTTTGCTGCCACAGCAAAGGTGCCAGCGGGGAAAAGTAATGCTGGTTCTCACTGCCTCCTGGAACTCTTTCAAATGCAACAGACAATTTGGCCCTCTCTGCTTTCCTGCGGACTCCATCCTCAAAAGCACCTGTTTTCGCTTTCGGCAGCCTCCGGAGCAAAAAAGACAAACGTCCAGCTTTTGCTGCCACAGCAAAGGTGCCAGCGGGGAAAAGTGATGTTGGTTCTCACTGCCTCCTGGAACCCTTTCAAATGCCCCAGACAATTTGGCCCTCTCTGCTTTCCTGCGGACTCCATCCTCAAAAGCACCTGTTTTCGCTTTCGGCAGCCTCCGGAGAAAAAAGACAAACGTCCAGCTTTTGCTGCCACAGCAAAGGTGCCAGCGGGGAAAAGTAATGCTGGTTCTCACTTCCTCCTTGAACCCTTTCAAATGACACAGTCAATTTGGCTCTCTCTGCTTTCCTGCGGACTCCATCCTCAAAAGCACCTTTTTTCGCTTTCGGCAGCCTCCGGAGCAAAAAAGACAAACGTCCAGCTTTTGCTGCCACAGCAAAGGTGCCAGCGGGGAAAAGTAATGCTGGTTCTCACTGCCTCCTGGAACCCTTTCAAATGCCACAGTCAATTTGGCTCTCTCTGCTTTCCTGCGGACTCCATCCTCAAAAGCACCTGTTTTCGCTTTCGGCGGTGTTTGGAGCAAAAAAGACAAACGTCCAGCTTTTGCTGCCACAGCAAAGGTGCCAGCGGGGAAAAGTAATGCTGGTTCTCACTGCCTCCTGGAACTCTTTCAAATGCCCCAGACAATTTTGCACTCTCTGCTTTCCTGCGGACTCCATCCTCAAAAGCACCTGTTTTTGCTTTCGGCAGCCTCCGGAGCAAAAAAGACAAACGTCCAGCTTTTGCTGCCACAGCAAAGGTGCCAGCGGGGAAAAGTAATGCTGGTTCTCACTGCCTCCTGGAACCCTTTCAAATGCCACAGACAATTTGGCCCTCTCTGCTTTCCTGCGGACTCCATCCTCAAAAGCACCTGTTTTCTCTTTCGGCAACCTCCGGAGCAAAAAAGACAAACGTCCAGCTTTTGCTGCCACAGCAAAGGTGCCAGCGGGGAAAAGTAATGCTGGTTCTCACTGCCTCCTGGAACCCTTTCAAATGCCACAGACAATTTGGCCCTCTCTGCTTTCCTGCGGACTCCATCCTCAAAAGCACCTGTTTTCGCTTTCGGCGGTGTTTGGAGCAAAAAAGACAAACGTCCAGCTTTTGCTGCCACAGCAAAGGTGCCAGCGGGGAAAAGTAATGCTGGTTCTCACTGCCTCCTGGAACCCTTTCAAAAGCCACAGACAATTTGGCCCTCTCTGCTTTCCTGCGGACTCCATTCTCAAAAGCACCTGTTTTCGCTTTCGGCAGCCTCCGGAGCAAAAAAGACAAACGTCCAGCTTTTGCTGCCACAGCAAAGGTGCCAGCGGGGAAAAGTAATGCTGGTTCTCACTGCCTCCTGGAACCCTTTCAAATGCCACAGACAGTTTGGCCCTCTCTGCTTTCCTGCGGACTCCATCCTCAAAAGCACTTGTTTTCTCTTTCGGCAACCTCCGGAGCAAAAAAGACAAACGTCCAGCTTTTGCTGCCACAGCAAAGGTGCCAGCGGAGAAAAGTAATGCTGGTTCTCACTGCCTCCTGGAACCCTTTCAAATGACACAGTCAATTTGGCTCTCTCTGCTTTCCTGCGGACTCCATCCTCAAAAGCACCTGTTTTCGCTTTCGGCAGCCTCCGGAGCAAAAAAGACAAACGTCCAGCTTTTGCTGCCACAGAAAAGGTGCCAGCGGGGAAAAGTAATGCTGGTTCTCACTGCCTCCTGGAACCCTTTCAAATGCAACAGACAATTTGGCTCTCTCTGCTTTCCTGCGGACTCCATCCTCAAAAGCACCTGTTTTCGCTTTCGGCATCCTCAGGAGCAAAAAAGACAAACGTCCAGCTTTTGCTGCCACAGCAAAGGTGCCAGCGGGGAAAAGTGATGCTGGTCCTCATTGCCTCCTTGAACCTCTTCAAATGCCCCAGACAATTTGGCCCTCTCTGCTTTCCTGCGGACTCCATCCTCAAAAGCACCTTTTTTCGCTTTCGGTATCCTCAGGATCAAAAAAGACAAACGTCCAGCTTTTGCTGCCACAGCAAAGGTGCCAGCGGGGAAAAGTAATGCTGGTTCTCACTGCCTCCTGGAACTCTGTCAAATGCCACAGACAATTTTGCACTCTCTGCTTTCCTGCGGACTCCATCCTCAAAAGCACCTGTTTTCGCTTTCGGCGGTGTTTGGAGCAAAAAAAGACAAACGTCCAGCTTTTGCTGCCACAGCAAAGGTGCCAGCGGGGAAAAGTGATGTTGGTTCTCACTGCCTCCTGGAACCCTTTCAAATGCCCCAGACAATTTGGCCCTCTCTGCTTTCCTGCGGACTCCATCCTCAAAAGCACCTGTTTTCGCTTTCGGCAGCCTCCGGAGCAAAAAAGACAAACGTCCAGCTTTTGCTGCCACAGCAAAGGTGCCAGCGGGGAAAAGTAATGCTGGTTCTCACTTCCTCCTGGAACCCTTTCAAATGACACAGTCAATTTGGCTCTCTCTGCTTTCCTGCGGACTCCATCCTCAAAAGCACCTTTTTTCGCTTTCGGCAGCCTCCGGAGCAAAAAAGACAAACGTCCAGCTTTTGCTGCCACAGCAAAGGTGCCAGCGGGGAAAAGTAATGCTGGTCCTCATTGCCTCCTTGAACCTCTTCAAATGCCCCAGACAATTTGGCCCTCTCTGCTTTCCTGCGGACTCCATCCTCAAAAGCACCTGTTTTCGCTTTCGACATCCTCAGGAGCAAAAAAGACAAACGTCCAGCTTTTGCTGCCACAGCAAAGGTGCCAGCGGGGAAAAGTAATGCTGGTTCTCACTGCCTCCTGGAACCCTTTCAAATACCACAGACAATTTTGCACTCTCTGCTTTCCTGCGGACTCCATCCTCAAAAGCATCTCTTTTCGCTTTCGGCAGCCTCCGGAGCAAAAAAGACAAACGTCCAGCTTTTGCTGCCACAGCAAAGGTGCCAGCGGGGAAAAGTAATGCTGGTTCTCACTGCCTCCTGGAACCCTTTCAAATACCACAGACAATTTTGCACTCTCTGCTTTCCTGCGGACTCCATCCTCAAAAGCACCTGTTTTTGCTTTCGGCATCCTCAGGAGCAAAAAAGACAAACGTCCAGCTTTTGCTGCCACAGCAAAGGTGCCAGCGGAGAAAAGTAATGCTGGTTCTCACTGCCTCCTGGAACCCTTTCAAATGCCACAGTCAATTTGGCTCTCTCTGCTTTCCTGCGGACTCCATTCTCAAAAGCACCTGTTTTCGCTTTCGGCAGCCTCCGGAGAAAAAAGACAAACGTCCAGCTTTTGCTGCCACAGCAAAGGTGCCAGTGGGGAAAAGTAATGCTGGTTCTCACTGCCTCCTGGAACTCTGTCAAATGCCACAGACAATTTTGCACTCCCTGCTTTCCTGCGGACTCCATCCTCAAAAGCATCTCTTTTCGCTTTCGGCAGCCTCCGGAGCAAAAAAGACAAACGTCCAGCTTTTGCTGCCACAGCAAAGGTGCCAGCGGGGAAAAGTAATGCTGGTTCTCACTGCCTCCTGGAACTCTTTCAAATGCAACAGACAATTTGGCCCTCTCTGCTTTCCTGCGGACTCCATCCTCAAAAGCACCTGTTTTCGCTTTCGGCAACCTCCGGAGCAAAAAAGACAAACGTCCAGCTTTTGCTGCCACAGCAAAGGTGCCAGCGGGGAAAAGTGATGTTGGTTCTCACTGCCTCCTCGAACCCTTTCAAATGCCCCAGACAATTTGGCCCTCTCTGCTTTCCTGCGGACTCCATCCTCAAAAGCACCTGTTTTGGCTTTCGGCAGCCTCCGGAGAAAAAAGACAAACGTCCAGCTTTTGCTGCCACAGCAAAGGTGCCAGCGGGGAAAAGTAATGCTGGTTCTCACTTCCTCCTTGAACCCTTTCAAATGACACAGTCAATTTGGCTCTCTCTGCTTTCCTGCGGACTCCATCCTCAAAAGCACCTTTTTTCGCTTTCGGCAGCCTCCGGAGCAAAAAAGACAAACGTCCAGCTTTTGCTGCCACAGCAAAGGTGCCAGCGGGGAAAAGTAATGCTGGTTCTCACTGCCTCCTGGAACCCTTTCAAATGCCACAGTCAATTTGGCTCTCTCTGCTTTCCTGCGGACTCCATCCTCAAAAGCACCTGTTTTCGCTTTCGGCGGTGTTTGGAGCAAAAAAGACAAACGTCCAGCTTTTGCTGCCACAGCAAAGGTGCCAGCGGGGAAAAGTAATGCTGGTTCTCACTGCCTCCTGGAACTCTTTCAAATGCCCCAGACAATTTTGCACTCTCTGCTTTCCTGCAGACTCCATCCTCAAAAGCACCTGTTTTTGCTTTCGGCAGCCTCCGGAGCAAAAAAGACAAACGTCCAGCTTTTGCTGCCACAGCAAAGGTGCCAGCGGGGAAAAGTAATGCTGGTTCTCACTGCCTCCTGGAACCCTTTCAAATGCCACAGACAATTTGGCCCTCTCTGCTTTCCTGCGGACTCCATCCTCAAAAGCACCTGTTTTCTCTTTCGGCAACCTCCGGAGCAAAAAAGACAAACGTCCAGCTTTTGCTGCCACAGCAAAGGTGCCAGCGGGGAAAAGTAATGCTGGTTCTCACTGCCTCCTGGAACCCTTTCAAATGCCACAGACAATTTGGCCCTCTCTGCTTTCCTGCGGACTCCATCCTCAAAAGCACCTGTTTTCGCTTTCGGCGGTGTTTGGAGCAAAAAAGACAAACGTCCAGCTTTTGCTGCCACAGCAAAGGTGCCAGCGGGGAAAAGTAATGCTGGTTCTCACTGCCTCCTGGAACCCTTTCAAAAGCCACAGACAATTTGGCCCTCTCTGCTTTCCTGCGGACTCCATTCTCAAAAGCACCTGTTTTCGCTTTCGGCATCCTCAGGAGCAAAAAAGACAAACGTCCAGCTTTTGCTGCCACAGCAAAGGTGCCAGCGGGGAAAAGTAATGCTGGTTCTCACTGCCTCCTGGAACCCTTTCAAATGCCACAGACAGTTTGGCCCTCTCTGCTTTCCTGCGGACTCCATCCTCAAAAGCACTTGTTTTCTCTTTCGGCAACCTCCGGAGCAAAAAAGACAAACGTCCAGCTTTTGCTGCCACAGCAAAGGTGCCAGCGGAGAAAAGTAATGCTGGTTCTCACTGCCTCCTGGAACCCTTTCAAATGACACAGTCAATTTGGCTCTCTCTGCTTTCCTGCGGACTCCATCCTCAAAAGCACCTTTTTTCGCTTTCGGCAGCCTCCGGAGCAAAAAAGACAAACGTCCAGCTTTTGCTGCCACAGCAAAGGTGCCAGCGGGGAAAAGTAATGCTGGTTCTCACTGCCTCCTGGAACCCTTTCAAATGCAACAGACAATTTGGCTCTCTCTGCTTTCCTGCGGACTCCATCCTCAAAAGCACCTGTTTTCGCTTTCGGCATCCTCAGGAGCAAAAAAGACAAACGTCCAGCTTTTGCTGCCACAGCAAAGGTGCCAGCGGGGAAAAGTGATGCTGGTCCTCATTGCCTCCTTGAACCTCTTCAAATGCCCCAGACAATTTGGCCCTCTCTGCTTTCCTGCGGACTCCATCCTCAAAAGCACCTTTTTTCGCTTTCGGTATCCTCAGGATCAAAAAAGACAAACGTCCAGCTTTTGCTGCCACAGCAAAGGTGCCAGCGGGGAAAAGTAATGCTGGTTCTCACTGCCTCCTGGAACTCTGTCAAATGCCACAGACAATTTTGCACTCTCTGCTTTCCTGCGGACTCCATCCTCAAAAGCACCTGTTTTCGCTTTCGGCGGTGTTTGGAGCAAAAAAAGACAAACGTCCAGCTTTTGCTGCCACAGCAAAGGTGCCAGCGGGGAAAAGTGATGTTGGTTCTCACTGCCTCCTGGAACCCTTTCAAATGCCCCAGACAATTTGGCCCTCTCTGCTTTCCTGCGGACTCCATCCTCAAAAGCACCTGTTTTCGCTTTCGGCAGCCTCCGGAGCAAAAAAGACAAACGTCCAGCTTTTGCTGCCACAGCAAAGGTGCCAGCGGGGAAAAGTAATGCTGGTTCTCACTTCCTCCTGGAACCCTTTCAAATGACACAGTCAATTTGGCTCTCTCTGCTTTCCTGCGGACTCCATCCTCAAAAGCACCTTTTTTCGCTTTCGGCAGCCTCCGGAGCAAAAAAGACAAACGTCCAGCTTTTGCTGCCACAGCAAAGGTGCCAGCGGGGAAAAGTAATGCTGGTCCTCATTGCCTCCTTGAACCTCTTCAAATGCCCCAGACAATTTGGCCCTCTCTGCTTTCCTGCGGACTCCATCCTCAAAAGCACCTGTTTTCGCTTTCGACATCCTCAGGAGCAAAAAAGACAAACGTCCAGCTTTTGCTGCCACAGCAAAGGTGCCAGCGGGGAAAAGTAATGCTGGTTCTCACTGCCTCCTGGAACCCTTTCAAATACCACAGACAATTTTGCACTCTCTGCTTTCCTGCGGACTCCATCCTCAAAAGCATCTCTTTTCGCTTTCGGCAGCCTCCGGAGCAAAAAAGACAAACGTCCAGCTTTTGCTGCCACAGCAAAGGTGCCAGCGGGGAAAAGTAATGCTGGTTCTCACTGCCTCCTGGAACCCTTTCAAATACCACAGACAATTTTGCACTCTCTGCTTTCCTGCGGACTCCATCCTCAAAAGCACCTGTTTTTGCTTTCGGCAGCCTCCGGAGCAAAAAAGACAAACGTCCAGCTTTTGCTGCCACAGCAAAGGTGCCAGCGGAGAAAAGTAATGCTGGTTCTCACTGCCTCCTGGAACCCTTTCAAATGCCACAGTCAATTTGGCTCTCTCTGCTTTCCTGCGGACTCCATTCTCAAAAGCACCTGTTTTCGCTTTCGGCAGCCTCCGGAGAAAAAAGACAAACGTCCAGCTTTTGCTGCCACAGCAAAGGTGCCAGTGGGGAAAAGTAATGCTGGTTCTCACTGCCTCCTGGAACTCTGTCAAATGCCACAGACAATTTTGCACTCCCTGCTTTCCTGCGGACTCCATCCTCAAAAGCATCTCTTTTCGCTTTCGGCAGCCTCCGGAGCAAAAAAGACAAACGTCCAGCTTTTGCTGCCACAGCAAAGGTGCCAGCGGGGAAAAGTAATGCTGGTTCTCACTGCCTCCTGGAACTCTTTCAAATGCAACAGACAATTTGGCCCTCTCTGCTTTCCTGCGGACTCCATCCTCAAAAGCACCTGTTTTCGCTTTCGGCAACCTCCGGAGCAAAAAAGACAAACGTCCAGCTTTTGCTGCCACAGCAAAGGTGCCAGCGGGGAAAAGTGATGTTGGTTCTCACTGCCTCCTCGAACCCTTTCAAATGCCCCAGACAATTTGGCCCTCTCTGCTTTCCTGCGGACTCCATCCTCAAAAGCACCTGTTTTGGCTTTCGGCAGCCTCCGGAGAAAAAAGACAAACGTCCAGCTTTTGCTGCCACAGCAAAGGTGCCAGCGGGGAAAAGTAATGCTGGTTCTCACTTCCTCCTTGAACCCTTTCAAATGACACAGTCAATTTGGCTCTCTCTGCTTTCCTGCGGACTCCATCCTCAAAAGCACCTTTTTTCGCTTTCGGCAGCCTCCGGAGCAAAAAAGACAAACGTCCAGCTTTTGCTGCCACAGCAAAGGTGCCAGCGGGGAAAAGTAATGCTGGTTCTCACTGCCTCCTGGAACCCTTTCAAATGCCACAGTCAATTTGGCTCTCTCTGCTTTCCTGCGGACTCCATCCTCAAAAGCACCTGTTTTCGCTTTCGGCGGTGTTTGGAGCAAAAAAGACAAACGTCCAGCTTTTGCTGCCACAGCAAAGGTGCCAGCGGGGAAAAGTAATGCTGGTTCTCACTGCCTCCTGGAACTCTTTCAAATGCCCCAGACAATTTTGCACTCTCTGCTTTCCTGCGGACTCCATCCTCAAAAGCACCTGTTTTTGCTTTCGGCAGCCTCCGGAGCAAAAAAGACAAACGTCCAGCTTTTGCTGCCACAGCAAAGGTGCCAGCGGGGAAAAGTAATGCTGGTTCTCACTGCCTCCTGGAACCCTTTCAAATGCCACAGACAATTTGGCCCTCTCTGCTTTCCTGCGGACTCCATCCTCAAAAGCACCTGTTTTCTCTTTCGGCAACCTCCGGAGCAAAAAAGACAAACGTCCAGCTTTTGCTGCCACAGCAAAGGTGCCAGCGGGGAAAAGTAATGCTGGTTCTCACTGCCTCCTGGAACCCTTTCAAATGCCACAGACAATTTGGCCCTCTCTGCTTTCCTGCGGACTCCATCCTCAAAAGCACCTGTTTTCGCTTTCGGCGGTGTTTGGAGCAAAAAAGAAAAACGTCCAGCTTTTGCTGCCACAGCAAAGGTGCCAGCGGGGAAAAGTAATGCTGGTTCTCACTGCCTCCTGGAACCCTTTCAAAAGCCACAGACAATTTGGCCCTCTCTGCTTTCCTGCGGACTCCATTCTCAAAAGCACCTGTTTTCGCTTTCGGCATCCTCAGGAGCAAAAAAGACAAACGTCCAGCTTTTGCTGCCACAGCAAAGGTGCCAGCGGGGAAAAGTAATGCTGGTTCTCACTGCCTCCTGGAACCCTTTCAAATGCCACAGACAGTTTGGCCCTCTCTGCTTTCCTGCGGACTCCATCCTCAAAAGCACTTGTTTTCTCTTTCGGCAACCTCCGGAGCAAAAAAGACAAACGTCCAGCTTTTGCTGCCACAGCAAAGGTGCCAGCGGAGAAAAGTAATGCTGGTTCTCACTGCCTCCTGGAACTCTTTGAAATGCCCCAGACAATTTGGCCCTCTCTGCTTTCCTGCGGACTCCATCCTCAAAAGCACCTGTTTTCGCTTTCGGCGGTGTTTGGAGCAAAAAAGACAAACGTCCAGCTTTTGCTGCCACAGCAAAGGTGCCAGCGGGGAAAAGTGATGTTGGTTCTCACTGCCTCCTGGAACCCTTTCAAATGCCCCAGACAATTTGGCCCTCTCTGCTTTCCTGCGGACTCCATCCTCAAAAGCACCTGTTTTCGCTTTCGGCAGCCTCCGGAGCAAAAAAGACAAACGTCCAGCTTTTGCTGCCACAGCAAAGGTGCCAGCGGGTAAAAGTAATGCTGGTTCTCACTGCCTCCTGGAACCCTTTCAAATGCAACAGACAATTTGGCTCTCTCTGCTTTCCTGCGGACTCCATCCTCAAAAGCACCTTTTTTCGCTTTCGGTATCCTCAGGAGCAAAAAAGACAAACGTCCAGCTTTTGCTGCCACAGCAAAGGTGCCAGCGGGGAAAAGTAATGCTGGTTCTCACTTCCTCCTTGAACCCTTTCAAATGACACAGTCAATTTGGCTCTCTCTGCTTTCCTGCGGACTCCATCCTCAAAAGCACCTTTTTTCGCTTTCGGCAGCCTCCGGAGCAAAAAAGACAAACGTCCAGCTTTTGCTGCCACAGCAAAGGTGCCAGCGGGGAAAAGTAATGCTGGTTCTCACTGCCTCCTGGAACCCTTTCAAATGCAACAGACAATTTGGCTCTCTCTGCTTTCCTGCGGACTCCATCCTCAAAAGCACCTGTTTTCGCTTTCGGCATCCTCAGGAGCAAAAAAGACAAACGTCCAGCTTTTGCTGCCACAGCAAAGGTGCCAGCGGGGAAAAGTGATGCTGGTCCTCATTGCCTCCTTGAACCTCTTCAAATGCCCCAGACAATTTGGCCCTCTCTGCTTTCCTGCGGACTCCATCCTCAAAAGCACCTTTTTTCGCTTTCGGTATCCTCAGGAGCAAAAAAGACAAACGTCCAGCTTTTGCTGCCACAGCAAAGGTGCCAGCGGGGAAAAGTAATGCTGGTTCTCACTGCCTCCTGGAACCCTTTCAAATACCACAGACAATTTTGCACTCTCTGCTTTCCTGCGGACTCCATCCTCAAAAGCACCTGTTTTTGCTTTCGGCAGCCTCCGGAGCAAAAAAGACAAACGTCCAGCTTTTGCTGCCACAGCAAAGGTGCCAGCGGGGAAAAGTAATGCTGGTTCTCACTGCCTCCTGGAACCCTTTCAAATACCACAGACAATTTGGCCCTCTCTGCTTTCCTGTGGACTCCATCCTCAAAAGCACCTGTTTTCGCTTTCGGCGGTGTTTGGAGCAAAAAAGACAACCTCCGGAGCAAAAAAGACAAATGTCCAGCTTTTGCTGCCACAGCAAAGGTGCCAGCGGGGAAAAGTAATGCTGGTTCTCACTGCCTCCTGGAACTCTTTGAAATGCCCCAGACAATTTGGCCCTCTCTGCTTTCCTGCGGACTCCATCCTCAAAAGCACCTGTTTTCGCTTTCGGCGGTGTTTGGAGCAAAAAAGACAAACGTCCAGCTTTTGCTGCCACAGCAAAGGTGCCAGCGGGGAAAAGTGATGTTGGTTCTCACTGCCTCCTGGAACCCTTTCAAATGCCCCAGACAATTTGGCCCTCTCTGCTTTCCTGCGGACTCCATCCTCAAAAGCACCTGTTTTCGCTTTCGGCAGCCTCCGGAGCAAAAAAGACAAACATCCAGCTTTTGCTGCCACAGCAAAGGTGCCAGCGGGGAAAAGTAATGCTGGTTCTCACTGCCTCCTGGAACTCTTTCAAATGACACAGTCAATTTGGCTCTCTCTGCTTTCCTGCGGACTCCATCCTCAAAAGCACCTTTTTTCGCTTTCGGCAGCCTCCGGAGCAAAAAAGACAAACGTCCAGCTTTTGCTGCCACAGCAAAGGTGCCAGCGGGGAAAAGTGATGCTGGTTCTCACTGCCTCCTGGAACCCTTTCAAATGCCACAGTCAATTTGGCTCTCTCTGCTTTCCTGCGGACTCCATCCTCAAAAGCACCTGTTTTCGCTTTCGGCAGCCTCAGGAGCAAAAAAGACAAACGTCCAGCTTTTGCTGCCACAGCAAAGGTGCCAGCGGGGAAAAGTAATGCTGGTTCTCACTGCCTCCTGGAACTCTGTCAAATGCCACAGACAATTTTGCACTCTCTGCTTTCCTGCGGACTCCATCCTCAAAAGCATCTCTTTTCTCTTTCGGCAGCCTCCGGAGGAAAAAAGACAAACGTCCAGCTTTTGCTGCCACAGCAAAGGTGCCAGCGGAGAAAAGTAATGCTGGTTCTCACTGCCTCCTGGAACCCTTTCAAATGCCACAGTCAATTTGGCTCTCTCTGCTTTCCTGCGGACTCCATTCTCAAAAGCACCTGTTTTCGCTTTCGGCAGCCTCCGGAGCAAAAAAGACAAACGTCCAGCTTTTGCTGCCACAGCAAAGGTGCCAGCGGGGAAAAGTAATGCTGGTTCTCACTGCCTCCTGGAACTCTGTCAAATGCCACAGACAATTTTGCACTCTCTGCTTTCCTGCGGACTCCATCCTCAAAAGCACCTGTTTTTGCTTTCGGCAGCCTCCAGAGCAAAAAAGACAAACGTCCAGCTTTTGCTGCCACAGCAAAGGTGCCAGCGGGGAAAAGTAATGCTGGTTCTCACTTCCTCCTGGAACCCTTTCAAATGACACAGTCAATTTGGCTCTCTCTGCTTTCCTGCGGACTCCATCCTCAAAAGCACCTTTTTTCGCTTTCGGCAGCCTCCGGAGCAAAAAAGACAAACGTCCAGCTTTTGCTGCCACAGCAAAGGTGCCAGCGGGGAAAAGTAATGCTGGTTCTCACTGCCTCCTGGAACCCTTTCAAATGCCACAGTCAATTTGGCTCTCTCTGCTTTCCTGCGGACTCCATCCTCAAAAGCACCTGTTTTTGCTTTCGGCAGCCTCCGGAGCAAAAAAGACAAACGTCCAGCTTTTGCTGCCACAGCAAAGGTGCCAGCGGGGAAAAGTAATGCTGGTCCTCATTGCCTCCTTGAACCTCTTCAAATGCCCCAGACAATTTGGCCCTCTCTGCTTTCCTGCGGACTCCATCCTCAAAAGCACCTGTTTTCGCTTTCGGCATCCTCACGAGCAAAAAAGAAAAACGTCCAGCTTTTGCTGCCACAGCAAAGGTGCCAGCGGGGAAAAGTAATGCTGGTTCTCACTGCCTCCTGGAACCCTTTCAAATACCACAGACAATTTTGCACTCTCTGCTTTCCTGCGGACTCCATCCTCAAAAGCATCTCTTTTCGCTTTCGGCAGCCTCCGGAGCAAAAAAGACAAACGTCCAGCTTTTGCTGCCACAGCAAAGGTGCCAGCGGGGAAAAGTAATGCTGGTTCTCACTGCCTCCTGGAACCCTTTCAAATACCACAGACAATTTTGCACTCTCTGCTTTCCTGCGGACTCCATCCTCAAAAGCACCTGTTTTTGCTTTCGGCAGCCTCAGGAGCAAAAAAGACAAACGTCCAGCTTTTGCTGCCACAGCAAAGGTGCCAGCGGGGAAAAGTAATGCTGGTTCTCACTGCCTCCTGGAACCCTTTCAAATGCCACAGACAATTTGGCCCTCTCTGCTTTCCTGCGGACTCCATCCTCAAAAGCACCTGTTTTCGCTTTCGGCGGTGTTTGGAGCAAAAAAGACAAACGTCCAGCTTTTGCTGCCACAGCAAAGGTGCCAGCGGGGAAAAGTAATGCTGGTTCTCACTGCCTCCTGGAACCCTTTCAAATGCCACAGACAATTTGGCCCTCTCTGCTTTCCTGCGGACTCCATCCTCAAAAGCACCTGTTTTTGCTTTCGGCAGCCTCCGGAGCAAAAAAGACAAACGTCCAGCTTTTGCTGCCACAGCAAAGGTGCCAGCGGGGAAAAGTAATGCTGGTTCTCACTGCCTCCTGGAACTCTTTCAAATGCAACAGACAATTTGGCCCTCTCTGCTTTCCTGCGGACTCCATCCTCAAAAGCACCTGTTTTCGCTTTCGGCAACCTCCGGAGCAAAAAAGACAAACGTCCAGCTTTTGCTGCCACAGCAAAGGTGCCAGCGGGGAAAAGTAATGCTGGTTCTCACTGCCTCCTGGAACTCTTTGAAATGCCCCAGACAATTTGGCCCTCTCTGCTTTCCTGCGGACTCCATCCTCAAAAGCACCTGTTTTGGCTTTCGGCAGCCTCCGGAGAAAAAAGACAAACGTCCAGCTTTTGCTGCCACAGCAAAGGTGCCAGCGGGGAAAAGTAATGCTGGTTCTCACTTCCTCCTTGAACCCTTTCAAATGACACAGTCAATTTGGCTCTCTCTGCTTTCCTGCGGACTCCATCCTCAAAAGCACCTTTTTTCGCTTTCGGCAGCCTCCGGAGCAAAAAAGACAAACGTCCAGCTTTTGCTGCCACAGCAAAGGTGCCAGCGGGGAAAAGTAATGCTGGTTCTCACTGCCTCCTGGAACCCTTTCAAATGCCACAGTCAATTTGGCTCTCTCTGCTTTCCTGCGGACTCCATCCTCAAAAGCACCTGTTTTCGCTTTCGGCGGTGTTTGGAGCAAAAAAGACAAACGTCCAGCTTTTGCTGCCACAGCAAAGGTGCCAGCGGGGAAAAGTAATGCTGGTTCTCACTGCCTCCTGGAACTCTTTCAAATGCCACAGACAATTTTGCACTCTCTGCTTTCCTGCGGACTCCATCCTCAAAAGCACCTGTTTTTGCTTTCGGCAGCCTCCGGAGCAAAAAAGACAAACGTCCAGCTTTTGCTGCCACAGCAAAGGTGCCAGCGGAGAAAAGTAATGCTGGTTCTCACTGCCTCCTGGAACCCTTTCAAATGCCACAGTCAATTTGGCTCTCTCTGCTTTCCTGCGGACTCCATTCTCAAAAGCACCTGTTTTTGCTTTCGGCAGCCTCCGGAGCAAAAAAGACAAACGTCCAGCTTTTGCTGCCACAGCAAAGGTGCCAGCGGGGAAAAGTAATGCTGGTTCTCACTGCCTCCTGGAACTCTGTCAAATGCCACAGACAATTTTGCACTCTCTGCTTTCCTGCGGACTCCATCCTCAAAAGCATCTCTTTTCGCTTTCGGCAGACTCCGGAGCAAAAAAGACAAACGTCCAGCTTTTGCTGCCACAGCAAAGGTGCCAGCGGGGAAAAGTAATGCTGGTTCTCACTGCCTCCTGGAACTCTTTCAAATGCCACAGACAATTTTGCACTCTCTGCTTTCCTGCGGACTCCATCCTCAAAAGCACCTGTTTTTGCTTTCGGCAGCCTCCGGAGCAAAAAAGACAAACGTCCAGCTTTTGCTGCCACAGCAAAGGTGCCAGCGGGGAAAAGTAATGCTGGTTCTCACTGCCTCCTGGAACCCTTTCAAATGCCACAGACAATTTGGCTCTCTCTGCTTTCCTGCGGACTCCATCCTCAAAAGCACCTTTTTTCGCTTTCGGCAGCCTCCGGAGCAAAAAAGACAAACGTCCAGCTTTTGCTGCCACAGCAAAGGTGCCAGCGGGGAAAAGTAATGCTGGTTCTCACTGCCTCCTGGAACCCTTTCAAATGCAACAGACAATTTGGCCCTCTCTGCTTTCCTGCGGACTCCATCCTCAAAAGCACCTGTTTTTGCTTTCGGCAGCCTCCGGAGCAAAAAAGACAAACGTCCAGCTTTTGCTGCCACAGCAAAGGTGCCAGCGGGGAAAAGTGATGTTGGTTCTCACTGCCTCCTGGAACCCTTTCAAATGCCCCAGACAATTTGGCCCTCTCTGCTTTCCTGCGGACTCCATCCTCAAAAGCACCTGTTTTGGCTTTCGGCAGCCTCCGGAGAAAAAAGACAAACGTCCAGCTTTTGCTGCCACAGCAAAGGTGCCAGCGGGGAAAAGTAATGCTGGTTCTCACTTCCTCCTTGAACCCTTTCAAATGACACAGTCAATTTGGCTCTCTCTGCTTTCCTGCGGACTCCATCCTCAAAAGCACCTTTTTTCGCTTTCGGCAGCCTCCGGAGCAAAAAAGACAAACGTCCAGCTTTTGCTGCCACAGCAAAGGTGCCAGCGGGGAAAAGTAATGCTGGTTCTCACTGCCTCCTGGAACCCTTTCAAATGCCACAGTCAATTTGGCTCTCTCTGCTTTCCTGCGGACTCCATCCTCAAAAGCACCTGTTTTCGCTTTCGGCGGTGTTTGGAGCAAAAAAGACAAACGTCCAGCTTTTGCTGCCACAGCAAAGGTGCCAGCGGGGAAAAGTAATGCTGGTTCTCACTGCCTCCTGGAACTCTTTCAAATGCCCCAGACAATTTTGCACTCTCTGCTTTCCTGCGGACTCCATCCTCAAAAGCACCTGTTTTTGCTTTCGGCAGCCTCCGGAGCAAAAAAGACAAACGTCCAGCTTTTGCTGCCACAGCAAAGGTGCCAGCGGGGAAAAGTAATGCTGGTTCTCACTGCCTCCTGGAACCCTTTCTAATGCCACAGACCATTTGGCCCTCTCTGCTTTCCTGCGGACTCCATCCTCAAAAGCACCTGTTTTCTCTTTCGGCAACCTCCGGAGCAAAAAAGACAAACGTCCAGCTTTTGCTGCCACAGCAAAGGTGCCAGCGGGGAAAAGTAATGCTGGTTCTCACTGCCTCCTGGAACCCTTTCAAATGCCACAGACAGTTTGGCCCTCTCTGCTTTCCTGCGGACTCCATCCTCAAAAGCACTTGTTTTCTCTTTCGGCAACCTCCGGAGCAAAAAAGACAAACGTCCAGCTTTTGCTGCCACAGCAAAGGTGCCAGCGGAGAAAAGTAATGCTGGTTCTCACTGCCTCCTGGAACTCTTTGAAATGCCCCAGACAATTTGGCCCTCTCTGCTTTCCTGCGGACTCCATCCTCAAAAGCACCTGTTTTCGCTTTCGGCGGTGTTTGGAGCAAAAAAGACAAACGTCCAGCTTTTGCTGCCACAGCAAAGGTGCCAGCGGGGAAAAGTGATGTTGGTTCTCACTGCCTCCTGGAACCCTTTCAAATGCCCCAGACAATTTGGCCCTCTCTGCTTTCCTGCGGACTCCATCCTCAAAAGCACCTGTTTTCGCTTTCGGCAGCCTCCGGAGCAAAAAAGACAAACGTCCAGCTTTTGCTGCCACAGCAAAGGTGCCAGCGGGTAAAAGTAATGCTGGTTCTCACTGCCTCCTGGAACCCTTTCAAATGCAACAGACAATTTGGCTCTCTCTGCTTTCCTGCGGACTCCATCCTCAAAAGCACCTTTTTTCGCTTTCGGTATCCTCAGGAGCAAAAAAGACAAACGTCCAGCTTTTGCTGCCACAGCAAAGGTGCCAGCGGGGAAAAGTAATGCTGGTTCTCACTTCCTCCTTGAACCCTTTCAAATGACACAGTCAATTTGGCTCTCTCTGCTTTCCTGCGGACTCCATCCTCAAAAGCACCTTTTTTCGCTTTCGGCAGCCTCCGGAGCAAAAAAGACAAACGTCCAGCTTTTGCTGCCACAGCAAAGGTGCCAGCGGGTAAAAGTAATGCTGGTTCTCACTGCCTCCTGGAACCCTTTCAAATGCAACAGACAATTTGGCTCTCTCTGCTTTCCTGCGGACTCCATCCTCAAAAGCACCTGTTTTCGCTTTCGGCATCCTCAGGAGCAAAAAAGACAAACGTCCAGCTTTTGCTGCCACAGCAAAGGTGCCAGCGGGGAAAAGTGATGCTGGTCCTCATTGCCTCCTTGAACCTCTTCAAATGCCCCAGAGAATTTGGCCCTCTCTGCTTTCCTGCGGACTCCATCCTCAAAAGCACCTTTTTTCGCTTTCGGTATCCTCAGGAGCAAAAAAGACAAACGTCCAGCTTTTGCTGCCACAGCAAAGGTGCCAGCGGGGAAAAGTAATGCTGGTTCTCACTGCCTCCTGGAACCCTTTCAAATACCACAGACAATTTTGCACTCTCTGCTTTCCTGCGGACTCCATCCTCAAAAGCACCTGTTTTTGCTTTCGGCAGCCTCCGGAGCAAAAAAGACAAACGTCCAGCTTTTGCTGCCACAGCAAAGGTGCCAGCGGGGAAAAGTAATGCTGGTTCTCACTGCCTCCCGGAACCCTTTCAAATACCACAGACAATTTTGCACTCTCTGCTTTCCTGTGGACTCCATCCTCAAAAGCACCTGTTTTCGCTTTCGGCGGTGTTTGGAGCAAAAAAGACAACCTCCGGAGCAAAAAAGACAAATGTCCAGCTTTTGCTGCCACAGCAAAGGTGCCAGCGGGGAAAAGTAATGCTGGTTCTCACTGCCTCCTGGAACTCTTTGAAATGCCCCAGACAATTTGGCCCTCTCTGCTTTCCTGCGGACTCCATCCTCAAAAGCACCTGTTTTCGCTTTCGGCGGTGTTTGGAGCAAAAAAGACAAACGTCCAGCTTTTGCTGCCACAGCAAAGGTGCCAGCGGGGAAAAGTGATGTTGGTTCTCACTGCCTCCTGGAACCCTTTCAAATGCCCCAGACAATTTGGCCCTCTCTGCTTTCCTGCGGACTCCATCCTCAAAAGCACCTGTTTTCGCTTTCGGCAGCCTCCGGAGCAAAAAAGACAAACGTCCAGCTTTTGCTGCCACAGCAAAGGTGCCAGCGGGGAAAAGTAATGCTGGTTCTCACTGCCTCCTGGAACTCTTTCAAATGACACAGTCAATTTGGCTCTCTCTGCTTTCCTGCGGACTCCATCCTCAAAAGCACCTTTTTTCGCTTTCGGCAGCCTCCGGAGCAAAAAAGACAAACGTCCAGCTTTTGCTGCCACAGCAAAGGTGCCAGCGAGGAAAAGTGATGCTGGTTCTCACTGCCTCCTGGAACCCTTTCAAATGCCACAGTCAATTTGGCTCTCTCTGCTTTCCTGCGGACTCCATCCTCAAAAGCACCTGTTTTCGCTTTCGGCAGCCTCAGGAGCAAAAAAGACAAACGTCCAGCTTTTGCTGCCACAGCAAAGGTGCCAGCGGGGAAAAGTAATGCTGGTTCTCACTGCCTCCTGGAACTCTGTCAAATGCCACAGACAATTTTGCACTCTCTGCTTTCCTGCGGACTCCATCCTCAAAAGCACCTGTTTTTGCTTTCGGCAGCCTCCGGAGCAAAAAAGACAAACGTCCAGCTTTTCCTGCCACAGCAAAGGTGCCAGCGGAGAAAAGTAATGCTGGTTCTCACTGCCTCCTGGAACCCTTTCAAATGCCACAGTCAATTTGGCTCTCTCTGCTTTCCTGCGGACTCCATTCTCAAAAGCACCTGTTTTCGCTTTCGGCAGCCTCCGGAGCAAAAAAGACAAACGTCCAGCTTTTGCTGCCACAGCAAAGGTGCCAGCGGGGAAAAGTAATGCTGGTTCTCACTGCCTCCTGGAACTCTGTCAAATGCCACAGACAATTTTGCACTCTCTGCTTTCCTGCGGACTCCATCCTCAAAAGCATCTCTTTTCGCTTTCGGCAGCCTCCGGAGGAAAAAAGACAAACGTCCAGCTTTTGCTGCCACAGCAAAGGTGCCAGCGGAGAAAAGTAATGCTGGTTCTCACTGCCTCCTGGAACCCTTTCAAATGCCACAGTCAATTTGGCTCTCTCTGCTTTCCTGCGGACTCCATTCTCAAAAGCACCTGTTTTCGCTTTCGGCAGCCTCCGGAGCAAAAAAGACAAACGTCCAGCTTTTGCTGCCACAGCAAAGGTGCCAGCGGGGAAAAGTAATGCTGGTTCTCACTGCCTCCTGGAACTCTGTCAAATGCCACAGACAATTTTGCACTCTCTGCTTTCCTGCGGACTCCATCCTCAAAAGCACCTGTTTTTGCTTTCGGCAGCCTCCAGAGCAAAAAAGACAAACGTCCAGCTTTTGCTGCCACAGCAAAGGTGCCAGCGGGGAAAAGTAATGCTGGTTCTCACTTCCTCCTGGAACCCTTTCAAATGACACAGTCAATTTGGCTCTCTCTGCTTTCCTGCGGACTCCATCCTCAAAAGCACCTTTTTTCGCTTTCGGCAGCCTCCGGAGCAAAAAAGACAAACGTCCAGCTTTTGCTGCCACAGCAAAGGTGCCAGCGGGGAAAAGTAATGCTGGTTCTCACTGCCTCCTGGAACCCTTTCAAATGCCACAGTCAATTTGGCTCTCTCTGCTTTCCTGCGGACTCCATCCTCAAAAGCACCTGTTTTTGCTTTCGGCAGCCTCCGGAGCAAAAAAGACAAACGTCCAGCTTTTGCTGCCACAGCAAAGGTGCCAGCGGGGAAAAGTAATGCTGGTCCTCATTGCCTCCTTGAACCTCTTCAAATGCCCCAGACAATTTGGCCCTCTCTGCTTTCCTGCGGACTCCATCCTCAAAAGCACCTGTTTTCGCTTTCGGCATCCTCACGAGCAAAAAAGAAAAACGTCCAGCTTTTGCTGCCACAGCAAAGGTGCCAGCGGGGAAAAGTAATGCTGGTTCTCACTGCCTCCTGGAACCCTTTCAAATACCACAGACAATTTTGCACTCTCTGCTTTCCTGCGGACTCCATCCTCAAAAGCATCTCTTTTCGCTTTCGGCAGCCTCCGGAGCAAAAAAGACAAACGTCCAGCTTTTGCTGCCACAGCAAAGGTGCCAGCGGGGAAAAGTAATGCTGGTTCTCACTGCCTCCTGGAACCCTTTCAAATACCACAGACAATTTTGCACTCTCTGCTTTCCTGCGGACTCCATCCTCAAAAGCACCTGTTTTTGCTTTCGGCAGCCTCAGGAGCAAAAAAGACAAACGTCCAGCTTTTGCTGCCACAGCAAAGGTGCCAGCGGGGAAAAGTAATGCTGGTTCTCACTGCCTCCTGGAACCCTTTCAAATGCCACAGACAATTTGGCCCTCTCTGCTTTCCTGCGGACTCCATCCTCAAAAGCACCTGTTTTCGCTTTCGGCGGTGTTTGGAGCAAAAAAGACAAACGTCCAGCTTTTGCTGCCACAGCAAAGGTGCCAGCGGGGAAAAGTAATGCTGGTTCTCACTGCCTCCTGGAACCCTTTCAAATGCCCCAGACAATTTGGCCCTCTCTGCTTTCCTGCGGACTCCATCCTCAAAAGCACCTGTTTTTGCTTTCGGCAGCCTCCGGAGCAAAAAAGACAAACGTCCAGCTTTTGCTGCCACAGCAAAGGTGCCAGCGGGGAAAAGTAATGCTGGTTCTCACTGCCTCCTGGAACTCTTTCAAATGCAACAGACAATTTGGCCCTCTCTGCTTTCCTGCGGACTCCATCCTCAAAAGCACCTGTTTTGGCTTTCGGCAGCCTCCGGAGAAAAAAGACAAACGTCCAGCTTTTGCTGCCACAGCAAAGGTGCCAGCGGGGAAAAGTAATGCTGGTTCTCACTTCCTCCTTGAACCCTTTCAAATGACACAGTCAATTTGGCTCTCTCTGCTTTCCTGCGGACTCCATCCTCAAAAGCACCTTTTTTCGCTTTCGGCAGCCTCCGGAGCAAAAAAGACAAACGTCCAGCTTTTGCTGCCACAGCAAAGGTGCCAGCGGGGAAAAGTAATGCTGGTTCTCACTGCCTCCTGGAACCCTTTCAAATGCCACAGTCAATTTGGCTCTCTCTGCTTTCCTGCGGACTCCATCCTCAAAAGCACCTGTTTTCGCTTTCGGCGGTGTTTGGAGCAAAAAAGACAAACGTCCAGCTTTTGCTGCCACAGCAAAGGTGCCAGCGGGGAAAAGTAATGCTGGTTCTCACTGCCTCCTGGAACTCTTTCAAATGCCACAGACAATTTTGCACTCTCTGCTTTCCTGCGGACTCCATCCTCAAAAGCACCTGTTTTTGCTTTCGGCAGCCTCCGGAGCAAAAAAGACAAACGTCCAGCTTTTGCTGCCACAGCAAAGGTGCCAGCGGAGAAAAGTAATGCTGGTTCTCACTGCCTCCTGGAACCCTTTCAAATGCCACAGTCAATTTGGCTCTCTCTGCTTTCCTGCGGACTCCATTCTCAAAAGCACCTGTTTTTGCTTTCGGCAGCCTCCGGAGCAAAAAAGACAAACGTCCAGCTTTTGCTGCCACAGCAAAGGTGCCAGCGGGGAAAAGTAATGCTGGTTCTCACTGCCTCCTGGAACTCTGTCAAATGCCACAGACAATTTTGCACTCTCTGCTTTCCTGCGGACTCCATCCTCAAAAGCATCTCTTTTCGCTTTCGGCAGCCTCCGGAGGAAAAAAGACAAACGTCCAGCTTTTGCTGCCACAGCAAAGGTGCCAGCGGGGAAAAGTAATGCTGGTTCTCACTGCCTCCTGGAACTCTTTCAAATGCCACAGACAATTTTGCACTCTCTGCTTTCCTGCGGACTCCATCCTCAAAAGCACCTGTTTTTGCTTTCGGCAGCCTCCGGAGCAAAAAAGACAAACGTCCAGCTTTTGCTGCCACAGCAAAGGTGCCAGCGGGGAAAAGTAATGCTGGTTCTCACTGCCTCCTGGAACCCTTTCAAATGCCACAGAGAATTTGGCTCTCTCTGCTTTCCTGCGGACTCCATCCTCAAAAGCACCTTTTTTCGCTTTCGGCAGCCTCCGGAGCAAAAAAGACAAACGTCCAGCTTTTGCTGCCACAGCAAAGGTGCCAGCGGGGAAAAGTAATGCTGGTTCTCACTGCCTCCTGGAACCCTTTCAAATGCCACAGTCAATTTGGCTCTCTCTGCTTTCCTGCGGACTCCATCCTCAAAAGCACCTGTTTTTGCTTTCGGCAGCCTCCGGAGCAAAAAAGACAAACGTCCAGCTTTTGCTGCCACAGCAAAGGTGCCAGCGGGGAAAAGTGATGCTGGTCCTCATTGCCTCCTGGAACCTCTTCAAATGCCACAGACAATTTGGCCCTATCTGCTTTCCTGCGGACTCCATCCTCAAAAGCACCTGTTTTCGCTTTCGACATCCTCAGGAGCAAAAAAGACAAACGTCCAGCTTTTGCTGCCACAGCAAAGGTGCCAGCGGGGAAAAGTAATGCTGGTTCTCACTGCCTCCTGGAACCCTTTCAAATGCCCCAGACAATTTGGCCCTCTCTGCTTTCCTGCGGACTCCATCCTCAAAAGCACTTGTTTTCTCTTTCGGCAACCTCCGGAGCAAAAAAGACAAACGTCCAGCTTTTGCTGCCACAGCAAAGGTGCCAGCGGGGAAAAGTAATGCTGGTTCTCACTGCCTCCTGGAACTCTTTGAAATGCCCCAGACAATTTGGCCCTCTCTGCTTTCCTGCGGACTCCATCCTCAAAAGCACCTGTTTTCGCTTTCGGCGGTGTTTGGAGCAAAAAAAGACAAACGTCCAGCTTTTGCTGCCACAGCAAAGGTGCCACCGGGGAAAAGTGATTTTGGTTCTCACTGCCTCCTGGAACCCTTTCAAATGCCCCAGACAATTTGGCCCTCTCTGCTTTCCTGCGGACTCCATCCTCAAAAGCACCTGTTTTTGCTTTCGGCAGCCTCCGGAGCAAAAAAGACAAACGTCCAGCTTTTGCTGCCACAGCAAAGGTGCCAGCGGGGAAAAGTAATGCTGGTTCTCACTTCCTCCTGGAACCCTTTCAAATGACACAGTCAATTTGGCTCTCTCTGCTTTCCTGCGGACTCCATCCTCAAAAGCACCTTTTTTCGCTTTCGGCAGCCTCCGGAGCAAAAAAGACAAACGTCCAGCTTTTGCTGCCACAGCAAAGGTGCCAGCGGGGAAAAGTAATGCTGGTCCTCATTGCCTCCTTGAACCTCTTCAAATGCCCCAGACTATTTGGCCCTCTCTGCTTTCCTGCGGACTCCATCCTCAAAAGCACCTGTTTTCGCTTTCGGCAGCCTCCGGAGCAAAAAAGACAAACGTCCAGCTTTTGCTGCCACAGCAAAGGTGCCAGCGGGGAAAAGTAATGCTGGTTCTCACTGCCTCCTGGAACCCTTTCAAATGCCACAGTCAATTTGGCTCTCTCTGCTTTCCTGCGGACTCCATCCTCAAAAGCACCTGTTTTTGCTTTCGGCAGCCTCCGGAGCAAAAAAGACAAACGTCCAGCTTTTGCTGCCACAGCAAAGGTGCCAGCGGGGAAAAGTAATGCTGGTTCTCACTGCCTCCTGGAACCCTTTCAAATGCCACAGACAATTTGGCTCTCTCTGCTTTCCTGCGGACTCCATCCTCAAAAGCACCTTTTTTCGCTTTCGGCAGCCTCCGGAGCAAAAAAGACAAACGTCCAGCTTTTGCTGCCACAGCAAAGGTGCCAGCGGGGAAAAGTAATGCTGGTTCTCACTGCCTCCTGGAACCCTTTCAAATGCCACAGTCAATTTGGCTCTCTCTGCTTTCCTGCGGACTCCATCCTCAAAAGCACCTGTTTTTGCTTTCGGCAGCCTCCGGAGCAAAAAAGACAAACGTCCAGCTTTTGCTGCCACAGCAAAGGTGCCAGCGGGGAAAAGTGATGCTGGTCCTCATTGCCTCCTGGAACCTCTTCAAATGCCACAGACAATTTGGCCCTCTCTGCTTTCCTGCGGACTCCATCCTCAAAAGCACCTGTTTTCGCTTTCGACATCCTCAGGAGCAAAAAAGACAAACGTCCAGCTTTTGCTGCCACAGCAAAGGTGCCAGCGGGGAAAAGTAATGCTGGTTCTCACTGCCTCCTGGAACCCTTTCAAATGCCCCAGACAATTTGGCCCTCTCTGCTTTCCTGCGGACTCCATCCTCAAAAGCACTTGTTTTCTCTTTCGGCAACCTCCGGAGCAAAAAAGACAAACGTCCAGCTTTTGCTGCCACAGCAAAGGTGCCAGCGGGGAAAAGTAATGCTGGTTCTCACTGCCTCCTGGAACTCTTTGAAATGCCCCAGACAATTTGGCCCTCTCTGCTTTCCTGCGGACTCCATCCTCAAAAGCACCTGTTTTCGCTTTCGGCGGTGTTTGGAGCAAAAAAAGACAAACGTCCAGCTTTTGCTGCCACAGCAAAGGTGCCAGCGGGGAAAAGTGATTTTGGTTCTCACTGCCTCCTGGAACCCTTTCAAATGCCCCAGACAATTTGGCCCTCTCTGCTTTCCTGCGGACTCCATCCTCAAAAGCACCTGTTTTTGCTTTCGGCAGCCTCCGGAGCAAAAAAGACAAACGTCCAGCTTTTGCTGCCACAGCAAAGGTGCCAGCGGGGAAAAGTAATGCTGGTTCTCACTTCCTCCTGGAACCCTTTCAAATGACACAGTCAATTTGGCTCTCTCTGCTTTCCTGCGGACTCCATCCTCAAAAGCACCTTTTTTCGCTTTCGGCAGCCTCCGGAGCAAAAAAGACAAACGTCCAGCTTTTGCTGCCACAGCAAAGGTGCCAGCGGGGAAAAGTAATGCTGGTCCTCATTGCCTCCTTGAACCTCTTCAAATGCCCCAGACAATTTGGCCCTCTCTGCTTTCCTGCGGACTCCATCCTCAAAAGCACCTGTTTTCGCTTTCGGCAGCCTCCGGAGCAAAAAAGACAAACGTCCAGCTTTTGCTGCCACAGCAAAGGTGCCAGCGGGGAAAAGTAATGCTGGTTCTCACTGCCTCCTGGAACCCTTTCAAATGCCACAGTCAATTTGGCTCTCTCTGCTTTCCTGCGGACTCCATCCTCAAAAGCACCTGTTTTTGCTTTCAACAGCCTCCGGAGCAAAAAAGACAAACGTCCAGCTTTTGCTGCCACAGCAAAGGTGCCAGCGGGGAAAAGTAATGCTGGTTCTCACTGCCTCCTGGAACTCTGTCAAATGCCACAGACAATTTTGCACTCTCTGCTTTCCTGCGGACTCCATCCTCAAAAGCATCTCTTTTCGCTTTCGGCAGCCTCCGGAGGAAAAAAGACAAACGTCCAGCTTTTGCTGCCACAGCAAAGGTGCCAGCGGGGAAAAGTAATGCTGGTTCTCACTGCCTCCTGGAACTCTTTCAAATGCCACAGACAATTTTGCACTCTCTGCTTTCCTGCGGACTCCATCCTCAAAAGCACCTGTTTTTGCTTTCGGCAGCCTCCGGAGCAAAAAAGACAAACGTCCAGCTTTTGCTGCCACAGCAAAGGTGCCAGCGGGGAAAAGTGATGCTGGTTCTCACTGCCTCCTGGAACCCTTTCAAATGCCACAGACAATTTGGCTCTCTCTGCTTTCCTGCGGACTCCATCCTCAAAAGCACCTTTTTTCGCTTTCGGCAGCCTCCGGAGCAAAAAAGATAAACGTCCAGCTTTTGCTGCCACAGCAAAGGTGCCAGCGGGGAAAAGTAATGCTGGTTCTCACTGCCTCCTGGAACCCTTTCAAATGCCACAGTCAATTTGGCTCTCTCTGCTTTCCTGCGGACTCCATCCTCAAAAGCACCTGTTTTTGCTTTCGGCAGCCTTCGGAGCAAAAAAGACAAACGTCCAGCTTTTGCTGCCACAGCAAAGGTGCCAGCGGGGAAAAGTAATGCTGGTTCTCACTGCCTCCTGGAACCCTTTCAAATGCAACAGACAATTTGGCCCTCTCTGCTTTCCTGCGGACTCCATCCTCAAAAGCACCTGTTTTTGCTTTCGGCAGCCTCCGGAGCAAAAAAGACAAACGTCCAGCTTTTGCTGCCACAGCAAAGGTGCCAGCGGGGAAAAGTAATGCTGGTTCTCACTGCCTCCTGGAACCCTTTCAAAAGCCACAGGCAATTTGGCCCTCTCTGCTTTCCTGCGGACTCCATTCTCAAAAGCACCTGTTTTCGCTTTCGACATCCTCAGGAGCAAAAAAGACAAACGTCCAGCTTTTGCTGCCACAGCAAAGGTGCCAGCGGGGAAAAGTGATGCTGGTCCTCATTGCCTCCTGGAACCTCTTCAAATGCCACAGACAATTTGGCCCTCTCTGCTTTCCTGCGGACTCCATCCTCAAAAGCACCTGTTTTCGCTTTCGACATCCTCAGGAGCAAAAAAGACAAACGTCCAGCTTTTGCTGCCACAGCAAAGGTGCCAGCGGGGAAAAGTAATGCTGGTTCTCACTGCCTCCTGGAACCCTTTCAAATGCCCCAGACAATTTGGCCCTCTCTGCTTTCCTGCGGACTCCATCCTCAAAAGCACTTGTTTTCTCTTTCGGCAACCTCCGGAGCAAAAAAGACAAACGTCCAGCTTTTGCTGCCACAGCAAAGGTGCCAGCGGGGAAAAGTAATGCTGGTTCTCACTGCCTCCTGGAACTCTTTGAAATGCCCCAGACAATTTGGCCCTCTCTGCTTTCCTGCGGACTCCATCCTCAAAAGCACCTGTTTTCGCTTTCGGCGGTGTTTGGAGCAAAAAAAGACAAACGTCCAGCTTTTGCTGCCACAGCAAAGGTGCCAGCGGGGAAAAGTGATTTTGGTTCTCACTGCCTCCTGGAACCCTTTCAAATGCCCCAGACAATTTGGCCCTCTCTGCTTTCCTGCGGACTCCATCCTCAAAAGCACCTGTTTTTGCTTTCGGCAGCCTCCGGAGCAAAAAAGACAAACGTCCAGCTTTTGCTGCCACAGCAAAGGTGCCAGCGGGGAAAAGTAATGCTGGTTCTCACTTCCTCCTGGAACCCTTTCAAATGACACAGTCAATTTGGCTCTCTCTGCTTTCCTGCGGACTCCATCCTCAAAAGCACCTTTTTTCGCTTTCGGCAGCCTCCGGAGCAAAAAAGACAAACGTCCAGCTTTTGCTGCCACAGCAAAGGTGCCAGCGGGGAAAAGTAATGCTGGTCCTCATTGCCTCCTTGAACCTCTTCAAATGCCCCAGACAATTTGGCCCTCTCTGCTTTCCTGCGGACTCCATCCTCAAAAGCACCTTTTTTCGCTTTCGGCATCCTCAGGAGCAAAAAAGACAAACGTCCAGCTTTTGCTGCCACAGCAAAGGTGCTAGCGGGGAAAAGTAATGCTGGTTCTCACTGCCTCCTGGAACCCTTTCAAATACCACAGACAATTTTGCACTCTCTGCTTTCCTGCGGACTCCATCCTCAAAAGCATCTCTTTTCGCTTTCGGCAGCCTCCGGAGCAAAAAAGACAAACGTCCAGCTTTTGCTGCCACAGCAAAGGTGCCAGCGGGGAAAAGTAATGCTGGTTCTCACTGCCTCCTGGAACCCTTTCAAATACCACAGACAATTTTGCACTCTCTGCTTTCCTGCGGACTCCATCCTCAAAAGCACCTGTTTTTGCTTTCGGCAGCCTCAGGAGCAAAAAAGACAAACGTCCAGCTTTTGCTGCCACAGCAAAGGTGCCAGCGGGGAAAAGTAATGCTGGTTCTCACTGCCTCCTGGAACTCTTTGAAATGCCCCAGACAATTTGGCCCTCTCTGCTTTCCTGCGGACTCCATCCTCAAAAGCACCTGTTTTCGCTTTCGGCGGTGTTTGGAGCAAAAAAAGACAAACGTCCAGCTTTTGCTGCCACAGCAAAGGTGCCAGCGGGGAAAAGTGATTTTGGTTCTCACTGCCTCCTGGAACCCTTTCAAATGCCCCAGACAATTTGGCCCTCTCTGCTTTCCTGCGGACTCCATCCTCAAAAGCACCTGTTTTGGCTTTCGGCAGCCTCCGGAGAAAAAAGACAAACGTCAAGCTTTTGCTGCCACAGCAAAGGTGCCAGCGGGGAAAAGTAATGCTGGTTCTCACTTCCTCCTGGAACCCTTTCAAATGACACAGTCAATTTGGCTCTCTCTGCTTTCCTGCGGACTCCATCCTCAAAAGCACCTTTTTTCGCTTTCGGCAGCCTCCGGAGCAAAAAAGACAAACGTCCAGCTTTTGCTGCCACAGCAAAGGTGCCAGCGGGGAAAAGTAATGCTGGTCCTCATTGCCTCCTTGAACCTCTTCAAATGCCCCAGACAATTTGGCCCTCTCTGCTTTCCTGCGGACTCCATCCTCAAAAGCACCTGTTTTTGCTTTCGGCATCCTCAGGAGCAAAAAAGACAAACGTCCAGCTTTTGCTGCCACAGCAAAGGTGCTAGCAGGGAAAAGTAATGCTGGTTCTCACTGCCTCCTGGAACCCTTTCAAATACCACAGACAATTTTGCACTCTCTGCTTTCCTGCGGACTCCATCCTCAAAAGCATCTCTTTTCGCTTTCGGCAGCCTCCGGAGCAAAAAAGACAAACGTCCAGCTTTTGCTGCCACAGCAAAGGTGCCAGCGGGGAAAAGTAATGCTGGTTCTCACTGCCTCCTGGAACCCTTTCAAATACCACAGACAATTTTGCACTCTCTGCTTTCCTGCGGACTCCATCCTCAAAAGCACCTGTTTTTGCTTTCGGCAGCCTCAGGAGCAAAAAAGACAAACGTCCAGCTTTTGCTGCCACAGCAAAGGTGCCAGCGGGGAAAAGTAATGCTGGTTCTCACTGCCTCCTGGAACCCTTTCAAATGCCACAGACAATTTGGCTCTCTCTGCTTTCCTGCGGACTCCATCCTCAAAAGCACCTTTTTTCGCTTTCGGCAGCCTCCGGAGCAAAAAAGACAAACGTCCAGCTTTTGCTGCCACAGCAAAGGTGCCAGCGGGGAAAAGTAATGCTGGTTCTCACTGCCTCCTGGAACCCTTTCAAATGCCACAGTCAATTTGGCCCTCTCTGCTTTCCTGCGGACTCCATCCTCAAAAGCACTTGTTTTCTCTTTCGGCAGCCTCCGGAGGAAAAAAGACAAACGTCCAGCTTTTGCTGCCACAGCAAAGGTGCCAGCGGGGAAAAGTAATGCTGGTTCTCACTGCCTCCTGGAACTCTTTGAAATGCCCCAGACAATTTGGCCCTCTCTGCTTTCCTGCGGACTCCATCCTCAAAAGCACCTGTTTTCGCTTTCGGCGGTGTTTGGAGCAAAAAAAGACAAACGTCCAGCTTTTGCTGCCACAGCAAAGGTGCCAGCGGGGAAAAGTGATTTTGGTTCTCACTGCCTCCTGGAACCCTTTCAAATGCCCCAGACAATTTGGCCCTCTCTGCTTTCCTGCGGACTCCATCCTCAAAAGCACCTGTTTTTGCTTTCGGCAGCCTCCGGAGCAAAAAAGACAAACGTCCAGCTTTTGCTGCCACAGCAAAGGTGCCAGCGGGGAAAAGTAATGCTGGTTCTCACTTCCTCCTGGAACCCTTTCAAATGACACAGTCAATTTGGCTCTCTCTGCTTTCCTGCGGACTCCATCCTCAAAAGCACCTTTTTTCGCTTTCGGCAGCCTCCGGAGCAAAAAAGACAAACGTCCAGCTTTTGCTGCCACAGCAAAGGTGCCAGCGGGGAAAAGTAATGCTGGTCCTCATTGCCTCCTTGAACCTCTTCAAATGCCCCAGACAATTTGGCCCTCTCTGCTTTCCTGCGGACTCCATCCTCAAAAGCACCTGTTTTTGCTTTCGGCATCCTCAGGAGCAAAAAAGACAAACGTCCAGCTTTTGCTGCCACAGCAAAGGTGCTAGCGGGGAAAAGTAATGCTGGTTCTCACTGCCTCCTGGAACCCTTTCAAATACCACAGACAATTTTGCACTCTCTGCTTTCCTGCGGACTCCATCCTCAAAAGCATCTCTTTTCGCTTTCGGCAGCCTCCGGAGCAAAAAAGACAAACGTCCAGCTTTTGCTGCCACAGCAAAGGTGCCAGCGGGGAAAAGTAATGCTGGTTCTCACTGCCTCCTGGAACCCTTTCAAATACCACAGACAATTTTGCACTCTCTGCTTTCCTGCGGACTCCATCCTCAAAAGCACCTGTTTTTGCTTTCGGCAGCCTCAGGAGCAAAAAAGACAAACGTCCAGCTTTTGCTGCCACAGCAAAGGTGCCAGCGGGGAAAAGTAATGCTGGTTCTCACTGCCTCCTGGAACCCTTTCAAATGCCACAGACAATTTGGCTCTCTCTGCTTTCCTGCGGACTCCATCCTCAAAAGCACCTTTTTTCGCTTTCGGCAGCCTCCGGAGCAAAAAAGACAAACGTCCAGCTTTTGCTGCCACAGCAAAGGTGCCAGCGGGGAAAAGTAATGCTGGTTCTCACTGCCTCCTGGAACCCTTTCAAATGCCACAGTCAATTTGGCTCTCTCTGCTTTCCTGCGGACTCCATCCTCAAAAGCACCTGTTTTTGCTTTCGGCAGCCTCCGGAGCAAAAAAGACAAACGTCCAGCTTTTGCTGCCACAGCAAAGGTGCCAGCGGGGAAAAGTAATGCTGGTTCTCACTGCCTCCTGGAACCCTTTCAAATGCAACAGACAATTTGGCCCTCTCTGCTTTCCTGCGGACTCCATCCTCAAAAGCACCTGTTTTTTTTTCTTTCGGCAGCCTCCGGAGCAAAAAAGACAAACGTCCAGCTTTTGCTGCCACAGCAAAGGTGCCAGCGGGGAAAAGTAATGCTGGTTCTCACTGCCTCCTGGAACCCTTTCAAAAGCCACAGACAATTTGGCCCTCTCTGCTTTCCTGCGGACTCCATCCTCAAAAGCACCTTTTTTCGCTTTCGGCATCCTCAGGAGCAAAAAAGACAAACGTCCAGCTTTTGCTGCCACAGCAAAGGTGCTAGCGGGGAAAAGTAATGCTGGTTCTCACTGCCTCCTGGAACCCTTTCAAATACCACAGACAATTTTGCACTCTCTGCTTTCCTGCGGACTCCATCCTCAAAAGCATCTCTTTTCGCTTTCGGCAGCCTCCGGAGCAAAAAAGACAAACGTCCAGCTTTTGCTGCCACAGCAAAGGTGCCAGCGGGGAAAAGTAATGCTGGTTCTCACTGCCTCCTGGAAGCCTTTCAAATACCACAGACAATTTTGCACTCTCTGCTTTCCTGCGGACTCCATCCTCAAAAGCACCTGTTTTTGCTTTCGGCAGCCTCAGGAGCAAAAAAGACAAACGTCCAGCTTTTGCTGCCACAGCAAAGGTGCCAGCGGGGAAAAGTAATGCTGGTTCTCACTGCCTCCTGGAACTCTTTGAAATGCCCCAGACAATTTGGCCCTCTCTGCTTTCCTGCGGACTCCATCCTCAAAAGCACCTGTTTTCGCTTTCGGCGGTGTTTGGAGCAAAAAAAGACAAACGTCCAGCTTTTGCTGCCACAGCAAAGGTGCCAGCGGGGAAAAGTGATTTTGGTTCTCACTGCCTCCTGGAACCCTTTCAAATGCCCCAGACAATTTGGCCCTCTCTGCTTTCCTGCGGACTCCATCCTCAAAAGCACCTGTTTTTGCTTTCGGCAGCCTCCGGAGCAAAAAAGACAAACGTCCAGCTTTTGCTGCCACAGCAAAGGTGCCAGCGGGGAAAAGTAATGCTGGTTCTCACTTCCTCCTGGAACCCTTTCAAATGACACAGTCAATTTGGCTCTCTCTGCTTTCCTGCGGACTCCATCCTCAAAAGCACCTTTTTTCGCTTTCGGCAGCCTCCGGAGCAAAAAAGACAAACGTCCAGCTTTTGCTGCCACAGCAAAGGTGCCAGCGGGGAAAAGTAATGCTGGTCCTCATTGCCTCCTTGAACCTCTTCAAATGCCCCAGACAATTTGGCCCTCTCTGCTTTCCTGCGGACTCCATCCTCAAAAGCACCTTTTTTCGCTTTCGGCATCCTCAGGAGCAAAAAAGACAAACGTCCAGCTTTTGCTGCCACAGCAAAGGTGCTAGCGGGGAAAAGTAATGCTGGTTCTCACTGCCTCCTGGAACCCTTTCAAATACCACAGACAATTTTGCACTCTCTGCTTTCCTGCGGACTCCATCCTCAAAAGCATCTCTTTTCGCTTTCGGCAGCCTCCGGAGCAAAAAAGACAAACGTCCAGCTTTTGCTGCCACAGCAAAGGTGCCAGCGGGGAAAAGTAATGCTGGTTCTCACTGCCTCCTGGAACCCTTTCAAATACCACAGACAATTTTGCACTCTCTGCTTTCCTGCGGACTCCATCCTCAAAAGCACCTGTTTTTGCTTTCGGCAGCCTCAGGAGCAAAAAAGACAAACGTCCAGCTTTTGCTGCCACAGCAAAGGTGCCAGCGGGGAAAAGTAATGCTGGTTCTCACTGCCTCCTGGAACCCTTTCAAATGCCACAGACAATTTGGCCCTCTCTGCTTTCCTGCGGACTCCATCCTCAAAAGCACCTGTTTTCGCTTTCGGCGGTGTTTGGAGCAAAAAAGACAAACGTCCAGCTTTTGCTGCCACAGCAAAGGTGCCAGCGGGGAAAAGTAATGCTGGTTCTCACTGCCTCCTGGAACCCTTTCAAATGCCACAGACAATTTGGCCCTCTCTGCTTTCCTGCGGACTCCATCCTCAAAAGCACCTGTTTTTGCTTTCGGCAGCCTCCGGAGCAAAAAAGACAAACGTCCAGCTTTTGCTGCCACAGCAAAGGTGCCAGCAGGGAAAAGTAATGCTGGTTCTCACTGCCTCCTGGAACTCTTTCAAATGCCCCAGACAATTTGGCCCTCTCTGCTTTCCTGCGGACTCCATCCTCAAAAGCACCTGTTTTTGCTTTCGGCAGCCTCCGGAGCAAAAAAGACAAACGTCCAGCTTTTGCTGCCACAGCAAAGGTGCCAGCGGGGAAAAGTAATGCTGGTTCTCACTGCCTCCTGGAACTCTGTCAAATGCCACAGACAATTTTGCACTCTCTGCTTTCCTGCGGACTCCATCCTCAAAAGCATCTCTTTTCGCTTTCGGCAGCCTCCGGAGGAAAAAAGACAAACGTCCAGCTTTTGCTGCCACAGCAAAGGTGCCAGCGGGGAAAAGTAATGCTGGTTCTCACTGCCTCCTGGAACTCTTTCAAATGCCACAGACAATTTTGCACTCTCTGCTTTCCTGCGGACTCCATCCTCAAAAGCACCTGTTTTTGCTTTCGGCAGCCTCCGGAGCAAAAAAGACAAACGTCCAGCTTTTGCTGCCACAGCAAAGGTGCCAGCGGGGAAAAGTAATGCTGGTTCTCACTGCCTCCTGGAACCCTTTCAAAAGCCACAGACAATTTGGCCCTCTCTGCTTTCCTGCGGACTCCATACTCAAAAGCACCTGTTTTCTCTTTCGGCAACCTCCGGAGCAAAAAAGACAAACGTCCAGCTTTTGCTGCCACAGCAAAGGTGCCAGCGGGGAAAAGTAATGCTGGTTCTCACTGCCTCCTGGAACTCTTTGAAATGCCCCAGACAATTTGGCCCTCTCTGCTTTCCTGCGGACTCCATCCTCAAAAGCACCTGTTTTTGCTTTCGGCAGCCTCCGGAGCAAAAAAGACAAACGTCCAGCTTTTGCTGCCACAGCAAAGGTGCCAGCGGGGAAAAGTGATGTTGGTTCTCACTGCCTCCTGGAACCCTTTCAAATGCCCCAGACAATTTGGCCCTCTCTGCTTTCCTGCGGACTCCATCCTCAAAAGCACCTGTTTTCGCTTTCGGCAGCCTCCGGAGCAAAAAAGACAAACGTCCAGCTTTTGCTGCCACAGCAAAGGTGCCAGCGGGGAAAAGTAATGCTGGTTCTCACTGCCTCCTGGAACCCTTTCAAATGCCACAGTCAATTTGGCTCTCTCTGCTTTCCTGCGGACTCCATCCTCAAAAGCACCTGTTTTTGCTTTCGGCAGCCTCCGGAGCAAAAAAGACAAACGTCCAGCTTTTGCTGCCACAGCAAAGTTGCCAGCGGGGAAAAGTAATGCTGGTTCTCACTGCCTCCTGGAACTCTGTCAAATGCCACAGACAATTTTGCACTCTCTGCTTTCCTGCGGACTCCATCCTCAAAAGCACCTGTTTTTGCTTTCGGCAGCCTCCGGAGCAAAAAAGACAAACGTCCAGCTTTTGCTGCCACAGCAAAGGTGCCAGCGGGGAAAAGTAATGCTGGTTCTCACTGCCTCCTGGAACCCTTTCAAATGCCACAGACAATTTGGCCCTCTCTGCTTTCCTGCGGACTCCATCCTCAAAAGCATCTGTTTTTGCTTTCGGCAACCTCCGGATCAAAAAAGACAAACGTCCAGCTTTTGCTGCCACAGCAAAGGTGCCAGCGGGGAAAAGTAATGCTGGTTCTCACTGCCTCCTGGAACTCTTTCAAATGCCACAGACAATTTTGCACTCTCTGCTTTCCTGCGGACTCCATCCTCAAAAGCACCTGGTTTTGCTTTCGGCAGCCTCCGGAGCAAAAAAGACAAACGTCCAGCTTTTGCTGCCACAGCAAAGGTGCCAGCGGAGAAAAGTAATGCTGGTTCTCACTGCCTCCTGGAACCCTTTCAAATGCCACAGTCAATTTGGCTCTCTCTGCTTTCCTGCGGACTCCATTCTCAAAAGCACCTGTTTTCGCTTTCGGCAGCCTCCGGAGCAAAAAAGACAAACGTCCAGCTTTTGCTGCCACAGCAAAGGTGCCAGCGGGGAAAAGTAATGCTGGTTCTCACTGCCTCCTGGAACTCTGTCAAATGCCACAGACAATTTTGCACTCTCTGCTTTCCTGCGGACTCCATCCTCAAAAGCATCTCTTTTCGCTTTCGGCAGCCTCCGGAGGAAAAAACACAAACGTCCAGCTTTTGCTGCCACAGCAAAGGCGCCAGCGGGGAAAAGTAATGCTGGTTCTCACTGCCTCCTGGAACTCTTTCAAATGCCACAGACAATTTTGCACTCTCTGCTTTCCTGCGGACTCCATCCTCAAAAGCACCTGTTTTTGCTTTCGGCAGCCTCAGGAGCAAAAAAGACAAATGTCCAGCTTTTGCTGCCACAGCAAAGGTGCCAGCGGGGAAAAGTAATGCTGGTTCTCACTGCCTCCTGGAACCCTTTCAAATGCCACAGACAATTTGGCCCTCTCTGCTTTCCTGCGGACTCCATTCTCAAAAGCACCTGTTTTCGCTTTCGACATCCTCAGGAGCAAAAAAGACAAACGTCCAGCTTTTGCTGCCACAGCAAAGGTGCCAGCGGGGAAAAGTGATGCTGGTCCTCACTGCCTCCTGGAACCTCTTCAAATGCCACAGACAATTTGGCCCTCTCTGCTTTCCTGCGGACTCCATCCTCAAAAGCACCTGTTTTCGCTTTCGGCATCCTCAGGAGCAAAAAAGACAAACGTCCAGCTTTTGCTGCCACAGCAAAGGTGCCAGCGGGGAAAAGTAATGCTGGTTCTCACTGCCTCCTGGAACCCTTTCAAATGCCCCAGACAATTTGGCCCTCTCTGCTTTCCTGCGGACTCCATCCTCAAAAGCACTTGTTTTCTCTTTCTGCATCCTCCGGAGCAAAAAAGACAAACGTCCAGCTTTTGCTGCCACAGCAAAGGTGCCAGCGGGGAAAAGTAATGCTGGTTCTCACTGCCTCCTGGAACTCTTTGAAATGCCCCAGACAATTTGGCCCTCTCTGCTTTTCTGCGGACTCCATCCTTAAAAAGCACCTGTTTTCGCTTTCGGCGGTGTTTGGAGCAAAAAAGACAAACGTCCAGCTTTTGCTGCCACAGCAAAGGTGCCAGCGGGGAAAAGTGATGTTGGTTCTCACTGCCTCCTGGAACCCTTTCAAATGCCCCAGACAATTTGGCCCTCTCTGCTTTCCTGCGGACTCCATCCTCAAAAGCACCTGTTTTCGCTTTCGGCAGCCTCCGGAGCAAAAAAGACAAACGTCCAGCTTTTGCTGCCACAGCAAAGGTGCCAGCGGGGAAAAGTAATGCTGGTTCTCACTTCCTCCTGGAACCTCTTCAAATGCCCCAGACAATTTGGCCCTCTCTGCTTTCCTGCGGACTCCATCCTCAAAAGCACCTTTTTTCGCTTTCGGCATCCTCAGGAGCAAAAAAGACAAACGTCCAGCTTTTGCTGCCACAGCAAAGGTGCCAGCGGGGAAAAGTAATGCTGGTTCTCACTGCCTCCTGGAACCCTTTCAAATGCCACAGACAATTTGGCCCTCTCTGCTTTCCTGCGGACTCCATCCTCAAAAGCACCTGTTTTTGCTTTCGGCGGTGTTTGGAGCAAAGAAGACAAACGTCCAGCTTTTGCTGCCACAGCAAAGGTGCCAGCGGGGAAAAGTAATGCTGGTTCTCACTGCCTCCTGGAACCCTTTCAAATGCCCCAGACAATTTGGCCCTCTCTGCTTTCCTGCGGACTCCATCCTCAAAAGCACTTGTTTTCGCTTTCGACAACCTCCGGAGGAAAAAAGACAAACGTCCAGCTTTTGCTGCCACAGCAAAGGTGCCAGCGCGGAAAAGTAATGCTGGTTCTCACTGCCTCCTGGAACCCTTTCAAATGCCACAGACAATTTGGCCCTATCTGCTTTCCTGCGGACTCCATCCTCAAAAACACCTGTTTTCGCTTTCGGCAGCCTCCGGAGCAAAAAAGACAAACGTCCAGCTTTTGCTGCCACAGCAAAGGTGCCAGCGGGGAAAAGTAATGCTGGTTCTCACTGCCTCCTGGAACCCTTTCAAATGCCACAGTCAATTTGGCTCTCTCTGCTTTCCTGCGGACTCCATTCTCAAAAGCACCTGTTTTCGCTTTCGGCAGCCTCCGGAGCAAAAAAGACAAACGTCCAGCTTTTGCTGCCACAGCAAAGGTGCCAGCGGGGAAAAGTAATGCTGGTTCTCACTGCCTCCTGGAACTCTGTCAAATGCCACAGACAATTTTGCACTCTCTGCTTTCCTGCGGACTCCATCCTCAAAAGCATCTCTTTTCGCTTTCGGCAACCTCCGGAGGAAAAAACACAAACGTCCAGCTTTTGCTGCCAAAGCAAAGGTGCCAGCGGGGAAAAGTAATGCTGGTTCTCACTGCCTCCTGGAACTCTTTCAAATGCCACAGACAATTTTGCACTCTCTGCTTTCCTGCGGACTCCATCCTCAAAAGCACCTGGTTTTGCTTTCGGCAGCCTCCGGAGCAAAAAAGACAAACGTCCAGCTTTTGCTGCCACAGCAAAGGTGCCAGCGGGGAAAAGTAATGCTGGTTCTCACTGCCTCCTGGAACCCTTTCAAATGCCACAGACAATTTGGCCCTCTCTGCTTTCCTGCGGACTCCATCCTCAAAAGCACCTGTTTTCGCTTTCGACATCCTCAGGAGCAAAAAAGACAAACGTCCAGCTTTTGCTGCCACAGCAAAGGTGCCAGCGGGGAAAAGTAATGCTGGTTCTCACTGCCTCCTGGAACTCTTTGAAATGCCCCAGACAATTTGGCTCTCTCTGCTTTCCTGCGGACTCCATCCTCAAAAGCACCTGTTTTCGCTTTCGGCGGTGTTTGGAGCAAAAAAGACAAACGTCCAGCTTTTGCTGCCACAGCAAAGGTGCCAGCGGGGAAAAGTGATCTTGGTTCTCACTGCCTCCTGGAACCCTTTCAAATGACACAGTCAATTTGGCTCTCTCTGCTTTCCTGCGGACTCCATCCTCAAAAGCACCTTTTTTTGCTTTCGGCAGCCTCCGGAGCAAAAAAGACAAACGTCCAGCTTTTGCTGCCACAGCAAAGGTGCCAGCGGGGAAAAGTAATGCTGGTTCTCACTGCCTCCTGGAACCCTTTCAAATGCCACAGTCAATTTTGCACTCTCTGCTTTCCTGCGGACTCCATCCTCAAAAGCACCTGTTTTCGCTTTCGGCAGCCTCCGGAGGAAAAAAGACAAACGTCCAGCTTTTGCTGCCACAGCAAAGGTGCCAGCGGGGAAAAGTAATGCTGGTTCTCACTGCCTCCTGGAACTCTGTCAAATGCCACAGACAATTTTGCACTCTCTGCTTTCCTGCGGACTCCATCCTCAAAAGCACCTGTTTTTGCTTTCGGCAGCCTCCGGAGCAAAAAAGACAAACGTCCAGCTTTTGCTGCCACAGCAAATGTGCCAGCAGGGAAAAGTAATGCTGGTTCTCACTGCCTCCTGGAACTCTTTCAAATGCCACAGACAATTTTGCACTCTCTGCTTTCCTGCGGACTCCATCCTCAAAAGCACCTGTTTTTGCTTTCGGCAGCCTCCGGAGCAAAAAAGACAAACGTCCAGCTTTTGCTGCCACAGCAAAGGTGCCAGCGGGGAAAAGTAATGCTGGTTCTCACTGCCTCCTGGAACCCTTTCAAGTGCCACAGACAATTTGGCCCTCTCTGCTTTCCTGCGGACTCCATCCTCAAAAGCACCTGTTTTCGCTTTCGGCGGTGTTTGGAGCAAAAAAGACAAACGTCCAGCTTTTGCTGCCACAGCAAAGGTGCCAGCGGGGAAAAGTAATGCTGGTTCTCACTGCCTCCTGGAACCCTTTCAAAAGCCACAGACAATTTGGCCCTCTCTGCTTTCCTGCGGACTCCATTCTCAAAGGACCTGTTTTCGCTTTCCACATCCTCAGGAGCAAAAAAGACAAACGTCCAGCTTTTGCTGCCACAGCAAAGGTGCCAGCGGGGAAAAGTAATGCTGGTTCTCACTGCCTCCTGGAACC